>NW_024962268.1:14783818-15052565 GCF_019238085.1 Lagopus leucura
AAAAAAAAAAAAAAAAAAAAAAAAAAAAAAAAAAAAAAACAGGCAACAGAATAAAGCTGTGATTAATCTTCTTCCTTTACCTCCTGAACGTGATATCAGAAGTGAGCTTTAGCAACCTTAAACTTAAAGAATTTAAAATGTGTTCAGCTCCTGTTATGCAAACTGTTTGTAATTCTCACAGGTAGACTTGCTGGAATTTTCTTTTGTGAAATAAAAAAAAGTGGGAAAGTGGAAAAATGTTTGTTTTCTGTTCCCATAAATGTGGCTAAATGTAATTTGTTAGGCTAGCAAGTTTCTTCAGCAAGATGGCTAAAATTTCACCATAGAAAAGTCTTTAAATTAGATGTCTTCTGCACTTAAAAATTTGTGCTTATATCTTCTTGTGAAATCTGCAGTGCGATTATGACTTTTCCTGCCCTTTCTCTGAAAGTAACTGTTAGGGGAGAATAAAGGCTTTGAACAGTCAATCACAACTGTGAGTAAATGTCCTCTCCGCAGCTTCTAACAGTCATCATCCTGTGTGCTATTTAGAAATCTTCTAGTTACAGTCTTCTGAAGAGGTAGTGATCACATCATACAATCAGCGTAGTGTAAAGAGTTCCTGCTGCTGTTGGTGCTGTTTGTGAATTACCTACATTTTGCAGTTGTTTACCTTTATTCATGTTTGGATTTGCAGCTATTAGTTTGCTCTTTCTCTGTATTGACAAATTGCCCCTTTGTCTTTATCAGCAGGCTGGGTGATTCCACCTCAGGGTAATGGAGTTAAGTTATTGGTAATTGCATGAGACCCTGTGGAGCAAAATTTTCTGGGGACATTGGGCAGCTGCAGGCACCTTGCAGTTCATCAGTAAGGGTCATTCAGTTGGACTGCATTTATGTTTTTGGGTTCTTGAACAAATTAAAATGTTTGCAGACAGGATTAAAGTGCTACTTGGGAAAATATTCTTAGATATGATCAAGTTCCTCCCTTTCAGAAATTTTCTGCTAATGTCAGTGATGGTATTATTAACCTGCTTGTTAGCTCAGTAGTATTCAAGGAGATGCATCATCAAAATTACTTTGAGTAGTTTTGAAAGAAGATTTGCGTGATACACAAACCAAACAGTAGTGCATGATGTGAAGCAGTCAGTGCACATCTTTTTAAAGCTACTAGAAATTATGTCTGGCCTGAATTCTCCTTTTAGAATTCAGGAAAGAAGAATATTAGTTGGAGGGATTAAACATAAATTTCTAAACCATTACAGTAAGCTTTTATCCCCCATTCAAATTATTACATAATCTAGAAAATATTGATGTCAAGCCATTGAGTGCGGTTGATGCACCAGAGGGGTGGGTTGCCATCCAGAGGGACCAGGGACCAAGAGAGCCTTGAGCACTGGGGCCAGGTACACATCATGTGGTTCAACAAATCCAAATGCAAGGTCTTGCACGTAGGTTGAGGCAACCCCCATTACCAATGCAAGCTGGGAAATGAAAGGACTGAGTTCAGCCCTGCCAAAAAAAAAAAACCAACCAGGGAGTTCTGAGAATGGCAAGATGGACATGAGCCAGCAATGTGCCCTCACAGCCCAGAAAGCCAACCATATCCTGGGCCGCATCAAAAGATGTGTGGCCAGTAGGGTGAGGGAGTTGATCCTGCCCTTCTTCTCTGTGCTGGTGAGGCCTCATCTGGGGTACTTGTCCAATATGGAGTCCTCAGTACAGGAGAGACATAGACCAATCATGTCCAGAAGAGGAGCACGAATGTGATCCAAGGACTGGAACACCTCTCCTATGAGGACAGACAGAGAGCTGAGGCTGTTCAGCCTGGACAGGAGAAGGCTGTGAGGTGACCTGAGAGCGGCGTTTCAGTATCTAAAGGGGAGGAAAGAAGGGGGCAGACTTTTTAGCAGGGTGGTGACAGAATAAGGGGAAATGGTTTCAAGCTTAAAGGGAATAGGTTTAGGTTGGATATATGGAAAATCTCCTCTACAGTGAGGGTGGTAAGGCAGTGGAACAGGTTGCCTGGAGATGGGATTGTTGCCCCATCCCTGGAGATTTTGGCCCTGGGCAACCTGATCTATCTGCGGATGTCCCTGTTCATTGCAAGGGAGTTAGACTAGATGACTTTTAAAGGTCCTTTCCAACTTTAAGGATTCTTTGAATCTGTGACTAACTTGATTTCCATATAACATAACCAATGTTACAGATCTGGCAAAGGGTTGTCCTCCAACTGTTTACCTTTTTACCAACTTTTCAACAAAATAGCTGTGGTACTGGGTTGTTCCTGCCTTGCAGCCTGCTTTTGGCAGCAGATAATTGGTACAATAAAGAGAATAGGAGAGCGGGAGCATAGTCACACTGCCACGGAGCTTTTCCCGGCCTCTAGCAGTTCATGATTGAGTTTGTTTTTCCTTCTTTGTTTTTAATTAATATCGGAATTTCTGTGTGGTAGAGCAAGTTCTTTTAGACTGTAACTGTATGTACTGGAAGAATGTGTATCAGTATTTTAATAGGAAGTACTAATGTCAGGACTTCTGTTTGGAGTCTAATTTCAGCTTGATTTTAATAATTAGCATGTTCATCTGTTACTGTAGAAAGATGGAAATATGTTTTGCGTGGGGGAGAAAAGTATGTGAAATATAGAAGATTGTAGACTGGTAAGGCTCTTGGCACATCTGTCTGATGTTTGAGAGCTCCAGCAATTCTTAATGCGCTGAACAGACAAATTACTGAATGAATTTTGAAACCTATCGTGGTACCTTATGTAATTGTAACTTGAAACTTATTTTCAAAATTAATATTTGAGGAAACTTAGGCAGGATAATTGTGTGTATGTTACTCTAAAGAATCACTTGTTTATCAAAAACAAATGTTGGTTTTATCCTTTGGAATGGGTTTTCTTTGGTTATGTCTTGCAGTGTTCAAAGTTTAAAGGTATTTTATGTTGTCTCTAGCAGTCCAAAATCACTTAAGTGATGCAAAGCCTTCAGCTTTGTTCAGTGCTTTTGTTGGAGCTTTAGATGCTATGAATGTTGTGAACATTTTAAATATAAACCTGTTGTTCTTGAGTTCTAGTAGTAAAAATAAAACAACGCTGTCTACAAATGTAGTATACAAGATGACATACTGTGAATAATTAACATAGTCCAAGGGTGAGAATGTATGCTTAGGTTGAGTTTTCTACAAGCATGATCTGAATGGATTGGTTTGATATATAGTATTCTAAGAGGGTAACTTGGAAAATTGTGCATTTCTTGAACTGATCTCCACACTTCAAGGTTAATGCAATGTGAGAATGTTATTAAATGTCACCTTGGGAATCTTTTTTTAAAAAAAATGTTTAATTTGCATTAGTTTATATATTGCATCTGCAGAAGTCTATACAGTCACAATAGGCTCTTAAACTTTACTTGCTTGTTTACTTACAGAAGTATATGCAATAAAATACATATGAAAGATTAAATTCATGAATGTAATCCTGATACAAGTCTTTTTCGTTCTGAGATCCTCGCTTTTCCTGGATTCTAGTTTTTATATGTTGTTTCTTGTATTGCTTTCTAGACATTTTTGTAAACATGAAGCTTAATTTCTGTCTAATTGCAGTAGAGGAGCAATTCTTTTGCTTTCTTAGCTAACTAATATCTCTCCAGATGTACTTTCTCTATTGCTGTGCTCCTTTCATGTATTCTTAGCCTTCTTGAGCAGCATGAGTGAAAATAAGCTTAGTACTTCTATTTTCTCTTCTCATGATCTGGACTTTTTCTGTTGCATTCAAGCTAGAGTGCTTTATGTATTGTTCACCTATGGAAAATATAGGAAACCACCTAAATTTATGCTTGCATCCTGCTAGAATCACTGCTTTTGGTGAACTCCACGGGAATGTTCTCAGTTGTTAAACCTAGGGCTTGTAATACATCATTTTTTTATTATTATTTTTAAAATTTTTGGTGGTAACTTAGCAACACTTGCATGTCACTTTATACCAGAGCAAAGCATATGGCACCTTAGAAATTCAAGTAATAGTTTTATCTGCAGCCATAGAGTGAGTCTGTACTGCTTTGTTTTCAACACAGTAGTATGTGTGTAATGTTCAGATGCAGAGACGATTCTCTGTAATTGTTTTTTCCTTTAGATTGAAGGCATATTTCAGTATTACTGTGTTTTGTTTTTTGGAAGTCATAGGCTGAAAGTGTACCATTCATACACTAGCTTGTTTTTTTTATTCTGGCAAAGTTTGGTTCTCAGTGTGTCCATATCAATAATTCAGAAGTTATCTCTTTCCTTTCTTATGTAGTTGTCATTTCTTCCACTGATCTCTGAACTTCTTGGTTTTTCTTCTGTATAGTTTCCACATGTTGAATTGGATGTAAGTGAAGAATATTTCATATTATTAGAATGGTTTACAATGGATGGATATAATTTCTCTTTGGCATTTCATTGCTTTTTTTTTTTTGATTTATGGTCAAAAACCATTTTAGTGGATTGATTGCCTGTCATCTAGACTTGCATCACACCTCTGAGTAACAGATTCCTCATAATTCATTGCTTTAATAACTGATAACTCATGGCTATTTCAGTGGAAACAAAGAACAGTGTATTAATGTTCATAGATATTTCCTTCATTTTGTTCTTCAACAAGCCACCAAAAGCAACCTTGTAGCATTTGATTATGTTGCAGTTAGTCTTAAAAAAAAAAAAAAAAAAAAAACTGTACTAAACATAGAGGTTCAAGTTAATTAAGGTCACAGAATCATTTAAGGTTGGAAAAGATCACAAAGATCTCATTCCCGTAATATGAGGAAGGTATCTCCTGTGACATTGTTCTTTCACAATTACTAAATGCTTTGCTTCAGTTAAGTTCAGTTTCCTTCTTTAAGAAAAGTATTTAGCCAAATTTAGTCTCTTATCTCATTTCTTGTCACTTTGATCCTAGTATGTGTGATAGCAGCCATAGTGCTGTCTTTCACTTGAGTTTACTTGGTGTTACGTGTTTTCTGTGCTCAGCCACTGACCTGGCATCTCAGAGGTAATGTGTATGTAAGCATACACTCCTCAGTTTAACTCATGTCTAACTTCATAGTTACTGAATTATTTGTATGTTAAAGCCTGCCATTCTTGTTTGCTTGTTATTGGCATATACATAACAGAATAATTAATTGACTTGCTGCTAGTGCATGTGGTCAGCAATGTATGCCAGGGTCGGGAAGGAGGGAGTTGTCACACCTGGTAACATAGCTGTTGCTGGTCCTGTTTCATTTCTGCATTGGATGGAGTGTTGTTTTGTGTAACTGGAGCTCTGTGGTGATGTTATTTACTATCAGGAGAATGAGATCTGTCAGAATGCATCGTGATTTCTCACTGAGGAAAAAACTGTTACAGTCCTGAAGGGATGAAAAAATGAGTCAAATGCTAAAAGGCCACAGGAGCTTAAGAACAAACATTATGAAACAACATTGAAGACTTGATGTATATGCATCTGTGAATTACTTTAAGGTGTAGAGTGACTGAAGTGTTGAGGCTAGGGTTTTTGAAATATCAAGTACTGCTGTGGGCTAAAGATGATATGTACTGGACTTCATGCTGCACTGTTATTCAGTACAGACAGCTATGGATTAAGAACTATATGCTTGGTGTAATGAGAATACCCACAACATAGAGATCTGCTACTTCCATAAAGGAAAAACAGATACATAGAAAATCAGACAGTAATGATCATAAAGTTAAGCTGTTGCAAAACACAGATGTCCTGGCTTGGAAGTTTTGTATTTATCAAGCTTTTAGATTTGAGACAGTGGCTTTCCATATGTTGATCAGGACAACTTGCCGAATGTAGATGTGCAGGTAAAAATAAAGTGCCTGACTTTTATCTAATGAGTCACTTCAGCTGAAAGGGGCATGTCTTTGTTCCACCACTGTCTACGAATGTTTCGGTGTCTGAGACTTGTGTAGCTTGTTCCATGACTTCAGGACTGGGTCCAGTAACCCAGCAGAAAACCAATGCAACCAAAAGAATGAGAAGTGGACTGCAGAGTTAGTTAAGCAGAAACATTTTTAGGTGGAGCTGGCAGATGCCAGAGTAGTGTAAAGGATAAGGTGTATCCTACAGAGGGGACAGGGCAGGGGGAAAGAAGGTAAGGGAAGGAGTTGTGTATTCTTTGTCTGAGGGGAGCTCTGATTGGCTCAGTCATTTTGTACAACTCCACCCTCAGAATCACCATGGGAAAGAATGTGAAAATATTTTGTTGTTGTTGTTGTGGGCTGACTCACAATGAGTCAGCATCTCAGTGATAAATGAGGTAAAGTGGGGAAATAATAGACTGCTGTGGGGGTCTAAAAAGTTTGTAGCTTCTCTTCATCTTTTTCAGATAGAAAAGCAAGAGATACTGAGGAGAAAGGGTGCATTAACTAAAGCTAAGAAATGTCTGCCGCAGTGGTCTGACATGAGATATTAAACAAACAAACAAACAAAAAAATCCTGTCCTTGCTGACACCAACATGTACTGTTAAGCTTGATAATGAAGTATAAAGGCCAGGATATTTATTCTCTGGGAGGTCATTCTCAGACTGCATGCCATGGGGCTTTTTTGTATGTCAGGGCTAAACTGTTCTTTAGGGTTGTTGAATGGTGCGTTTTGGTAATAAGGTGTGCAGTATTGGGTCTGATCTTCGATAAATAGAAAGTACTGTTGCTTGTTTGAGAGAATCCAATGTGCATTTTATCTATTTTCAAGTCCCTTTAGAGGAAGGGACAAAACAGTAAAAAGCTGCATCTCCACTGATAAAATCACATTACTTTGTTTAAATTACTTTATGTCAACAATGGGTCTACCTACCTTCCTACTGTTGTTATTTTTAATTAAAAAACTTGTTGGAATATCTGAATATACTTTCTACTCCTGGAAATGTATCATCTATTTCAAAGAACATGAAAAAACGGATAAATATCTCTTGAGTTTAAAACATCACAATTCTTAGAAAACAGAATGGAAACAACTCTTCCCAAGACTAAAGCAAGACTTCAATGGACAAGTTTGATCCAAAATAACTCTTTAGTTCATTCTGATGAGAATGTGCTTTTAAGGAGTATTTATTTCTTTACTGTCTTGGTTTTTGCGGTGTTCTTTTTCCTCCAGTGCTTTGGCTCTTGATTTCGTCAAACTGTGAGCAAGATAACTTGCTGTATTAGTATGATCAACTTGATAGCAGGAATGCCTGTTGAATTCTCACAGTGTTGCAGATCTGTTGCTAAGGTCCCTATCTTGCTTCAAAGTATTTGTATGCTAGTGCTGTGTTTCTGGGAAACACTTGGCTGCTCTGCTAAGCACTGCAGAGATGGTTTCCATCAAACCTTCCTGTCTGTAGGAGTTACACCGTTTCAGAAAGAGAAGGATATTAGAAAAGATACTCTAACTGCTCTTTTTCATGTGTGTAGAATAAAATGATTTTGCATGTTTAAACTGGGCAGCTATTTTACAGAGGTATGTCATTGCTACAGAATTGTTATAATTGGACATGATGATGTAATCATGTCTTAGCTTCTTCATTTCCACATTGTCTACTCTGTTGTAGGGCACATGTTACTTGGTTCCAAGTTATGCCCACAACATCAGGCAACCAAACAGAAATGTTTATTCCTAGTGATAACAGCAGAAATTTACTAGGTGATCTCATATCTTTTCTGACCATATGGTAAGCTTAATTTTTGGAGGTTTACTTTCCATGTGTAACCATCTGCATTTTCAAAATCTGAAATTACGTACATGTTTCTACTAATTTAGGAAAGCTATTGTTTCTGTTTGTTCTTCATAGAATGTTCTGGAGAGCTCAGAGACAGCTCTTACTGATCTTTCTTGTGGCATAAATGGGGTTATGTTACAGGTCCAAACCCATAACAGGCCAAGAAGTAGAAATCAGCTAAACTATTTTCAGAGAAATCAGCTTATGAGGAAGTTGTTTTCCTCTTCTGTGTTCCCTTGAAATTAGGGGTTATGGTATGAACTATTTGTACTGCTATAACTGTTCCAACCTGCTTATCATTGACGTTTCTCTGTAAGACTTGATTTGTTGCAAACAGCTGAAACTCAGTTAAATCCTGGAAAAGTAAGCCGTACAAAAGAATCCTGTACTTGGAACAGACAGAAAGTTTTGTTCTCTTAATTCCTATGATTTTATTGAAGATTTTGCTGTCCTGTTACAGAGAAGGAAAGGAGGGTCTGAACAGATACAAAGAAATGTTCCAATTGAAATGTAAAGCTTATTGCTTAATTTCACTGTGCATCATATTTGGAAAGAGAGGGTGGCTGTTCCTGATAGCTAACTATGTATTGCTGGTTTGTGGAAGAGGGTATTTTGTGTAAAGCTGGCGATGCTTGACAGGCTCCTTAAGTGGGGATCAACCTCATCTAAAAATCCAGCTGATCCTTTGTCTAAAAAATAAAAATAATTTTAAAAATCCTAATTACGGGGTGTGATAGTAGCTTAAGTCCCTGTTATCGGTGTAGTTGAACCAATTGATTCATCTTACTCTAGAGAGAACGCCTTGCAGCTATTTAATATTTTTAGGATGCAGAGGTTGATAGATGAGGTCTCTGTGGACTACATTAGGAGCTGAGACATCTAGAACAGGGTTACATACCAGAATCAAGGAGCTTCCATGTAGTCATCTGTCTTTTAAGTAAATTCTGCCTAGAATTCCTGAAACCTCTTTGCTCTCTATTATGTTCCGAATACATCCTTCAGATTACTAGTTATGTCTGCTTCTTTACACTTACTGATCATAAGCTAGAGAAGCTGGTAACAAATTCAGCTTGCAGTATAGAAAGGTAGTGAGAAGGTGCTTTCTTCCATATCTGCTTTTGGTTTCCTTACAGAAAAATATACAAATACGCTTGCAGAATGGATGGGGAAGTATGAGAGTTTTATTAACACACCAGAACTTTAGTTGTAGCTGCCTGTGCTATGGTAGGAAGCAAGTTTCTTTCACTGGAAATTTGCACTGGGCACAAAAAACACAGCTTTCCAGATGTTCAGTGTTTGGAACTCTCAAAGCTTTTTCTTAAGAATGTTTTTTTTTTTCTTTTTTTTGGTAACAGTAGATTTCAGTTGTTCATGTCTCCATCCTTTGTATTTTATTTCAAACTGTGGTGCTGTTGACAGCATTGTAGTGCTTGATATCACAAAATACAGTGTCTAATCAAAGATCCACAACAATCTTGCAATCAAGAAAATTGTTAAAAACTGTTCTAACTGGGTTCTGCTGAGTACAGAGCTTGCTGAGTTTGATATAGTAGATGTGTGCATCTCTGTGACCAGGCCTGTTCTGTGCTTTTTGTCCTACTCTGTGTGTACCCCCGGTCTTATTCCCTAAGACAGGAAAATATGTCTTCTGCCATGTTTGGTAGTCCTTTTCTGTTTCTCAGCAAAATATAGGGCCAACAGCTGGTGTCTGAGTCTTGTTAATATGGAGAGCAGAAAAGTTTTTTCTTCCAAAAATCCCACTGACTCCATTTGGACAGGGGGAGGAAATAAAGTCATGTGGTGAGGTAATAAAATGTCTTTTTACGTCAGTGGAAAGCCTGTGAGTTTACTAATTGTCTTTAAAACACAGAGGGAGTAACAGTTAGTTAAGAGATACTAGACTGGAGTTTGAGTCATTAAACAAATATTTTTGTAAACCTAAGATATTGATTAAAATCTGCTTTGAAGAGGAGCGAGACTCCTATTTTAGGCTTCATCACTTATTTTAAGGAACTTGGGTGTACCTGGCTTTGATCCTAGACGTAAATCCAACTGATGCAGATCATTTTCCTTCAAGCAGCATGTTTAGTTAGGAGGAGGAAAATACCATGCTTTGGAAACTGCATGTTGGTTGCATGTTTAGATTTGATTTTTTTGAATTGTCTTCTAATAACCCATCTTTTTTCCAGAACCCTGTGATAATATGAGAGAGATTCTTCAAAATGTGGCCAAGTTACAAGGCGTATCAAATATGAGGAAACTAGGTCACTTGAACAACTTTACTAAGGTACGTGCTCATATGTGGTCAGATGGACAAAATGCTTTGCATGTACTCTTTCAGATGCCTGTAAGATTCATCAAACAGTATAATAAAATAGCATGTGAAAATTTACAAGATTTGGGAGAGGGAAGGAATAAACAAGAGCAAGCAAACAGGTGAATACAAAGTCATGCCGAAATTTGCGTCTGCTGACTGACTTTGTAGTACTGTAGTGCTTAGCAGTTGTCTCCTAATTCAGGGATTAAGTTGCTCAGATCGAGCTGAAGAATTGCTTCATGCTTCACAGGATTGAATAAAATATCTGAAATGTGTGACTCTCTGGATGTTAACTGACAAAGCATGGTGAGGGGGAGGGCTGTATTAGGGAGCATGATAGGCAGCAGCTTGAGCAGTGTTCATGCTTTTATTCAGTATGAAAGCTGTCAACTTCCATTGTTGATAATGAAAAAGACTTAAAGGATCAATTTCACTAAGTGATCTATATTGCTGATTTGAGGTTTTTTGTTTTTGTTTTTTTTCAAATTGAAAGTTCCTGATCATGGGACTATAAATGATCTTTGCTTGAAACTTTGATAGGTATACTGGGAGATGCCAGGATTCAAAGTTTTAATAACTTCTGAATGAGAGATGATAGAGTCAGGAAAGAGACTGTGAAAGACTCTCAGAATGACAGCAAGTATGATTACTTTTTTTTTTTTAATCAAAGAACAACTTGTATAAGAGAGCAGAGAAGACTGGGAAGTGAGCAGTGAGTTGGGAAAAAGATGTCTGCTGTAGGATAGTGAATGGTTATGGCTGAATCAGCATTCCAGATATCAAGGAAAGAGAGAGATGTATTGCAGTAAGTAGGGTAGGCAGCAATGGTGCTACAGTGTTTGTGTTACCTGAGCAAATGTACTGACACACAGGAGTTGGTACACCTTTCTGGTAGTGTCACATTTAGGACTACATTCCTGGAGATGAAACCTATGTCTCAGCTGCACAGGATGGATTCTGCAATTGGCTGTAACCAGGAAAGGAGGTAATAGTAGAGAATTTGTGGGAAAGCAAGGTTTAAATGATCACTGTTACATGTGACAACATTACAACAGCCAGGAGGCTACGGTTTTGAGGCGCTCAAGAATGAAAGATCAGGGATAAATGAGCCAATTGATATGAGAAGGACAAACATTCATCATAATCTTTCAAGTAGGCATGTTTTTTGGCTGTTCAAAGCACTCCTTATAAATTCTACAACACTCCAGTGGTAGCATATGAGATACATTTGGCAGGAGCATGAGTGCTGTGAACAAACTTAAGATAGCAAGTAAACTTGTCTTTTAGTGTTTTAATAATAAAGCTTTAAGTACTTCATCTTGAGTTGCTTCAGAGTACGTGAAAATGCATAGCATTTGCTGAGAAACTGCTTATTTACAGTAAAATCTTTTTGTCATTTTTTTTTTTAAATTGCATCTGCAGCCACTAACTGACAAATGCTGCTACAGTTACTGAGATTCCAAACTAGTTCAAGAAAACCACTATTAAACTGCAGTAAAAGGCTCATGTGTTTTTGTGCTGATCTGGAAATGTGTAAATTCAGTTGCCTCTAAATTCTCTAGCTACTTTAAAACTAAAGAACTGGATTTAGGTTCCCGGGTGCATAATTTTTAGTAAGAAGTCAGCATTCAAAACTATGGGCCTAAAACAGTATCATTTTATTACTGAAAGTCAACAGATGCTAATTAGTTATAAATAATGTAATTAAAGGATAAACCAAAAATTCTGTTAGGAAGTTAATTTTGAATGATTTCACAATGAAATATTTTGAAAAGCTGCTATTCTTAGTACTGACCCAGTGTTAAAATTGGAAAATGCATTCAGGAACATCGAAAAGAATTTTGTCAACTGAACAGTGGCAAGGATTGAAGAGTTTCTGAAAAGTAATTTGCATCTTTGTCTTCTGAAGACAGACTGTAGTTCATAGTTGGGTTTGGATCCTAAATCAGAATGACCTTGTGCAAGGCAGACATCCTAATCTTTGGTGTTCAGCATTTGTTTAGCGCTTTCAAAGCAGGTATTCCAGGGAGACCAATATAAGCATATAGTTTGTATGTTTAATTTTGAAAACCCGTCCAATTTTTGTTTGAATTGCAAATCAAGTAATGACATAAAAGTTGCAAAATGCATTGTGGTTGGAACTGTCACAGAATTACATAATGGCCCAGGTTGGAAAGGACCTCAAGGATCATGAGTCTCCAACCCCCCTGCCACAGGTAGGGCCATCAACCT
The DNA here is from genome assembly GCF_019238085.1 of Lagopus leucura. Classification (NCBI taxonomy): domain Eukaryota; kingdom Metazoa; phylum Chordata; class Aves; order Galliformes; family Phasianidae; genus Lagopus; species Lagopus leucura. The sequence goes on from NW_024962268.1 coordinate 14,796,087, forward strand.
CCCGATTTAATACCAGCGCAGGTTGCCCAGGGCCCCATCCATCCTAGCCTTCGTGGGGATCTAGGGATGGGGCATTCACAACCAATTTCTTTTCTGTTGGGTGATCCACCCATCAAATCCACATCCCTCCAATTTGGAGATAAGGATGTGGTGGGGGACCATGTCAAAGGCCTTGCTCAAGTCCAGGTAAATGACATCGGTTGCCTTCCCCTTGTCCACGAATGCCATCACTCCATCATAGAAGGCCACCAGACTGGTTAGGCATGACCTTCCCCTGGTGACTCCATGCTGGCTGTCTCCGATCACACGCTCATTCCTCATGTGATTAAGCGTGTTGTCCAGGAGGATCTGCTCCCAGAACCCTGGGATGCACGCCGTCCAGCCCCATAGACTTGTACACATTCAGTACCATGAGGCAGTCTCAGACTTGCTCTGCCCTTACAGTAGGAGAGGGGGATTTACCACCCCAGTCCCCACCTAGAGGTTTAGGGATGCAGAACTTGAGGATGTGAGAAGGATGTGAGAATCCTGGCCACCAGTGAAGAGCGAGGCAAAGAACTCATTCAGTACGTCAGCCTTCTCTTCATCTGTTGAAGCCAGCTCTCCTTTTATATTTACCAGAGGAGGTACACTCGCTTTGACCTGTCTCTTCTGGACACTGTTCCTGTAGAATGTCTTCCTACTGTTTTTCACCCACCATGTTTCTGTGATAGCAACGAGGTCATAAATTTCCAAGTGCATCATGTTTTCCAGCTTGTCCTTCTTATTTCCCAGACTGTGTGCATTGGTATAAAGGCAGTTCAGCTGGGTTTTCCTTCTCACAGCCTTTACAGAGGATCTAGCTAGAACAGTGGCATCCCCCTGCCCTAGTCCATCCCTTTGTATTCCACACTTTTTGCTCATCAAGCTTGGTATGACCCCTTGAACGACGCACTCAACCCCAGCAGCGTTCATTTTGTCCCCTTCCACCTTCATACCTAGTTTAAAGACCTTTCAATGAGTGCTGCCAGTTCCTTGGCTAAGATCCTATTACTCCTTGGAGACAGGCTGATTCCATCTGCATTTGCCATGCCTGGTGTTGAGTAAATTGCCCTGTGGTCAAAAAAAACACAAAATTCCTGTGTTTGCACCAAATTCTAAGCCATTTATTTATGAGGTGGGTTTTTTGGATCCTCTCAGTATCCTTCCCTGCCGCTGGAGGTATAGAAGAAAACACACCTGCATGCCTGCCCCATCAACTACTCCCTACCCCCCCCCCCCCCCCCCCCAGTCCCCTGCAGTCTTTCTTGATAGTCCTTAGGGTTTTTTCAGCGACTTCATCACTGCAGCCTGAATGTCAGTAAGGGGTAATAATCAGAAGGGTGAATCAGTCCAGGAAGTTTCCTAGAAATGTTCCTGACCCCTGCCCCAGGGAGGCAGCACACTTCCCTATGGGTAGGGTCAGACTGACATATAGGGCCTTCTGTTCCTCTCAGCAGGGAGTCACCTACAACAGCGACCCTTCTGTCCTGGGTGGAGGCTGTCTTGAGTTGTGGGGTTGACTGCTTCAGCCGAGGCAACCTCACATGTGGACCTCCCTCCACATCCCATTCACCTCTCCCTTGAGTTCCAGGGCCTCAAACCTATTGCGCAGAGGCACCTGGGGAGCTGAGGATGGTTGAGATGGGGAATGCCCACTTTGCTGAGCTGGTATCCGTTTCCACTTTTCCTCTCTCAAATTGCCTTGCTCTGCTTGGCATTGGCAGGGTCCACCACTGTCTGTTGAATATCACCCTGGTGCCTTTCTAGGAGAGTTACGCTGCTTTTGCCACTGCCCAATCCCCCTCCCTCCCCCCCACCAGTTCTTCACTGTTGTTGTTAGGGGGAGGAGAGGACAGGAGGCTCACTGCAGCACCGTCTGCCCTCTGGCTCCCCTCTACCACCTGTTTGCAGGGTGGCAGGGGATGATGTGCTCCACGTGGAGCCTCAGCTGTGTGCCAGGTTGTCTGGGGTGATAGGGACTGGCACCACCAATGGATCTCCCTCTCACATTCCTTTATGGTCCTCAGCCACTCCTCCTCCTCCAGGATGACCACAAGGCTGAGTAAGTCATTTCGCTGGTCACGTCTTATACAAGTGCTGCCTTCATTGCCTCGCACTGCAGAGGCCATCTCTGGCACTCATCACAGCCAGTGACCTGCACGCTAGTGTCTTGTGTTTGGGCCTCAGTCTGGGTCTCCACGTTCTTCTTGGCTGCAGTCTTCCTTTTACGTGAACATGGGACCTCTGTCTGGGTCTCCATAACTTTTGTGGTGGTAGCTTTCTGCCGGGGTGCTGGCATGGCAAACCAGCAGGCTCACTAACACCACTAGACGGCCTTAATGGGGTGACTGATCAGCCCCGCCCCGCTGCCGATAGTGCTGGCTCTGCCCTCGCCCCGTTGCCGTGTCGTTAGCAGGAGCCCCCGCACTTATCTCTCACTTCACAGTGATAACAGCCCTCGCTGGTAGTCCCGTGGATGGGTGGCTTACGGGTTTCTCCTCGTTAAAACAGCCCACGTGATTCTCACACCCTGACTCCTCCTCTCCGTCCCGGAGGCTTTTTGCAGGCAGGGGACGTGAATGCAGAGCCGTTGCCCCGGCAACGCCCACGCCACGTCAGCCGCTCTCGCGAGAGCTGCCCGGCTGCTCTGTTGTCTCGAGGATCCCTGGATGAGGGAACCGACCGAAACCCCCTGTACTGCCCAGTCAGTCGCTGCGGTTCTGGCTGGGACGGCTCCGAAGCTGCTAACCTCGGCGATCAAACTGCCTATTGTTGAAAAACCGTCCTTGTTTTTTCATTCTAGTGGTTAAAAGTCTGGGTACAGGGGGAGTTTTTTATTTCACTTATGCACTCTCATCTGCTGCTATGAATTGACATAGTCTCAGTTCCTTGTTTGCAAAATAGAAGTATGTGGAAGGCAGTAGAATGCTTGATATGTTTGTTTGATAAGTTAACAGCTGAAGATGTCTGTATTCTGTTTTGAAATCTTATTGGTATTGATGAACTTCATTTGTACTCTAGCGTTTAATCCATGTGGAAGTCTGTAAGAACAAATAGAAAGGCTGAGGTTGACATGACCTCCAGGTCCATCTGTTCCCACCACTTGTTAGGTAGGGATGCACAGAGCAGGATAGTCAAGATCATGTCTAGGTGGCCTCTGAAGATCTCCAAGGAGAGTCCACAGCTCCTCTGATCAGCCTGTGCCAGTGCTCTGGCACCCTGTATTTTTATACTGTGGGTAGGGAAAGTAACTGACATTTTTAATAGTGTATTTTGGATAAAATAATATGAAAAAGAAACCAAACTATAAAATCCAACCTCTCCTACTATGAATGTTATTACACTAAAAAAAAGCAACAGAATGGCTGGAAAATGTTAGCATGAAACAATTGCTTCCTGCTGACCCAAATTTTTCCTTCAAAGACTGGGTAGCTGTTACATTTCAAAGGAATACTGCTGTAGTCTTCTGATCAGAGGGAGCAGAACACTTCTATTCTGGTAAAAACTAGTTACGAGTTAACATGACTTTCCTGGCAGACCTTGTGGTTGACTTTAAACTTTGCATTAATTCAGAGGTATCTGAGATACATTTAGATTTTTTTCCCTTGAAAAAGACTAGATTTTCAAGGATTTTTTTTCTCCTATTTGTATGTTATCAAGAGTACAAATGCACAAAATTATTTTTGGAGTTGTTTACTTTTATTTAAAGAATTACTGGACTCTCAAGATTTTATGCAGAAGTTAGATAACTATTAAAAAAAAATAATTGTGATGAGCAGTAAGTAGGATTTCTTTCTTTATTTCCAAGACTGATGGTTTAAGGCAGATACTTAGTATGAAATTACTGCGTCAGAGTTGGAATTATATTTCCATTTTTCTTTCCAATCAAGAGAAGTTTTAACTAGTGCAGCATGTGCAGTTACTGTGCAAAGTATGCTGGTATTTTATAGAAAGTCGTATTTTATCCATCAAGTATTAATTAGTACTACTAAATAGTAAAAACCTTAGTGTTTAATTCCTTGGCTTTTTGATTGCAGAACATGAAGTACTCTCGTCTTACAAGCACGTAATATTTACATTTTCTACTTAAAAACATAACATTCATGGTTCTGATTGATATTCAGAGTACTGAAAAGAATATTTTGTTCTCAGTTTTTTTCTTCTTGTCTGCTACTCATCCGCTAGTACCTGAAGCAGTGCCTTTGAAAGTAAAATGATTTAGGGAGAACCGCCTGGCCTGTATTGGGCAAAAACAATCATGTAGCTTTCAAAATGCCTTTATCGCTATTTAAGTAATAGGAATTTTGACCTGGAAAACTGAGGATTTGACCTTTTAATAAATGGGCGGTTGCACCTGCAGTTATAATAGTGGTTTAGAACGTTATGTGCCGCTGGCTTCAGTGAGCTGTCTTTGCTTAAGCAACTTTGATTTATAAAGCCATCCGGAGAAGGCAACCGCCTTGTAGTTTCCCATCTTTTACTGATTAATAACAAAACATGATGGTGCTTTCTGGAGGTTTTTTCCCACCCCAGTGAGAAGTAGTAAATGATGAATTACTGAAAACCAGAGGGAACAGTAGAGTTGTATTTACCTACTTGAAAAGGTCTTTTGTATTTGAAGTACTCACTTAGAATCCTGCAGTATATAAGGTTTGTTTCCCTGTTAGCGTCTGAGAAACTTATACTTCTTAAAGCTGACACCGTTTAAATATTAACAGGAAAAAATATTAAAATAAATATTACTAAAATATTAACAGTTTAAATATTAACAGGAAAAAAAGAAACAGATTTTGTGGCACTTCTGTTCGTTCACCAACAGTTTCATTTTTCAGGACAAAATGTAGCATAATTCTTTTTATCTGGACCCTAGTAGCTGAATTGCATAAATCATACAGAAAATTATCAGTCAGCTTAAAAACTTTTTGGTTTATTGTCTAATGAGACTCTACTGCTCTTTCTGCTAGCTTTTGAGCATGCTGTTGGATTTTGATAGAAAGTGGGCTGAGTTTGGGAGCTGTCCCAAAGTCTGTGTCTGTCTGATTCATGGACCGTTGCATTGTTTTGTCTTCTGCTTCCACTGTCATTTTAGGGTCTGTCTTGTACCAAAGATCATAAAGTCTGAATGCAGTAATTACTGACTGTAACGTTCATCCAAATAACTATACCATCATGAATAAAACTTGGTACCTCTTGATAAAGTATGTAGCTGATAGGGATATTCAGCTATGGAACAAACTTGAAGAAGAAAGAAATGGGTCTAAATCAAGAGTCTGTAGTTTCCATACAGTTTTCTAGTAAGACTGAAATCTGCTAAGCGACCTCTTCGTTTATATTACTGCTGTGATTCAATCTGTATTTCAAAAATTAGTGTAATAATAGCATTTTGGACATATGGAATAATACCAAATTTTTCTTGTTAATTGCTATAACTGTTCTGTCAGTTTTAAACATGGAAGAGTCTGTGCGCTTAGTTTGTGTATGCTGTTGACCTCCTGTGGTTTTGTTTTCAGCTACTGTATCCAAGACATGTTGATGTGTTGCTCATATTGCTATGACTCATCCAAGTAGCATGAAAAACTCATAGCTGACAGTAAACATACAAAAAAAAAAATACCCCTCACAGTAAGTTAGTCACTGTTTGGCCTAGAGTATTGTTTCATGCTAATATTAAATCATCTGTTCAGAGATGTTTTCTGCTATTCCCATTAACTTACCATTATATCAAAAACTTTAAATTTTAGCTGTAGGCAGTTCTAACATGCAAAATACAGATTGTGTGTATGTGTATATTTATATATATGTAAATGTAAAAAACATGAAGTGTATTTGATTAATCCTAGGAATTTAAATGGTAGGGTAATTTTTGCCATTTTAGTGAACTATAACATTGTCAAAGTAAAAGAAGATGTTTAGTGTTCTGATAATGCTTGTGCCTACACACTTATACTAACTGTTAAGCATTACAGTAAGGAATATATCATAGAATCATAGAATGGTTTGGGTTGGAAGGGACCTTTAAGGTTATCTAGTTCCAACCGCTGCTATAGGCAGGGACACCTCTCTCTAGACCAGGTTTCTCAGGGCCCTATCCAGCCTTGAATGCTTCCAGGGAGGGGGCATCCACAGCCTCACTAGGCAACCTGTTCCACTGCTTCACCATCTTCATAGTAAAGAATGTCTTCCTAATATCTAGTCTAGATCTACCCTCTTCCAGTTTAAAGCCATTTCCTCTTATCCTATTGCTACATGCCCTTATAAAAAGTCCCTCCCCAGCTTTCCTGTAGGCCCACTTCAGGTACTGGAAAGCTGCTATAACGACCCCCCAGAGCCTTCTCCAAGCTGAAGAGCCCCAGCTCTCTCAGCCTGTCTTTGTACGGGAGGTGCTCCTCCCTCAAGCCCTCTGATCATCTTTGTGGCCCTCCACTGGACCTGCTCCTACAGCTCAATGTCCTTTTTGTGTTGGGGGCTCCAGAACTGAACACAGTACTCCAGGTAGCATCTTACAAGAACAGAGTAGAGAGGCAGAATTAACCTCCCTTGTCCTGTTGGTTGCGCTTCTCTTGGTCAACCCAGGGTGCCGTTGGCCTTCTGGCCTGCATTGCAGACTTGTCTGTCAGGAATTGAGCCAACTACAAAAATTACTGCATTAGGTCCAGATTCATTGATCTGCGTAATGTTATTTGAAAGTGAAATGGAGAGAAAGTAGAAAGATTTTGCCTTAAATATATTTCAGACCAGTCTTTTATAACCAAGCAAATACCCAAAGCATTCAGACCAGCTGAACAGTATCTTATTTACAAGCAGCCTCTGCAACTTTCTTCCTTTTTAAATATATATCAATCCAGCTTTACTTTATAAGTGTTTGGGTTTTTTTTCTTAGGTAAATTAACTCAATGTATTTTCTATCTCCTGTATGTATTTTGCTGCTCCACTTAGATCAGTATGTCCGGTCTTGAAATGTAGAACCAAAAATTTTGTTCTTTATGCAGTCTAAGAGCAGCCTGCGAAGTAGAAAAAAGTCTCTTAGTCTCAAATATGATATATGCCTATTGCATAGAAAACACTCTTAATAGGACTACCTTATGTTTAAAATAAACATATCCAATTGTTTAGGTTATATACTACTGTAACTCATAAATCTTACCTTACTTTTGAAATAGCTACCATACTCCATATTTGATACTCTGTCATTTCTGGAGTGTTTGTATTTCTCTGCTGGATTCTTCACAGTTCTCCTGTGACTCTTAATGTGTGGTTGTTGATTGTTACGATACTGTGTTCACTTAACTGAATTTTCGTATCCAATTTGTGCACTCCTTTTGAATCAGTGAAATATTTCGAATTCTGAACTTGCTGTCCATCTTTTATATTATTTTCTAGCTGGTAATCCTGTAAGAACATGATACTGTGCAAATTCTAAAGAGATCCAATATTTAAGTAATGGTGGCCCCTTGGAGTGAGAATAACTAACTAGTAGCTAGTCTTGTGCTTACATTTTTCTTAGTTAGTTTTAACTATTATTCTCTTGTGAGGGGTTTTTCACATCCATGCACATACTTCACATACTGATAACAATTATCATATTCAGAAATTCATATAGCAGTTAAACTTTTCTGAAGTTACAAAATATCATCAGTTTTCACGATTGAGTTTCAAACTAAGATCAAACTGTTGAAAACAGTTGGTACCAAGGAGCTAATAGCCACACTGTGTGTGTTTGACACAGAGCAGTTATATTGCCCTAGCTCTAGTCTAGTCTTGAGAATTGAGAACTGAGTGCATAGTGGCACTTCAGGATATGAGTTTCTCTGCTGCCTGCTGTTGTGCGCACATTAGTTGCAATGCTGTTTCTAGTTTATGGGAGAATATGAAAGAAAAAAATGAAATCTCATCCAGTAGTAAGGCTTGAGATTACCTGAAATGACAGTCCACTACCAGGGCCAACTGCTTTTTAAGTAAAATGTCTGCATTTGTAATTATAGTTCCCTTTGCACATTAAACAGAACTGTGCCTCTGCAGGAGTGTATTCTGAGGTTGATCTGCAGAACCATTGAAATAAGCAGCTTGTACTTATGTCAGAATATAGGGAAAAAGGTGCTGAAAATGGTCTGGTGTATGTTAAATTCAGTTTTCTCATTTGCTAGTGGGAAGAATTAGGGGAGAGGTCCAGATATATAATGACTGAACCTGAATGACTGCTGATGAACTTGTCTGAAGTGAACAAGAAACTGTTTTTACTTGCTGTCTTCTCACACTGTTCTGCTTACACTCTGCCAGCCAATTTTTACAGTTCATGAGATATCAATAGAAATGCTAAGACAGCAGTGGTGGCCTTAGGCAGTCCAGCAATATGGCATAAAAACAGATTGACAGTAGGATTTCACATATTGTCACAACCAGTTAAGGCATGCAATTGCCTAGTTTTATTATTTAAAATTTAGAGGTGGGGGAAGCTGGTTGTATAATAACTTTCCGTATACTTTATTATTTCTGTTTATAGCCTCTGCTAAGAAAAGTGGAAAATTGGCAAGGTTACATTTTTCTTAGAGTATTAAATTGACCTCGATGAGCTCTATCTTTGGGCTACAATTCTCTGTCTCACTAACAGCTTTGGTTTTCAGCATAGTTGTTGTGCATTTTTCTCAGAATTAAAAAATATTTCTTAATACGTAATGTAGTCCTTGCAAGAATTTGTTCTTGTTGAGCATAAAATTAAAATATCTTCATTTTGAGTGACTGTTGTGCTAATAAAATTGAATTAATAATAAATAGGCAGCATATGCTGTATTTTAATAATTACTGTGATATTCACTAGTTGCACAAACACTGACTTTCCTGACAGAGAAAAGCTGTTAATACTTCTGTGACTAAGAATTCAATGAGTATCTCTTTCAAAAGAAAGGGACAAACTGCAGAACTGTTGCAGTCAGTTATTAGTCACTTGAGTTTTTGGAAGTCCTTTATTTCTAGTGATTTCACATTAGGCTGTAGAACTGTTTTATTGTTTTAGGAATGGGCAGTAAATAAGATGTCTAGGAACTTCTTTGCTGCTCATATGAAGGAGAACAGTATCAGATCTTTTAGAATAAGATAATTTTTTTTTCTCGATATGTTAAAGCATGACATGCACCTGATTTGCTCTTTCTGAGACTGGTTTTGGCCTTGAAAACTGCATTTATAAAAATTAAGCCTTATAACTGACAAATGAGCTTGAAGTGTTTAGAAGTTCCTACAGCTTATGTAGGAACTTATGTAGGTACATTTAACCTTTGCACTTATTTTAGATGTACCAAAAATTGCAAATCCTGAGGAATTTATGGCAGGTCAGGCTGAATATCTGTTGTGGGACACATTTTCAGCTTCTCCTTTTTTGTGTGCTTGTGCTGCTGTAGACAGTCTGTGTCTAGCTTTGCTTCAAAACTATTACCCTAGCTGTGTTTTTCAGTGTGACTGTTTTACATTCTTTAGGCTTTCTAATCTCTGCTGAGGTTACCAGTTGCACAACAAGTACATGTTCTTCAGATAGCCTGAGAGCAGCTAGAGGAACAATCTGAAACATAGCATTTGAAAGTAAAGTTGAAAAATCTGTCAGTAGGCAAGTTATTCAGTTGTGCAAACATTTCTCTTCTGAGAGGAGTATGACTTCTGTATCTCATGTATATAGAAACAGCAAAAATAATCAAGGAAGTCTGATTTTTGGTATGCTTCCCCTTGTGATGAATGAAATTCCTTGCATTACTTGGGAAGTACTACCAAATATCTTACGTTTTATACAGTCATTTTTTATAGAGTTGTAAGTAACATATGTTTTGTTTTGTTTTTTTTTTATTTTCAGCTTCTTTGTAATACTGGCCATGCTGAAGAAAAGCTAGGTTTTACATACGACAGGATCATAATATGGTAAGTTACACGTAAGTTACTAAGACAAGATGCTACAGAATACTTTGGTAAAACTGTGGTACTTTAATTGAAGTGCAGTTAAATAAACTTTATTTGTATTTTTGACCCTGATATTTTATAACTCCAGTGTGTTTAGAATGTCATAACATGAATGTACACTTTATGAATATTTTATTGTGTAAAATCAGAAGTAAACAATACACTTTCAGGCAAAGGGGAAAAAACATTAGCATGAATATTTGTTCTATGTTTCCTCAAATGCGAAAATACCTTTAAATGTCTCAGTACTTACAGGAAGGACTTGTATAAAAAATCTTTTCTTAAGGAATTTAGAGCATACATACTCTTCATGTTGGTGTCAGATTGAAAGGTGAACATTTTATGTATGTGCATATGCTTTGCAGTGCTGCTCAATTTGCTGCTAAGATACTGTGTGTATACTTTCAAGTGGAATTTTCCTATATTCTGTATCAATTTCTGACACTTAAAAGTAACTACATGCCTATTTCGAGAACTTCTGTGAATTTCTGTAAGCATTGGCAAATTGGCACTGAGGTTCAGCGTTGATGGTATAAAAGAAACAAGATCCAGTATTTTATGACTTTGTGTTCTTTCAAATATAGTCTCCTAATTTAGGAGAGCAATTTTAGAAAAGCTAATCAATCTTTCAGTAAAATCTAAGTAAAAATTAAGTAAAATTAGTGTGATTTGTCTGCAGATGCTGTAGGTACTTTTGTTAAATAGAACTGACTTTCTCTGGTTAAGATGAATGTTATTTTAAATGCTCGTATTTCTGTGGATGCATATTTAGCTGTTTAAAACTTTAGTACTTAATAATCTCCTCATATCTGTTATCTGCTGTAGTGTTCTGCATTGATACAAAACATCACTGGACGGTATAGCTTCAAAATTAAAAATCTACCACACATTTTTAAATACAGCTCTGGAACGGTTACGCAAATATTGTTTGTTTTTATAGGAAAAAAACTCTCAAAGATCTGCTAATCCCGATACAATTGGATAAAAATACTTTATTCTCAGCAAACAGAGAGAAGAAAAATAGCTGTAAATGCTGAACTTTCTAGTGAGTGTAGGATGTGACCTTGAGCTAGGCTAAATACGTATATTCCTTTGGAAATAATTTAAGTTTGTAACTTGCTCTGCAGACGTTCTTAATTTTGCCTTGGATTTTCATATGCTAATCTTCTAGTAGAGAACAAATTCATTTTCACTGCAAGGAGTTAATTGGATATAAGTAATGCTGTATGAGCTTCTGCATTTGTGGAGTATAAATGGTTAACTTTAAAACTGTAGAGAATTAAAAACTGTAAGAGAATTAAAGATTTCAAGAAAAATCATGCATTTCCCATAAAATTTTAGGTTTTGGTGCCATTAATCCTGACAGAACTTTTAACGTTTAAAATTAAGGACAGTTGCAGTGTGGACAGTAATCTGCAGCAACTACAGTTATTCTTGAGTTAGAAGATCTGATTTTTAGAACTCATTCTTTTTAGTTGGTCTAAGTACATTATAGTTCTTTCCTGCAAGAAGATGGAGAGAATAGTGACATGTTTTATTGTCATTCTCAGTGTAGATCTTGCTGGTTTCCAGAGCATCAGGCCTTTGGTAGCTTAGCAGAGATCTTGAGCCATGAAGAGCATGGAACACTGGTAGGCCTCAAATTTCTGAGGTCTTTAACATACCGACAGGCTTTGGCCATTTGAAGTTTATAATATTTACAGTTATCTGATGGATTCAGAAACCTGTCAAAACCATAACTTGTTTTTACTGTAGAGAGTGGGGATGAGGCAGTTTAGGAAATAAGTCTTAGAATGAAGCTGTGGTAGGCAACGAATATGCTTTCTACTTTTGTCCTCTGTTAGTCCTTCCATACTTTTTGTCAGTATTAAAGTTTATTTATCTTAATGCTATCTTAATAAGTTTTTAATTTCTCTAGTGACACTTAAAATACTGGAGCAAGTAGAATGCTGTTAAGTCTTTATTCCTTATACCATCATAATGTCTCTTTAGCTTTTAGTCAGATATGTGCATAGTGTGCAGATCGGAATCACTTAGTTGATTCAGTGGCTGCTTCAAAATCCTTTGCGTTATCTCAAATTTAACAATCTTGAACTTTCATAATCTTGTTAGTTTTAGATACAGGTAATTGTTAAATTGCCTTGAAAATTCTTATAGCCTTACTCTATTCTATTTAACATAATGCTATCTGTAATTTTCTCATAGTCTTTTTCCAAAATGTGAATTGTGTATTAAATCCTGTTTTTCAAAGGAGATTGTGAACCTGATACTTAACAGAATAAAAATCAGCATAAAATTTGTCAGGACAGAAATCTTCCACTCATTCATCTTAGATTTTTGCATTCATTCTGTTGATTTATGTGACCAGTTTTCATCACCCTAAAATGTCTGTGTATCCTTTTCTTCAGTCTTCAGCAACTTCTTGTATTAAAGTTGGATTTGCTAACTTAGGGAAGTGTTTCCTTTTTAATATAATGTTGTAGCAACTCCTTTCAAGTATTTCAAAAGATTACCAGAAGTCATTTTGCATAAACTGTATTTTTTTCCTCATGTGGTTAGTTAATTTTCTTTCAAGAATATCTGATGGTTGCCTGGATGCACTATGGAATCCTTTCTGTAGACAAATTTATTACCTTTCCTCTGTTGTGATTGCTACTGTTCTATAATAGAATGCTAACAAACATATGAAGATACTTCATGTAAATGTTCTTTCCAAACACTTCACATGGGCCCATCAAACTTCTTATTTAGTAGTTCCTGATTTCTTTCAGCTCTTCTACTGTTTTCATTTCTTATTCCAACATTTAGTATAATAAAAAAGGCAATACAATAGAAATTTCATTGCAGAGCAGTGACTTAATATGAAGAAGGCATGTTTCTCGAAGACTTCTGTCCATCTCATTTGCTTCATTCTTTCTCGTCTTCTGGTTCCCCAGTAGATCTGATTCATTTTTTAAATTTTCTACATGAGAACCCACAGAAATGTTCATATACACATGCATATATGTTTGTGTTATTAACACTCTTCCCCTCCCCAGTTTTCTTTTTCTTTTTTTCTTCTGTGATTATTGGCTTTAAAAAGTCAGATTTGTGTTTTTTGCCTAACATGTTTTCTCAGGTTTTGTGGTTTGATCGTTGATTAGCCAATGCCTTAGTTTCTTTACTTTGTTTTCAATTGAAAGGTTTTGGTTTGGCCTTGTAGTTTTGTTGTAATTGCTTTTAGTGGAGCTTGATGAATTTTTAAAGCCTCTAATTTAGGACTTTGTCAGCTAGCTGTAGAGTGGCTTGGATTGGAAGGAACCTTAAAGATCATCTAGTTCCAACCGCCAGCCATGAGCAGGGTTGCCTCCCACTAGATCATGCGGACTGGGTCACCGTCCTACTTGGCCTTGAATGTCTGCAGTCATCGGGCATCCACAACTTCTTTGGTGTCTCACCACCCTCTGAGTAAAGGGTTCCCCCTTAAGATCTCACATAATCCTCCCTTCTTCTTGTATAAAGCTCCTCGTCCTGTTACTACCAGTAAAGAATTGGTCTTCTTCCTGTTTATAAGCTCCGTTTGCCAGGATGAAAACAGCTAGCTCCCATCATCTTTCTTTGTAGCTGAGGTATTCCAGCCCTCTGGTCACCTTTGTGTCCTTCCTCTGGACCCAATCCAATGGCTTCATATCTTTTGTGATCTGAGCCCCGCCTTGGTCTGAGCTCAGTTCTCCACATGTGCCTTGTGTGGGCAGAACAGATGGAGGGGCAATCACCTCCCTTTCCCTGTTGACCACTCCTCTTTTGATGCAGCCCAGGATACGGTTGACCTTCTGGGCTGAAAATGTCCACTGCTGGCTCATATCACACCCACCAGGAATCTAGAGTCCTCTGCAGGGCTGCACTCAATGAGTACTTGCCCTAGTCTGTACATATATCTGGGATTGACCTACCCAAGTGTGCTTGGCCTTCTTGAACCTATTAGGTTCGTGTGAGCCCACATGTCAAGCTCATCCAGATCACTTTGGATGACATCCCTTCCTTTTATATTAACTGTACCACTCTGTTTGTTGTCATTTGTAAATTTGCCGAGATTGCACTTGATTTCCCCCGTGTATGTTCTTCATCAAGATGTTAAAGTGTGCTAGTCCCAAGACAGACCCCTAGAGAAGACCTCTTGTAGTTGGCATCCACCTGGACGTAGAGCCAGTGATGACAACCCTCTGACTGTGACCATCCAAGCAATTCTTATTCTCTTAATAGACCACTCTTTAAATCCATGTCTCTCTATCTTAGTAATGAGGATGTGATGTTGGACCGTATACAAAGGACCATATCTTCCTTTGTCCCCTAATGCAGTCATTGTCATAGGTCACCAAATTGATTGGTCAGGCATGATCTACCCTTAATGAAGCTGTGCTGGCTCTCTCAGATCACCTCATTTTGCATTTCTTTCAGGCAGTCTGCATTTTCCATGCATTGTCACTTTTTAAATAACAATATGCTTCTTCTGCTTTTAGGTAACTTCATAGTGTTGTCCTTCACAGTGATTTCACTATTGGTATCAACTAATTCTTGTCTACAAATTAACGTTGTCTTCTCTTGTGAGTTGTGGAACAAGCTGTCAAAGCATTATTGCTTTAAAAAACTTTAGAGAAAGATTGTTTTGTTTTGTTCAAGGAATGTTTTCCGCTCAAATATAAAAGTAAATGTACTTTTCTTGGGATAAAAATCCTTAAACAGTATTTGGCTGTCTTAAGAAACATCGTGGGTGGCAACAACGTTGTTTTCTTGAGAAATGCATACTTTCTGTATTAGAAGTAAGCTCTGGAATGTCCTAAACTGAAAAATCCAAACCAATTCTAAATAGCAAAGTAAAAGTCCAAATAGAAAAGTATCATTTAGAATAAGTGAGTTGTATGAGCTTCTCTCTGATTTACATCTCTATAAATCTGCAATACTAGAAACCAAGGATGACTCGTGACCTAAAAAATACGTATTATCTCTTAAGACAGCTGAAGACTTGCTTATTCTTCTTTTTGTCTGCTTTGCCTGAGTGACTCTGGAAATATCTCCTAGTTCTGCTTTTGTATAGGAAGGATCTTTCCTAACATCATAATATTTAAAATCTGTTTCTTATTTTCTACTAAATGAGCTTAAAGTAAGCAAAGACAATTAGTAGCGCTCAACTTCTATGTGAAAAATCATATTTGATTTTACAGTAATTATGGTCTTCCTGAAATAATTCCCTGCTGGATATAGAAAGTAATAATCAGTTTGTCTTTATTTCCATGTGGTGTGTCAGCCTTTCTATACATATTTCATTGAGTAGATTACTGTTAAAATGACTTCTACATGGACTGACTAATTGATCTCCAGAAAGATCCAGACGATCTTGGCCTCAAAATAGTTGATTATTGTGCAGGACCATTTTAGAAAAAGAAATGTTGAAATGCTTACAAATCTATGCTATGTAATATGTATTTTTCATTTAATTTCTTATTTCACACAAGCATTTTGTATCTTCAGAGAGAAATGCTTATTAATTAGTTAAGACACAAATTTGTCTCAGTTCAGTGTCAAGATGTTGTTTTGAGGATCCATGTTTAGGAGTTAACATTGTAGAGAGGAGAAAATCCTGCCTACCTGTGTATCTTTCTGGAAATTTTAACTGATCTAGAACACTTTTTCAGGATTATTCTTGTATTCATCTGCTTTGATAAATAACGTGTCATATACAGATCATAGTGATATGTTACTTCAGAGGTGCACAGACTGATTTTAAAAGTAAATCATTGTTCAGATTAATATATCAATGTTAGTATCAATATATTAATTGTCTTAATCTTCTGGCAAGATAATGGTTCGACTTCCAGATTTTACAATATTTCAAAGATGGAAAACTAATTGAGGGTATTTCTCTTTAAAAATCACATTTTATTTTAAAGGAGTAGATAGTACCTACATGTCAGGTGGTAAAATCTACCAACTACTATGTAACTATATAATTATTATACAACTATATAACTATACCAACTACTATATAACATATACTGTATGTTTGCTCTCTTTGTTTCCTTTGTTGTAGCTTGCGGTTAGCTTTACTAAATGAAGCAAAAGAGGTGCGAGCAGCAGGATTGCGAGCCCTTCGCTATCTCATTCGAGACTCTAGTATTCTCCAGAAGGTGCTGAAGTTGAAAGTGGATTACCTGATTGCCCGGTAATTTTCCCTTCTTGTTGTAAATAGAAATTTTTTGAAATTTTATATTACATGTTTTTCATGGTTGAGACAGGTGAGAATAGGTTTAATATCTTCTTACATTTTTTATATGTAGTATTACAAGTCTATTTAATTCAGGGTGGATAATGTCCAACTCTTAAAAGGAGGACAGTGGTCATAGCTTCTAATGCAAAGGCAGCGCTGTTCTAATATTTGATACACATGAATAATGTAAAAAATTAATAAAGATGTGATTGAATCACAAATGCTATTAATCAGAAATAAACGTGATATTATTAGTAGGTTGAAACCTTTGTAATTTTCATGTCTTCAGTTGTTTTGCATAGAATGATAGAATGGCCTGGGTTGAAAAGGACCCAAAGGTTGTCTACTTTCAACCCCTCTGCTACGTGCAGGGTTGCCAGTCTCTAGACCAGGCTGTGCAGAGCCACATTCAGCCTGGCCTTGAATGCCTCCAGGAATGGGGCATCCACAACCTCCTTGGGCAACCTGTTCCAGAGCATCGCCACCGTCTGAGTGAAAAACTTCCTCGTAATGTCTAACCTAAACCTCCCCTGTCTCAGTTTTAAACCATTCCACCTTGTCTTATCAGTATCAACGTATGCAAACAGCTGTTCCCTCTCCAGTTTGTATCTCTTTCAAGAACTGGAAAGCCACAATGAGGTCTCCCCAGAGCCTACTCTTGTCCAAGCTAAATAAGCCCAATTCCTTCAACATTTCCTCATAGGAGAGGTTCTCCAGCCCTCTGATCATTTTAGTGGCCCTCCTCTGCTCCAAGAGCTCTGTGTCTTTCTTGTTCTGGGGGCCCAGACATGGACGCAGTACTGCAGATGGGGCCTCAGAAGAGCTGAGTAGGGCGGGGACAATCATCTGCCTCTCCCTCCTGGCCGCCCCTCTTTTAATGCAGCCCAGAACACAGTCAGCCTTCTGGGCTGCAAGCAAACACTGCTGACTGACGTCCAGCTTCTCATCCGCCAGGACCCCCAAGTCCTTTTCCACAGGGCTGCTCTCAAGGAGATCTTCCCCCAGTTTACATAAATACCTGGGATTGCCCCAACCCAAGTGCAGCAGTCTGCACTTGACCTTGTTGAACCTCATTAGGTTTTCATGGGCCAACTTCTCCAGCCTGTCCAGGTCCCTCTGAATGGCCTCCCTTCCTTCCAGTGTATCAACTGCACTGCTCAGCTTGGTGTTATCTGCAAAGTTGCTCAGGGTGCACTTGATGCCATCATCTATGTCACTGATGAAGATGTTGAAGAGCACCAGTCCCAAAACAGACCCATGAGGGACACCACTTGTGACTGGCTTCCATCCTGACACATATCTATTGATTACAACAGTTCAGTGTCCGGCCAAACAATTCCTAATCCATCAAACAGTCCATCCTTCAAATCCCTTCCTCTCCATCTTTAGAGAGAAGGATGTGATGAGGGACCATTCCAAACGTTTTGCAGAAGTCCAGGTAGATGACATCTGTTGCCCTTCCCCCGTCCACTGATCTTTCACATCCTTGCCAACTTCAGGTCCAACTGTGCCTTAACTTTCTTAGTCGTATCTCTACACATGCAGACAGCAGTCCTGTATTCTTCCCAGGCTACACAACCCTGTTTCCACTTCCTCAATATTTCCCTCTTTTCCCTCAGTTTAAGCTTCAGGTCTTTGCAGAGCCATGTCTGTTGCCCGCCTCCTCTGCTTGGGTACTTCTTCTGGGGGATGGAGAGCCATTGAGCTCTTGGAAGGATGTCCCTAAAGAGATGCGAGCTCTGTTCTCTGTACCCATGCCCTTATAGACAGTTTCCCAGGGGATCCCACTCAGCAGTTCCTTGTACAGCCAGAATTTTGCTCTCCTGAAGCACAGGGTCCTAGCTCTGCTTTTTACTAGGCCCGCATTCTTCCAGATCACAAAATCCAACAGGGCATGGTCACTGCAGCCCAGGCTGTCTCCAGTCTTAACCTTTTTAATGCCCTCCTCTGCATTAGTGAGTACCAGGTCCAGTAAGGATTCACCTTGGGTTGGTCCATCTAATACCTGGACTATGAAATTACCCTCAACAGACTCGAGGAATCTCTTGAATTGTTTGCCAGTTATCCTAGTAGATATCTGAGTGGTTGAAATCCCCCATCAGGACAAGAGCCTGTGAGCACAGCACCTCCTGCAGCTGAGGCAAGAAGACCTCATCCACAGGCTCCCTCTGATGAGGTGGCCTGTAGCAGACCTCAGCCACTAGATGCCCTTTACTGGGCCAATCCTTGAGTTTAATCCACAAGCTCTCAGCCTTATCGTGCCTATTTCTCAGGCACAGCTCTTTGCAATCTGTCCACTTGCTAACACAGAGGGCAACTCTACCCCCCTCCTACTCCGTATATCCCTTCTGAAAAGCCTATAGTCCTCAATCAAGGTATTCCAATCATGGGATTCATCCCCCCATGTTTCTGTGATAGCAATTAGGTCATACTTTCCCAATTGTGCCACAGTTTCTAACTCCTCCTGTTTTTTTCCCATGTTTTGTGCATTGGTATAGATGTACTTCAGCTTAGCTATTGGCCTTGTCAGATTTATTCCAGTTCTTTGTATTATCATTTCCATAGTGCTTTAGAGGCCCAGTACAAAGTCAGAACAAAAAAAGTAGTTCAAACCTGAGAATTTGTAATGGAAGTAAAACCTATGACACCACAGTGATACTAAAGAGCAAACTAACAATGAGATGATAAGGCCAGCATGGTGACTAGATGAATTTACTGTTACTTCTATTGCTTCCTTCATTAAAATTTCCAAGTTTGTTATGATGATACGAATGTGTGCGTGTTTCTGGATTGATGCGCACACACATGCTCGGTTTTAGTGTGCTGTTAAATTCTGATGGTCAAAGGCACTTTTCTGATCTGAAAGCACTCAGAACATGTTGATTTAAAACAGTGCAAATGCTCTTCTTTAGTCTCATTTGAAAAGACAGATGCAGCTAGCGCTAAATTGTTCCTGAAGTTGTTATGCCTTGTCATTTGAAAGTATTCTAGTGATTTACTTACAATGAAAACAACTGAAAATTACATAAACTGAACGTAATCTGCAAACTATGAGTATGCTTGCTTAAAGGGATTGTTTTTAAACAGTTATTCATAATAAGCTTTCTTCTGTTTATTTAGTTGCGTGAATACTCACACAATATGATAACTGTTAAGGTGAAAGTTAGTGCTATAAAAAAAACCCACAGTTAAGCATGCTTTTGTTTTTTGATATTTTAGGTGCATTGACATACAGCAGAGTAATGAAGTAGAAAGAACACAAGCACTTCGCTTAGTCCGAAAGGTAAAAATTTAACTGCAAATAGTCTTCCTGCATCTGTCAGTTGGCTATGCTGACTCCAGGATTTCTCTATAAGCAGTTTTTCTTTGTACACTCTTATGAGGAAAAAGACTGACTTTGATGTTAATCTTTTTGACTGAGAATCTTGAGCAGGCTAGAAAATTCCTGCTGGTTTTTCACTGATGGAGATAAAACTGAACACAATTATTTACCTTATTTTTGATATCAAAATTCCTGTGTTAAGAGTAGTATCAGATAAAACTTCAATGCATCCTTTCACTTATCCTTTTCATAAAAGAGAAGAATAAAATAGAAAGTGTTTTTGATATCTATAAAAAGCATTTCTTGATAAATTTGTTTTAGAAAGTTTGCAGGTTAAGTAGTAAAATAAAAAATAACAACTTCGAACTTTGTAAACTTTGGAGATTTTTTGTTGCTTTTTTGAAGAGTTGGCATGTTAATAGTGTATTTCAGTTATGCTCTATGAGGATGTTTTGTGCTGAGAGCTTTGTAACTTAACAGTGTCTATAAGGGTAAAAATAAGTTGCTTCAGAAAGTGTGTTAGCATTTAGTAGATATTATGTACCCATTCTATTGCTAATTATTATTTTATGCTGTTATAAAAATGAAAGGCTATGTGGGTGGGGAAGAGTTTGTATTTTCTTTAGAGTGTTATCTTAAGGCTTCCTGTTTTGTGGGTAATAATGTTATGTATGACAAGAAGTTTCTCAAATGTGTCTTAAAAATAAACTTGTTATAGTGTTAAAATGTATTTCTTCTCACTTTAGCATTGCAAATAAAGAAAAACAATCCCCTTTGGCAAACAAATATCTTAGACATCTCACAGAACTGTAAGAATGAACTTAGGACAAAACAATTTTGGAAAAGACCCAATTTTTTAAAATCTTTTTTATTTTTGGAAAGAAAAGAATGTGAGAGAAAATCTTCACAAGTTGGCTTGAAAATTTTTGTAGATATTTGGTGGCTGTTGAGCATTTTTTCACATTGCATATTTTTCATTAGTAGAAAATATGATATGATTGGGTGGACTTTAAGAAAATATGTTGTTCCCTTTTAAAGCAGTCAGACAACAACAAAAACCTATTTCTCCTTAGTAATATGTCTGCTTATCTTCAGTAATGCTCCTGTTCCATAGTACATAGGATATGTGTATTTAATTTTAGCAAACTGAAAATATGTAACTATATAGTTTTTTCAGCCTCAGTTAAAGCCTTGGGATGGGAAGTCATTTGTTTAGTTTGATTGTTTTTGTCTTTAATGTGTGCATGCAGCCTTTCTCCTTAAAAGTGGTTTAAATTCTGCTTGTCTTAAACTAGCAGCTGAAAGTTTTGGTACAGGAGCTCTTAAGTAGCACGAAGGACCATTTGCTATTAGGGCAAAAATTTTGTCTTAAATGTATTGCAAGTGTTTTTTATATCTTAATTTAGTGACTGTTGACATACGAAAGCAGATCTGGTTTCGTCTGTGCTTTTCAATATGAAATGTTTAAAATCTGTATTTTTTGTGATGTATCTATGCAGCTTATGATAAAGGTACATTGGCTGTTACTTCTATCAGGTACTATACGTGAGGGTTCAGGGATGTATCTAGCAGTTGCCTTCCAAGTAGTGTAGCAACATCTTTTGTTGACTGTTATTTTTTTCTTGTCTACAGTTCTCTGTTCCTTTGTGTGCAGCTGCAGGTCCCTAGAAAACATAATTTTGGTCTTGGCAAATTTAACAGTTGAATATGAATGTTGTGGTATGGATTAATCTTATAGAAGAGTTTCTAATCTTCTCTTTGTCAGTAGGTATCTCTATTATGATGAAATAATAAAAAAAAAGCAGGAAGAGAATGGTAAAGTAAATTCTCAAAAATTCTTCGGAATACCATAAGAAGTTACAGGATTTGCAGGATGTAGCCAAGTTATATGTGGAATTATTAGTACAGTTTTATCTAAGAAACAATGCTGCTGAATCCAAATATGTTTTGAAAAATACTGTAACAAAACCAGATCATATTTTTCTTTTATTTTTAACAGATGATCACTGTGAATGCTTCATTGTTCCCCAGCTCTATTACTAATTCTTTGATAGCAGTTGGAAATGATGGTCTTCAAGAAAGAGACAGAATGGTTCGAGCATGTATTGCCATTATCTGTGAACTAGGTAAGATAATTGAAGCTAACTAAGAAAACTGAAATTGTTGTCATCAGTTTTTGAAGGGATTCTCTTGTGTGTTCATAGTAAATAGCTTTTATTCAAATAATAAAGTGAATTTTTTTATTAATTAATGAATCAGAGTTTAAATCTTCTTAATGTCTATTTTGTAGGTTTAGCTTGATATTAGAATTAAAAAATAAGGGCTTTAAACTGAAAATCTCTTAAACATCAAAGATTTTGGGTACAGTGCTTTAGGTACTGTACTTTAATAATTGGCATTTTTCTGTTAAATATTTTCTTGAAACAGTTGATAATTTCTAGGATTAATGGATTGGAAATTGTGAGATCTTCATATGTGAGTTTCAGAGTATTTATATAGTATTTATATAATATTACTTAGTATTAGTGAAAAATAACTTCAGTGTTTTCAAGACACAGTTTTCTGGTTTAAAGAAATAAGTAATTTGCTAATTTTTTAAGTTAAAAGTATCCAAGCTATGTAATTCTGGACTGATATTTTTTTGGAGGGAAACTTGAGCCTTACTGTATAGAAACTTGGTTAGAAATATGGAAACTTGGTTAGAAATACAGTGGAAAATTGCTACACAATGGTGATTGATTGACCAGAGTTTTAGTTGATAAAATTAATTAAAAATCTCAGTTCATTGCTGCAGTCTGTCAGTTCCATTATAAACCTTATGTGTATCTCAGCAGCATTCAGGAAGGAAAGGATATATATGTTCTAAACAGACACGTTTGTCATGCTGAAAATCTTGAGATGTTTTCTATCACCTATTGAAGTGACCTGTTTTTCGTTTAGCACTTCAGAATCCCGAGGTGGTGGCTCTTCGGGGTGGCTTAAGTACCATCCTGAAAAATGTGATTGATTGTCAGCTGAGTCGAATAAATGAAGCTTTGATAACTACTGTTTTGCACCTCATTAATCATCCAAAGACCCGTCAGTATGTGCGAGCAGATGTAGAGTTAGAGGTGAGTTCATTTTTACTTACTTAATGACAGAAATTAAACAATATATTGGTAATGAAGATGTTTAATTTTCAGTTGAGATTTCACACTTGGTGTTAATGCAAAATGTCAAAGCAATTAACCTTTAAACAAAGAGCATGATTTGTAAAGAAAGAGTAATATGACAAGTTATAGTGGGACTGATGAAAGGGCAAAATCCATTAATTGTTTTGTTACGTGAAAGTAATGCATGTCTTTCTTTTGTTTAGCGAATTTTAGCTCCTTACACAGATTTTCACTACAGGCATAACCCAGACACGGCAGAAGGACAGCTCAAGTAAGTGTTAGCGCTTCGACTTGTGTACATGGAATTGCAACTAAAATATTTTTTCTCCTAAGTGACAAAACAAACCAGGGGACTAACACTGAACTGTTTGAAATTGAAGGCAATGGCTAGTTAGAGTAGCCATTTATAGGACGTTGCCAAGTAGCCAAGTTTATAGAACATTGTTAGGAATTAAGAATTAGAGATAAAATTATTCTTCTCCCATAATATTTCTTTTACCTGGTATTATTACAATCTGTGTGTCTTCTAGTATAGATTTCTTTTTGTCTTAAATATTTGCAGTGTTAGTATATTTGAGTTAAATTCTGTTTGGTGGTTGTACGGTCAGGCTTGGGGGACAGTAATTAAGCCATTGTATTGTGCCTATGGTCGTGTAATAAGAGTGGTACCGCAAGGGTTTAGCGTGAGACCTATGCTGTTTAGCATCTTCATCAGTTCCCTGAAGGTAAGGAAGAGGTACGCTCTCAGGAAGTTTACACATGATAGCAGACTGTGGAGCTGATAGAATAAAAAGACAGTGCTGGCATCCAGAGGGATTTCAAGTAGGAAGAGTGAGCCAAAAGAACATGATGAAATTCAGCAAGGGCAGATGCAGAGTCCTGTGTCTGGAAGGACATATTATGAGGTCGACTGCGAGCCTGACTAGGTGGGAAACTGTTCTAGTAGATAGAATGCCTTGGGGCATTGACAAGATCGACAGTGTATTGGCCTAGTTTTAAAAGTTCATAACTAGCAAGTTGGGGGATGTCATTTTTCCTTTCAATTTGCACTTGCAAAAATTCATGTAAACCACTGGTTCTGGTTTTGGACCTCTTAGTTTAGGATAGTCAAGGAGCAGGAGCACATTGTGTGAGGGAAAGCTTAGGGAAGAACCTGTGCAAAGGCTATCAAGAAGAGATAGTCAGTGGTGCATTGTGAAGACATGAAACAGCAGAGAGAAACTGAAAAAAGAAGTTCCAACTTGAGAAGCAGATTTCTGGGAGGTTACTCAAGTGTTGAAACAGACTGTTCCAGATAAATGGTACAGCCTTCATCCTTGAAAATTTCTGAGACCTGACAGGATAAAGCCCTGATTATTATTACCTGGTTTGCTCTCATAGTCAGCAGCTTCTTTTTGTAGAAAATTAGAATAGGTCACAGAAGTCACATTCAACCTCACATATTCAATGTTCTGTGTTTGTTTTTTTTAATTATTAAATGTCAGTAGATTATCAGACTGGGACAGTGTCCAAGTCCTTAGGCCCCTGCTACAGTCTTAATATCAGTGGAGACTTCGAAGTGAATAACACACCAAAAATAGGTGTTTAGTTTGTAATCTTTCTAATACAAAACTCCACTGAAGAAGAAAGACACAATGATAAAAAATGGTAATCTTTGTATATGTGTACATATTCAATGAAATGTATATGCACACACAAAAATGCAAATGTACATATGTGAAAATTTTCTTACTCTTGATTTTTGTACCCTGTCCAGAGTTGCAGTTAACTACCTGCTGTGTAAGTAACACAGTTTGTTTTACAGTAATTAACTGTGTCTTGTCATATTTGTTTTATGACAGAGAGGACAGAGAAGCACGGTTCCTAGCTAGTAAAATGGGAATTGTGGCAGCATTTCGATCATGGGCAGGTAAGATTTCTAATTTATTTTATTTGTTGACTGACAAGAACTTTTCAGTGCAATGTAATGGTTTATTTAGTCACACAATCTGACAGTCTTGGTTTTTTTGTCACTTCCTTCCTGTAATGTTTTGATATTGTCAAATTTGAGGACTCCTAAACAGTTTCTTTAGACTAAACCCTGTAGATAGGATGCAGCCTTATTTTCAGTTCAGAATACTGTATTAGTTGTGCCTTAATGGTGATACTTGGTATTTGGTGGGTGAAAGAATATTGTGTATTGAGTAGCATTGTGTCGTAAGAATTTGCCTTTGAAATTATACTGTCAGTGTAATAAGAAATCTTTATCTCTGCAAAAGTTTTCAACAGAGTAGATTGATTAGCATCTGCTTTTACTAAGTTGTGTAGTTGAAGATAAATCCCAATCTGGACGTAGTTTTGGTCCTCTTGTGTAGAAGACATTTCTGAACCCAGGGAAGTTTTTTGTATTTTTTTCAAATCCTTTCTCTGCTTTCTCTACTATCTTACGATACTTAACGTGGTAATAAGGCCTCATTCTTTTACCGAAGTCAGAGTCTTACAAATGAACTAAATCAAGTCATATGACCCTTACAGAAATTTTGGATAGGCTTTGCACATGCTGTACTTAAGAATGATTTAGACTGTATAAAAATTGTTTTGATTGTAAGACTATTTAAATTACTTGTGCTTTCAGAACTAGATGTTCTGAAAAACTGATCAGAGATCTTAACATTGAGATATCCTTTCAAAAAATATCTCATGTTTTCTTGATGCTGAGGTGCAAGTTTGGAGAGCTTATGATAACTCTGAAGATTCTACAAAGCAATTTATGCTAGGAATGTTGCTACATTTTCTCTCATTCATACAGTTAGAACTAATACCACAATTTTCTTGAAAAGTTCAGGTGAGAATTGTTTTGTAATGTATTGTTTGCTGTGGTACTTTTTCAGATGCATGTTCTCTTATTTTGTTGGAGGCTAAGAGGGCATTAATGCTTGTAGTACGAAAGTGTCCTCATAATGTCATCCTTCCCAAAGCAAAAAAGACTGAACATCTATTTGGTTTGGTTTCTGTTCTGGCTTTTCAGCTTTATTCTTCTTATTTTAACTGTCTATTCTGTCTGTGCTTTTTTGTTCTGCTTTCCTAACTCTTTGGACTGAGTTATTCTGTAGAGTTTATTACTACGTACTTTATCCTCCACTGCAGTCTTCATCTACAATTGAAACTGGGACATGCAGCAGTGACTTTGTGCACTGAAATCTATTCCTGCATTGCAGTAGAAAGGTGGCTGTCAACTACTCTTGGGAAAAAAAATGATCTCTGTGGGTACAGAGCTAGACATAAGTATTTGTGACATGGAAGTTATGAACTTGAGGATATCATTCCACATAAAGTACATCATAAAAGTTAACTAATTGTTTTTACTGAAACAATTTAAGTAGTTACCTAATTTCATTTTTTAGTACTTCCTTCTGAATTAAGATTTATTTGTGTGTTCCAAGAACTGGCTCCTTTTTTATTCATGTGAAGTTATTTCTTGGATAAACTTCTTTGGTTTTAGAATAGTGTTATTGTAAGGTTTTTTCTTTTGTAACGTGAAGAAAAACAGTAAGGAAATGAGAAAGGTTGCTGTCTCAGGAGCCACATCTTGAATGAAGACATGTAAGTATAAACTGAGGCTGAAAATCAGAGTAGTGGTTAACTTCAGGTGGTATTCAATAACATTTAAAAACAGTTTAAGTATTCATCCTTTTAATGCTAAGAAATGAAACTTGTGTGAAAATACTGTGTAGAAGGACCAAGTATGAGAAAGGCTGTCAGATTTTATGTGAAATAAAATAAGTTGTTTTGGAAAGGTGAGTCCTGCTTATTTGAGATAAGATGACTAAAAGTGATGCATAGAGAATGTTATTCTAAATATTTAAACTTGCTGTTCAGAATACATCTGAGATTAAAAGGAAGCTAATTACTGGTTGGGTTAAGACACAATTTTTGTTGCAGAATCCACTAATAGTTCTTTGTACATCTTCTGGCCTAAGACTGATCCTTTGTTTATGATTTTGTCTGTATGCAGTTTCTTTGTGAATATTGTTTTTGTGGAGATAACTTAAAAATACTGTTAACATTAAAAAGGACAAAAGAAACTATATCTCTTAGTGTTGAAATTACTAGATTTTGTTAAACATTGATTGAAAATGAAAGATGACATAATGCTAGTGATTAGTAACTTTTGTCATCTGTACTTTTGCTCAAGCTAGAAATCACTTAATGTTGTCTAATATCTCTTTTTTTTGGTGAGAAAACATTGTGTATTAATTTTTTGTAGGTATTATTAGTCTGTGCAAACCTGGAAATTCTGGGATTCAGTCTCTCATTGGGGTACTTTGTATACCAAATATGGAAATACGGGTAAGTGTTAAATATTTCCTACTGGAATAGGAATATATTTGATGTTTTAGTTAATATGCTTACAATTTTTTAAAACAATTTAGTGGTCTAACAGAGAATCTAAATATGAAACCACTAGTCTTGAATTTATTTGACCCTTAAATTTCCTGTGTGATTTTTCCATGTAGTCAAGCTGCTTGCTCTTTCTGTGTCAGTGGAGTGTGAATCAAAGCTCACTCTGTCTGACAGGAGGGAATGGAGGAGGGAAAAGGGAAAAAAGTGTTAGACCTGAGCAGGCAGGCAGTAAACAAAATATTTGTATACGCAGGAATATTTTTGGCATTGGAACTGATTTACTCTTATAATCTATAATCTTACTTTCTTTCAGTTTATTTGCTTTTAGTCTTAGTCTCTTTTCTTATTTTATATATATCTTGAAATTACTCTGTATTAAAACAAATTTTAGAAATATGCTAAAATACTGTGAAATTGGTGCTGTCAAGAAAAATATACTTTCAACAGCTGTTCTTGGTTTTAAGTTTAGTTCTCATTCATATTTTATGATGTTTAATTACTACATTACTATTTAATGATTTTTTTTTTCATTTGATATTTAATTACTACAGACAGAGCAGGCATTAAGAGAATGTCCATCATTTCCATGAATTCACATTATATCAGTGGTGTGCAAGTTAATCAGTTTTTGCTTTGACAATAAGTAAAAAATAAAAAATAAAGAGTAAAATATTTTGTAAAAAATGTATGTATAATCTGAGGAGCTTATGTTTCTCTAGATTGCAGTGACAATAAGGCACCATTGTAAAGTGAGCAGAACTTCCTTTTTTCTCCAGGTTCCTTTAGAAAACATGCTTATAATCCAAAAAACAACTCCAAATCAGTTGCCAGTTTTAGCACACTGTAAAAATCAACTTCAGTGCTAATTTAATTGTGAGCAGAAAGGCTGTATTTTCTAAATGTATCAAATTGTTGTGCTTTTTTTCTTTGTTTGTTTTTGTTTTTTTGTTTTTTTTTGCAGCGAGGACTGCTTGAGGTTCTCTATGACATTTTTCGTCTTCCTCTCCCTGTTGTTGCAGAAGAATTTATTGAGGCACTTCTTAGCGTAGGTAAGTATTTTGTTCACACAAGAATTCTGTCAAATCCTTCTACAAATTTGATGAACCCATTATCTTTCCCCTGGATTACAAATTATATCAGTATTAACTTTTTCATCAGTGAATTCATGAGGTATTCTGAAGTCCTGTTTAAAATCCTTTTTCAACAAATTAACAGTTTTCAAGCTACAAGTCCACTTTTTTTCTGACGTACTTAATGTGTCGAAGTTGGATAGAAAATCAGTAATGAAGCATAATTGAGCATTTACACAAAAGACTGTACAATACACATTATTAGTCTTCAAAGCGTTTGAAGCATTGGCATGTAGAAGTGTTGGCTGACACAGAAAAGTTACTCAAAAGTATCTCTGTATATTGAAAATATGCTAATTTTCCTCAGTGCACTTCAGGAAACTTACTTTTCCTAGGGTAATTGTATGTTTTCATGTCTACATTAAGAAAAATTACTCTTTTAAGTTTAGAATTGTTTATTTGCAAGCTTTAAAAATGTCCTCTACTTCTTTCTCACAAAAATGTCAGCCTGAAGAGAGTAATTTTGAGTCTTTCATGTTCCATCGTCCTCCAAATTCTAGTTACGGATGCCTGTCAAGGGCTTGATTATAGAAGCTTAATCCTTGTTCTGAACTTCACTATTAATAAATCATTATTTGATGCACACTTGTGACTTTGCTAGATATGCATGTACATTTAAAAATGTTACACTGTTTTCAGTTGGATAAATTTCATGTGTTTTTGAATAGGAAAGATTATTATTTTGATATCTAAATGAAATATTTGTCCTAGCTTTGAAGTTGGCCTCACTTTGTGTAGTAGTGTGGATTGAATGAGTTGCTGAAAATCCTTTTTGAACAAAAGTTTACTGTAGTTTCAACCCTGAGGGTACACCTGCTCATAAAAACTACTATTAAAATAACACTGAAATACAGAGCTATAATTAGCACTGGCTTTGTTTGTTTTCTTGTAGATCCAAGCAGATTTCAGGACTGCTGGAGACTGTCTGATGGCTTTGTAGCTGCTGAAGCTAAAACTATATTACCCCACAGAGCCAGGTCACGGTGGGTATTTAATAAACTCAGACTAAGCCTTTGGTTTATGGTGTACAAAAGAATTGCTTTTCTCTTGCAGAAATAATTTGTAAAAAAAAATGTTTTTTCTAAACTCTTTCCCTATGTTTTTCTCCTTAGGCCTGATCTCATGGATAATTATTTGGCTTTAGTGCTTTCAGCTTTTATTACCAATGGACTTCTAGAGGTAACTGGTGATATTAGATTGAGACAGATGCTTACTGCTTATCTCTTAAAAACATTGAAATGAGATACGATATATACATCATATATTAAACATTGTAATTATTTTTTAACTTTTTTTCCAGGGTCTTGTAGAGGTGATCACCAGTAGTGATGACCACGTGTCTGTTAGAGCAACAATCCTTTTGGGAGAACTTCTGCATATGGTAAGTAAAGTTTCCTTCTGAGAGTATTATTAGTAACTCATTGAAAATAGTTATTTTGTTAGTAAAGATTGGAATTTATTTGGAACTTGGAACATCCACTTTCCATCTAAGCAATAGGCTATTTTTTTATTTTGTAACACTTCATACATTAAAAACAGCACGAATAGGCTGTTCATCTCCAGCTCTCACTATTTCTCCACCTTGCCTCAGTAAAGCATTGTATTTTTAAGATAGATGTGTGCAAATTCACTTATCTGTTACTTTGTTTGGGAATAAAACTGCTACTTGTTTTCGCTTTTCTGTAACGGTACTAGTGACAGCATGCTTAGCTTTCTGCTTCGCAGATGAAACTTGCACATTCAACTGGAGCACTTGTTAATATTTATTTGTGCAACTCCCAGCTTGAATTGGTCTTCCCACACTGCTGTTGATAGCCTCTGAATAGCACAGAGAAGTTGAAGACATCTTGTTTCATGCCTCTTGCCTCTCTGTGTTTGAAGAAAATTTGATCTGTTTGTTCTTGCCTAGACATGATGTTTTTAAATGCACATGCAAGTGCTACTTTGCAGCCTGCTGAGGAACTGTTAGTCATATGTGAAGTGGTATGGTTTACATTTCTGGCCAAACAAGTGGTTTTGTTTTTCTCCACATCCTTTATTGACAGCAAGGAGAGTACACACAGCAGAGCCCTTTCTGTTAAGGTTTAGTGTGTATTTTTTGCTAATTTTTGTGTGTGAAGTATCTTTTGTTGTGCAAAAGTATTGAATGGACATGGTGAAATTTTATTTCTGATTTTATATATATTTTAGTACTCTCATACACGTGACTTAAAAGGATAACTGATACTTTGAATGTTTTTGCATGTTACCTCTTCCAGCTACCACCAATGCAAAAAAAAAAAAAGAAAAATTTAAAATTTCAAGATGGAGTCCTGCAATTGTTTCAATTGTTTTTAGTTTTAATTGTTATTCAGATTTATTAATTAGATAAAATATTCAAAATTGTGCCCAGTTATTGTTGGTAATATGTGAAAAATTTTCATGGATGTGTGAAGCTCTCATGAGAAATAGTAGGTTTTTTCAAATGCTGATCCATCAGAGAAAGACAGAAATGTTATAATAAGTTACAATAACCAGACTTCTTTTTTTTCGTTCAGGCAAACACGATTCTCCCTCATTCTCACAGTCATCACCTGCACTGCTTACCAACGCTAATGAATATGGCAGCATCTTTTGACATCATGAAAGAGAAGAGATTGTAAGAATTCCAAGTTTCTCTAAAAACAAAAATAAATATGTCCTTTCTTGTAATTGAACGAAAAGTGCTTCACATAATTTAAGTTGTTTGAGGAACGCTGGGAGAATTTGATAGATCCAGTATCTTTAAAATGTGTGTGTAAACTCAGGTTTCTTACCTGTATTTGCTTTTAGAAAACTTTTTAAAGTGAGTATGAGTGGGAATGTTTCTTTTTCTTTACATAAAAAGTTATAGAAAATCCTTCTGTTAATTTGGTCATTATTTTTGCCATCCTGGCTTGTTTGATCAGTATTTTGATAATTTATCTTCACATTTTGTTTTGTTGTATCATCAGTGATGATTTACAGAATCTTTGCAAACTGCTGTTGTAGAATTTTAAGTGACACTTGTAGATTGCTTCCCAGAAAGTTTCAGATTTTCTCTTTGTATTTCTAAAGATCCCTTATGCCACCAAAAGATTTTGGTATGTGAAAATGTTTATCAAGAAAGACATACTGTTTTGTAGACAAACATGTCTATTAATTGGGCTTAAGCCACAACACAGGCCTTTCTTTTGTTGCAAATAGTTTAAATTTGATTTAAAAAAAAACACAAACAAGTCTGCGAATAGTGACCTAACTTGAATAACACTGAATATTAATATATGAAAAGTGCTAGGTATAATTATTATTAATATTTTAAGAAATTATGTAATTTGAGGTGAAAATTATTTCTTGGTATATACTGGTTTAAACCACTAATAGAAAAATGGCTGTTGTGTGTCTTTGCCTGAAACTCGGTTTGCAGGGTATTTTGCAGGGTATTTCACTTAGAACTCTGGGAGGAAAGGAAGAGTGAAAAATACTTGTGAATTTCAGGTTTTGTACTTCTTGGCATTTATGGATCCGACAGAAGAGCAAGAAATCCTGTTTCTGTTTTAAAAATAAGATTTTGTAGTGTTACATTAGGCAGTCTAAGTTTTTGTGGACACTGCAATTTTTCAGAACATAAAGAATTGCAAACGTCTACACAGGCCTAGGTTTGTATAATTTAGGTGAAAGAATCTGCATATTTGCTTATTTGAAGATGTAAGAAATTAAGAATATTTCCTGTGCTTCGTGGGAAAGAGTGATAGGCTTACCTTCTCATGTTTACACTTTCTTCATATGCTCAGTAGTATTTTCTGCTAGCAGTATTTATTGATATGCCTGTCTTTTACTAGAAAATTTCTTACATGCTGCTGTTGAACTGTTAAGATATAAAGAAGACAGCGTACTGCTGACACTGCTGAGGCCCAGGAGTTTAGGGGTCATAAGGGGAGGAAGAGAATTGACAAGGAATGCTACTTCAGACAATTTGACTCTGATCCCTTAACTGCAGAGTGTTGATCTACTGTGACGTTTTATATACTTTTTCAGCTTTAATCTTCACGTGTTCTAGATGATCTCTGTAGATCCCTTGTAATTGAACTGTTGTATTTTTCTGTGAAGTGTGAAGGACACCGCTGGTTATAGAGTAGAAGAAAAGGTGTCAAGTCTCGTTCTTCAGTAGAAATTCTGAATATTTTCTGTGTAATTTCACTGCAAGATTAAAGCACGTGAATGTATGAAAACTTGCATCAAGACAAGCGTCTTTGGCTTCAGAATTGTTGGTGAAATCTTCCTTGAGCTATGCTAATTGAATTTAGTATATAGCACTAATTCTTTAGTTGGCTCTTAGTTGTCAAACACTGATTACAATATCTTTTTTACTAGACGAGCAAGTGCTGCACTAAACTGCTTAAAACGATTTCACGAGATGAAGAAAAGAGGACCTAAACCTTACAGCCTTCATTTAGATCATATTATACAGAAAGCAATCTCAACCCATCAAAAAAGGGATCAATACCGTGTGCAGAAAGACGTTGTTATTTTAAAGGTATTACCATTATTAATCTGTCAGAATTTAATTTGAAATTGTATTTTAGATACTTAAATCCCACCCCATCCTACCATCTCGCTTTTTAATTCAGATTAAAATTCAGATTAAAAAATTCAGTAATTAATATGATTTTTATAGATCGTTTCATTCAATATTTTCTTTATCTACTTGTAGATACCATGATGTGTTTTCTAGAACTTGATTGAGTGTATAATAATTTTAATGCAGTTTAGGTCACATTATGGTCTCTTGCTCTTAGATTACTACTTCCACAGTAGAACAACCCTGCAGTTTACTCTCAGGTACAAATTACTGTGTAGCAGAGCGCTTCTGATGAGTGTACATGAAAAGTAAGTGTATCGTGTAACAACTACAGCAGTGATATGAGAAAACTTTTCATGTCAATGTTGCAGGATACAGAAGAAGCACTGGTCATGAATCTGCGAGACAGCCAGGTTCTCAACCATAAGGAGAATCTTGAGTGGAACTGGAATCTGATAGGGACCATACTGAAGGTGAGCATAAAAAGATGTAATACAATTTTTAGAAGCACCTGTTGGAAAAAAGACTGTTTCTATTTCACATAAGAGTTTTATCATTTATTATTAACTTCATACTATATGCCATAGTTAGCTGTTTAGATGTTTTATTAAGGGACATGGTTTAGTGGGGAAATATTGGTGATAGGTGAACATGTTCTTGGAGATCTTTTCTAACACTGCTGATTTTATGATAGTCTTAATTTCAGAAAGTTCGGAAATTGATTTAATCAATACCAATATACTGTACGTACAGTGTACAGTATACTTACAATATAAATAAATAACATATAAAATAGTGTACAGTATACCAATACACAGTAAGTATAATTTGTCAACAATCTGTAAGCTGCACGAGGGGAAAAGCGCACTACTAATAAATCCACAGATGTCTTTGTAAAAGCATGTTAAATTTTATTTGGCTTTATTTGAATAGAAATAGATTTGAGATATAATGATCTTAAAGTTACCAATACTTTACACTTGTGTCTGAACTATATACAAATATTACCTTGTTCAGTTTCTTAGCATGGTTGTATGTTTGTTTACTTTCACGTAGCATGAGCTGAAGGTTAATATTATACCTGGGTTAGAGGTTAAGCTTCAGATGTTTTGGCCAAGTTACTAGTAATGTGTAGACTTAACTAATAAAGACAGTTTTTTATAAAATTAAATTCATTTTGTACGACATTTAATAACAGGAAATCTTTGATAAGGAGAGCATTCATCTCTTTCTGAGGACTATCTCTTTTTTGAGCACTGAAATTCCTGTGAGCAAGAAAACTTTGAGTATTCAGTACATCATCTTAGAGACGAAGGAGCTCCTGTCATTCTGTGTAGCAAAACCATCCTTTTGTTACTCTCAGGAAATATTTTCCAATAGTCTTTGTTATAACTAGCTTGCTATAAAATGGTTGAAGTACTGACATAATCAAGCTTGCACTCAGAAACAAAGTAAAAATGAACATGCAGGGAAACTTACGACAAAATACGCAGAATATTTGTATATTTTTAAATTATAAGTTTAAATTAAACTTTTAAATTAAAAGGCTGATTGAGAAAGCAAGAATCTGTCTGCTATAAAGACCTAAAAATGTGTGTGTATATGTGTATATATATTTTTATATAAGCATATATATATATATATACATTTAGATATATATGTATATGTATATTTGTGTATGCATGTTTATGCATATTTATACATATACACATATATATCAGAGTAGCTTTGCTTCACTAAATTTTGCTTGTTTACAGATTCTTATCGTAATTTAACTAACTTTATATTAGTCAGTTATTTTACTTAATATTAAGGGTGTTAATCAAGAAGTTGTTCTTCAAAATATCACATTTAGCTAAGCTGTGTAATATTTTGGTAATGGATATTTTATAGGGATAACTAAGGAGCTTAGTTATAAGGACAACTAAGAGCTGCTGTTTTCCTGAGCTGTTAAAGCAGAAAAGCTTCTAGGTAGAGCTGTCAGTTTCCCTACAATCTCAGATATCCTCTACAGTGTATTTTGTAGTCTCCAGTAAAACAGATTTAAATGCCTCAAAATTAGGGACTTCTCTCTTTCACAATGAGTAGTCACAGTGCTTTCTGGTTAAGTTCTAACCACTTCAATTCCTGCTAGTGTTATCTTAATTTACATTCATGTTGTATAGTTTGTCAGAGCAGTCCATCTTTAGACTGAATGAACTGCATCCAGATTGCAGTGTTTGGAGTTTGTTATCACATGTGGCTATACACCTTCCTTCCACTCTCAGTCACAACCTTATGACTGCGGAGCATCAGCTTTCTTATCACCTTACTACTTCAGTCTCATGTGGTCCCTTTCTGCCTTTTACTTGCTCAACTTGCTGTTTAGATGGCTAAAAGAAGAACAGAAGTGCTGGTGGGGTCAGTATGGAAGAATTAAGACTTTGCCGTTGACAGGTCTGCACCCTTAGTCTGGTGCTGTGAATCCAGTGTTACTAGTATAGTCAGTTTTATTGATCATTAATTGTGCTGTCTTAATACTAATGTACCCATTGGAAATGTATAATTCTGTTGCTTAGATAAGAAAGAAAGGAGAGAAAAAAAGAGAAAGATCCAGCAAAATGTACTTTTTGCAATCCTTTTTAGAACATCTTTCATGTATAGACAGAGGAAATTGTCTCTGGGTAGCCTCGTCTAGTGGCTGGTGAACCTGTACATAGCAGGGGGTTGGAAACTAGATGACCATTATGGTTCTTTCAACCCAGGTTATTCTATGATTCTGTGAATTTAAATAATATATTACTAGGTGATTTAAGTGAATGACAATTTTTAAAACAAATCAGATTAATAGTGATTTATTTTTTTAAAAAAGCAGTTACTGTTATGCATACTGAAATGTGTTGTTTACTTTCAGAACAGATAGTAAGGCAGTTTTATTTACCTTTCATTAGCATGTCATAGTTTGTTGTTTTCATTATAATTTTGGACTTCTGCAGATAGCATGCACCCAACAATTTCCACTTCTGTCCCAGAAAAAATATAATAGTTACTGGGACAAGAAGTATGGCCTTTTCAATAAAATAAGGTGTTTTTTTGGTTTGGTAACATTAGATTAGCATTAACATTAGCAGGGAATCTTACACTTCAAAATATTAGCTGAATGCAAAAGAAATAAGTAAATATTAGTTATTAATATTCAGCTGATGTACAAGTTTCATGTAATGCTATATTTCCTATTTTTCTAGTGGCCAAATGTAAATCTAAGGAACTATAAAGATGAACAATTGCACAGGTATGTAAAAATTACATAGACTTGCTTTGAAGAAAGGAATTGGAAAAACTGTTCTTTGATAATTTCAATAAGCTATTCCTTGGAGATGTCACATTTCTAAAACTTAATCTGGACATAAGCAGCAAAACAGTGAATATTTAGGTTTCAGTATTTGCATTAAACAGGCAGGACTTTAGGATTTAGTAGTTTCTGTGCATACTTCATATAGCTATTCACTTAACAAGGATCATTCGAGTTTTACAAAACCCTATTTAATTTTAAACTTTATTACCTCTCTGTTATTTAAAACAGTAATGTTTCATGGCAACAGTTGACAACTTTTGATGAAATAGATCTATGGTTGTGTAGTTGTACCATTACATCTGTCATCAAAATCTAAGAGAAAAATGTTTCTAGTTGCTTGTTTGTGCTGTGTGATAAAGGATTACTTGCCAAGTCTGTTGGCTAATATTGCTATTATCTAATATTATCTAATATTGCTTCTCTAAAGGTGTATCTGCAGTCCTGTCTATGATACCCACATCTCTACCTGCCTGCATGGGACAGTGCTATTGTGTCCTCGTTTTGCAGTGCAGTTGGGCTGCAGTTCAGTGAGAAAATTGGAAAATGTGGAGTTAAGATAGTATAAAACTTCTACAGGATTGTGGGATACATGTTTTAATGGCTGTAAAATGCTGTTGCTTGTTTAATTAAAAGTAATTAAACTGCTAAACAGCTCTAGTTTCACTGCTGAGGATTTTTCCTTTAATTTTGTATTTTTGAAGACGTTTGATATATTTATTTTACTGTTAGCCAGGAAATATGACAGAAACACTATTAAAGGAAAACTGCAGTTTTTTTAATATAGATTGCCAAATTTCAGATGCACAGTTCATGCAGTGTATATACGTGTTTTTATATATTTGCTCTCTTGTGTAATAGGCTCATGTATAAATGTAGGCACTAATACAATACGTGGCTAATAGGTAATAAATTACCCTTCATTTGAAAAAAAAATGAAATTCTCAGATTTCATTTGTAATTGGTAACTGGGATAGTTATCTACTCTCACCTTTTTTAACTAAAGGCAGTGCTGTATAAGCTTCCTTAATGTTTGATTTATCTACCTTGAGATAGAATATTGATCTTTGAAAGCACAAACATGCATTTATTTTTGTGCTAATAAATGGTAGGGGGAAGCTCTGCTGAAGTTTTATTTCTGCAATGCAGAGGTGAAGTTTTTTTGAACAGTGAGTCTCTATTTGCTAGCAGGATTGCTAGCACTGTTTTTGCTTCAGAAATGCTTAAGTGAGGTGAGTGAAAATACTGTTAATGAATAAATGTAGCCTTTTCCTAACAGAGCATAAGAACGTATCTTTCACAGTAGCATTAATTATTATAGCTGATGAAAAGTCATGTCACACAAACATTAGGACAAATACTTACTTTGCAGATACTTTTTTTTTTTTTTTTTTTGCTCTTGGCACCAAATAAATTATAGCAGACTAAATTACATAAACAAGAAGTAAAAGTAAGCTGCAGTTTTTAAGAGTGTAGAGATTTTGAGTTCCTTTGCATATTTTTAGGTCATGACAGAAAATCCTTTGTAACACAGAGTACAGTGACAGCTTTGAAATTATCTGGATAGACCCAGTACTGTACCTGCTACTCTCTTTTAATGGCTTCTGAAAATGTATTGCCAATAAGCAATAAGTGATAAAATACCTTTTATAGCAGCATCATTTTATACTGTTAGGAATTGCTTTTCTTACAGAAAAATAACACGTTATTTCTTACTTTCCATAGGTTTGTAAGGAGATTGCTATATTTCTATAAACCTAGCAGTAAACTTTATGCCAATCTGGATCTGGACTATGCCAAGGCTAAGCAGCTCACTGTAGTGGGTTGTCAGTTTACTGAATTTCTTCTTGAATCAGAAGAGGTAAGACATTTTCATTTACAAGGGAGAATGCATAAAACGAAGAACCCTAAATTTGAGTAAAAACTTAAGAAAACTTTTCAGCATTAAACCAAAGTTGAACAACATACTTAAGAAATACAACATAAAATCCTGAATTGTCCAGATGAGACTTGGAGGAGATACCTAAGTCTGAGTTGTTTGTTTGTTGTTAAATGCATTTTCTTTAATTTTTTTATTATTATTATTATTACATTCTAGGGGATTTTTTGTTTAGTTTTGTTGATTTTTATGTTTTTGCTATATGTATTTGTCCTTTCTTTATGTCCTTTCCTCTGTATTGAAGGCTTATGCATTGAGTCAGAAAAGTAGAGAAAGTATCACTGAACAGTCCTTTTCCTAGAACAACCAGAGTTGATTCTAAAATGTTTGGAACATTTTTTTTTAGTGTGAATTGTTTACCTGTCAACATTTCTATTTTGTGTCTGTATTATGCTTGTACATTTAAGAAGCTTAAAATGGCAGATTTCAGTAAAGAGTTCAGTTTCTAGTAAATGCTTTTAATCTTTGTTTTTTTTTAGGATGGACAAGGTTATCTGGAGGAGCTGGTTAAGGATATTGTTAATTGGCTCAACTCTTCATCAGGAATGAAACCTGAACGAAGTCTTCAAAATAATGGGCTACTAAATACCCTTAGTCAACACTATTTTCTGTTTTTTGGTACTCTTTCTTGTCATCCTCATGGAGTCAAAATGCTTGAAAAATGTAACGTGTTTCAGTGGTAAGTGTTCTTGTTCTGTTTGAATTGTGTTCACAAATATAATCATTACAGAACTTGTAAACTGTGTATGAGGGCTGCTATCTATAAAGCTGGAGACTTCAAAATTCTTGTGATTACATCAAGTAGAAACCACATGTTTATAGGATGGATTTTTTTTTTTCTTTTTATATTTCTCTTGGTGGTGGGGAGGTGAAGGGATTTGTTTCTATTTTGTCTTCTTGGTTGTTTCTTTTTAAGATAACGAAATCCATACGGTTTTACAGTGTTTTAGAATGAAGATTGTTAACAGTTCTTCATAAGCATTTATTTTTGTAATAATCACTAGTTTAGATGTGCTGACAAAACTACTACAGAACCATTTTAAAAGCTTTTTTTTTTTTCTCTTGCCATTTAGTGCTTTATTCTTCCCCCCCTTCAACAGTTTGAATAGTTTAAAGTCACTTCATAGGAACCTGCTTTGAATTCTTTATTTATAGAAATAAAGATTTATTCAGAAGGCTAAGTTGAAATTGTTAATTGAATAAGTGGATATTATTGGGTTCAAATACTGATATTTTCTTTTTCTCCTGCCAGTCTTCTTAATCTTTGTTCTTTGAAGAACCAAGATCATTTGTTAAAACTGACTGTTTCTAGTTTGGATTACAGCAGAGATGGCTTAGCAAGAGTCATCCTGTCTAAAATTCTGACAGCAGCTACGGATGTAAGTGCTATTCAATTGATGTACCTTTTCTATTTGCCTCTTTATTATCCAAGACTGTAACATTTTTAAGATGTTGTATAAATTCAGAAGAGCTTTTGTGTTTAGTAAAATGAAAGTCATATTCATGTAGCTCTTGTATTTACAGTGGACTTTATACCTTCTACTGCATTTGCACTCAGTACTTAAAGTCATTCAAACAGATATCTCATACCTGAAGAGAATTATTTTTTAAATGTGCGTACCAAGGGGAACAAACCTGATGAAAATAAAGTTAAGAAATATTGAAAAAATTAGAGCTTGAATCTTCATGCTATGATAATACTAGGAAAAAAAAAAGGAAAATTTACTTTTTGAACCCCTTAAATAGTGAAACTTCCTTTATTGATCTCTTGAACATTGGATAATGAAAGGCATTTTGTTTCCTGATTAGCTGGTCTACTTGGAATTCTTAGAATTCAAATGGACTTTGTTTTTTTTTGATCTGAGAGAGGCAAAACACAAATAAAACGGACTATCTCATCTGGAAGAAATGGATTCTGTCAACCACACATAATTTCATACATCAATAATTAACTTCCTTAAACTCTTTTCCTGCTTTCTATGTGCCTAGCACATGCATTCTTACGGCAGTAACTGAACTGTTGGAGTTTTGAGAAGAAAATTTCACTGAATTCTGCTTGACTGAAAAGCAAAATGTGAACTTGCTGAAGTATTGTTTGGCAATACTGGTATACATATATTGTCAATACCATCTCTTAATATTTGGATCTAGCAATTTTGTCTGATTTCTTCAATTATTTTGAATCAGCTGGATTAACTGTATTTTAGTGGTATAGGCCATATTTTTGAGCTTTTGTAATTGCAAGACTGTAAGTCTCATCCAGAAACTGGAAGGAGTAGTCTGGTCTGGGAGAATAAGATGATTCAAAAGAATAAGGAAAATATTGAAGTGACATGCTTGCGTGAGTTGTTCCATTAACTGAAGAGTAATTTGAAAGTAAATCTTTATCAGGTGTTAGGGGAGGTATTTGCCATTTTATGGGTTTTATTATGTAGAACTCTGAAACACTGTCCAAGATAGAGCACTCCTTTTGTATTTAGAGAGCATGATAGGGAGAAATCGAAACTTGTTCCACTTCATACTTCCCACTCTTCAGAACCATAGGGAGAATATATATATTCTAGCTATACTAGCAATCTACCATCTTGGACAGGCAATTAATTAAAAACATCCAGTTCAAAGAAGGCAATTACATGCTCTCCCACTTTGCCCATTTAAGGATTTCTGATGAGAACGTGAAAGAATGAGTACAGCCTGTGTAGCAAATAAACAAATGCCTGTGGAAGGATTTCTCTTTTATAGTCCATACATTAGATTGTGATTTTGTTTTTGTGCTGTCTCTTGCTTCTAAATTAGATTTAACAAGGCATGGAACTGAGCGTAATTTATAAAAAGCTCTTTGTAAGGGTTAAAGACAATTTCCAATAATGCTTCTTCTCTTTCAAATTCTATTTCTCTGAGATGTTATCAATGAAATATTTCTCATTTCATGAGCTAAAGATGCTCTTTTTCTTGCTTTAACTGAATATGTATAGATTAGACATAGAAGGGATGTGGAAATACTAAATCCAACAGCCTGACCTCTTTGGGGCTAACCTGAGGTTATACTGAGGGCGTTACCCAACCCAAATGCTTCTTGAATACTGGCAGACATAACGTATCAACCACATTTCTAGGAAGCTAGTTGCAGTGTTACCCTGGAATTTGTTGCTATGTCCAGTCTGAATCTTCCCTGGCACAGCTCTGTGCCATTCCCGTCCTGCCAGTGGTCTCCAGGAGAGAGTCTGGCACCTCCCTATTTCCTTTCCTCAGGGAGCTGGATTGAGCAGTGAGGTTACCTCTTGGCCACCTCCAGACTGGACAGCTTGAGTGCCCTTAGCCTCTCCACCAAAAAGATAAATATATATTGAATAAGTAAAAATGTGCAAGTATTTGAAGATGAAATAATGAAACAAGATTTACAGTTCATACTTTGTTTTTTGTGAAATCCCATTTACCAAGTATTTCAGGAGGAAGAGAACAGATCATTCCAGAAGACAGCTTACTTAGTGTCCAGTCTGGACCAATTCACTTGTCTCTGATAGTACAGATTCACTTGTCTCTGATAGTACAGATACTCACATATCTCCCCAGTATAGATCCTCTATATTTTAACAAATAGAAAATTTACTAGGTTAGAGGTATCATAGCCTTGGAAGTATAAGAACACTAGAGACGTTAAGTAAGATTTGACAGTGACCGAGTTACTTATGATCTCAGACTCAAATTTATTGTTTGAATATAGTTCTGTAATGGACTATAGTTTTAATGCTATAAGGTGTTCAGTACAGTTATTTTATGTAAAATACGGTGATTGAAAATGTATTTTCAAAAGTGATAAATCATTAAAGGCATTGACTATCTTTCTTCCATTCAAAAAAACATTTATTTTCCTTGCTTTTGCAGAGCAGCAGGCTGTATGCAACAAAACACTTACGAGTATTACTGAGGGCGAATGTAGAGTTCTTCAGCAACTGGGGGATTGAGTTACTGGTGACCCAGCTACATGACAAAAATAAAACTATTTCTTCTGAGGCACTTGATATTCTAGATGAGGCATGTGAAGACAAGGTGAGCATCTTTTCCCTTTTTCATCTCCCTGTGGTAAGCAACTCTATGCTGTTTACCCCCCCCCCTTCCAGTTACAGAGGAGAAGTTCAGGAAGCTACTCATGCTTTGCTCTCTTGATTGTCCTTGATAGTCTTAGTAATACTCTTTTCTTCATCATGTGGTTTATAAACTGCACCGTTAATAGCAATAAGAAGTAGATTTTGCTTACTATAAATATTTACTCAGTCTTAATGTATTTTATCATTATAGTCTTTTTAGAAGAATTACGTATGTTATGACAAAAGTGGATGATATAAGAGTGAGTGCTGTTTGATACTTCCTTGTATGAAAACTTCACAGCATCATTACTGGCAGGTTATTGTAATTGTAGTTTTTAGAGGGTTATAATGCTCTGATATAACTTGCACATTTTTAATTATCTTAGGCCAATCTTCATGCCCTTATCCAAATGAAACCAGCTCTATCTCACCTTGGAGACAAGGGTTTGCTTCTACTCCTGAGGTAAATGTATTGAGTATGCTGTTGAAATTCACACTGTGGAAGTCATAAGCATTTGGTTTTTATTGATATTATGTGATTGAATTTTGGTATTGATGGTCTGCTGTTGCTTTGCAGGTTTCTGTCCATTCCAAAGGGGTTTTCATATCTGAATGAAAGAGGTTACGTAACAAAGCAAATGGAAAAATGGCAAAAGGTAATACGAAGAATCAAAATGTGTGTTCACTTGGAATTAGAAAGAGATAACGTATAAGAACACACCTGAGAGGGCTAAAATGTAATTTAAAATATTGTAGATTTACGTATGCATTACTAATGCCAATACATGTATTCCCTCAGTGGCTTAAGAATTTGCTGATAAAGCTTGACAGCTTGGTCTTAG
Source organism: Lagopus leucura (assembly GCF_019238085.1). Lineage (NCBI taxonomy): Eukaryota > Metazoa > Chordata > Aves > Galliformes > Phasianidae > Lagopus > Lagopus leucura. The sequence goes on from NW_024962268.1 coordinate 14,839,057, forward strand.
AGTTGTTTAACTCCTCTGTTGATATGTACTCTTTTAGCCAGGGCTTTCATGTAGTTTTGCTTCTCCAGCTAATACACTGAGAGTAATGACTTTCCAAAATAGGTTGTTTTAAGTCTTACCTACAGAAATGTGGAAAGGAATACTGCTTTTCAAGATGTGTGTCAACACTGATAATAGGTAATTAAAGTTATGTCCAAATCTCATGAAGATGAAGTTAGCCTATGCTGTTAGGAAGTGGATAGGAACACACGATGCATTCAAAATAAAAAAAATATGAAAGTGTGCTCTGAAGTGTGCTCTGAAAGTAATGCCTCCTATTTTATTATGCTGTTCCACAGTGTCAGAGGCAGGTAGGTGGTGGTGGTATGGCAGTAGAGGTAGGTTGAGTCTTCCCAGCAGCGTCCTGTTGTGCTTCGTTGCTTTGCAACACATGGCAGCAGAGAGGCAGTCTGTCAAAATGGCATCTGACATGGAAGTACATAGGAAGCAAAGGTGTGTCATTGAACTTGTCCATGTGGGAAAAATTGCACCTATTGACATTCATTCACACTTGTGGAACATTCGTGGAGACCAAACACTGGATGTTAGCACAGTGAGACACACAGCAGTGGCTGGTGTGTTACTGCAGTGTTGGCAGGGATGTGAAAGAAAAACTGTTTTCCTCATGGCCTTGCACAGCTGTTACACCACAGAATGGGAATTAGCTAATGGTGGTGGCTATGTTGAAAAATAGTATTTTGTAGCTGAGAACATGTTCTTTGTGTATGTTGTAGTTTCCATGAAAATAAACAAGAGGCATTACTTTTACAATAACATTCATACATTGTTGGTAGACTAAAAGTAGTATTCATGTATTATTTTGTTTTTACAATTTTTACGTTTATTTTCTTGAGGTAGTAGTTAATCATTTTGTTAATAGTCACAATTATATGAGCTGTTAAACGATTTTTTGACTAATTTATAAACAGTATTAGGTATACTGAAATGTAGTGTGGTCTGTTCAGATTTTTCAGGTTAAAGTCAAATGTGAAATGTTTCTTTCCTTCCTTTTAACAATTTTTCTGAAATAGTTATGGAATCCCTTCTTGATTTTCTGTGAAGTCGTATGAGTGAAGCATGGTTATTGTGGAGAACACCATGTTCAGATCATAAAGAAACTCAGCCTTAATTAACAAGCACTGACGTTTCTTCTTTATAAAGTACCGTACGATAAAAAATAAACCACCTAAATGTATTGTGTCAAACATTACCTTCTTTTAGGAGTACAACTTAAAGTACGTTGAGTTGATTGAAGAACAACTAAATGAAGCACTTACAACGTATCGCAAACCTGTTGATGGTGATAACTATGTTCGTAGGAGCAACCAAAGGTAAACACTGTCCACAAGAATCTTCATCTGAAAAAAAAATATTGCGTAACTCACTTCAGTGTAATTTATTGTAATAGATAATTTCAAAATTGCTGGGAAAGCGTTTTGTTTTTTTCTTTTTTTCCCACCAGATTACAGCGACCACATGTCTACCTGCCAGTTCACCTTTATGGCCAACTGGTGCACCATAAAACAGGCTGCCATTTATTGGAGTCTCAGGTGAGAATTGTAATGATTTATAGCTTGAAGGATTTTAGTGGACAGCATCCCTTTTTTAAGGAATATGTTTTAAGAGATGTCAGTTAAATAGTGACTACAAAATAAGTAGGTTGTAAATCTGAAATGTTATGGAGCCATAATTTTGTGAAGACAACCTTTCCATCCAGATTCATGTAAAATTCTTTCCTTACAGTGTTTTTCTTAAAATGACCAGTAAAAAAAAAACAAAACAATGGGAAGCAAATTGCTAGTTGTAATATATTTTAGTGCCTATTTTAGTGGCAAAATTGTGCCTATCCTTCCATGTGTATCAAAGCATGGAGGTGAGGTAATAAAATGTTCTTTCTGCTAACTTGAAATTCTCAGAAATGCTAAAAAAGCTGTTTAGTTATTGTTTGAAATTATTTTTAAAGTGAATTTTGAAAAAAAAAAAGATGAATTGTGTTGAAATTTGAAAAATTTTGGAGTGCCTATGTTGTAGTGTGTTAAGCGGAAGAAATTTGCCTTTATAAAATCTGAGATAATCTGATTCATTCAGAGGTGATATTAATTGTTTTTAGCTACATTGCCATTCCTCTTAACTTGCGTTTATTATGCCAGGGCTACTGCTGTTCACAGTGAGATGCAGTTTTAGCAAACATAAAGCACTAATTTAAAAGTATGTAAGATAACCTCTTCAACTGAAATGTCCTTCCCATTTTCAGCTGAATATTTTTTCTTCTTTCTTTCTCTTTTAGAGTATTGTTACAGATCTGAGTTACACTGTTCGTTCCCCAATGCTGGATAAGTGGGAAGGAATCAAGCAGCTGAAAGCAGCCCTTTGGGCCTTGGTTAGTAACAGATTTACAACCTTTATACAGCAGTTTGGGTTCTTTCACAACTTTTGATTCTGAAGTAACTGAACAAAATCCTTTAAAACCATTGTTTATGAATTCTTCTCAAAAATTTGTGCTTCTTCCCTCTCAGTTGATTTATTTTTTTAATATATCATAACTGGAATATCACATGAAGTTTGTTTGCTATGTCTGTTTTGTCTAAGCTTTATTGTAATTGCTTTGACTATTATTACTGTTTTTACATATAAAAAAAGAATAAATTTCAACATGTGGTGACAGTGTTAATATGGAATCAGATGTTTCAACCTGCTGTGTTCCAAAATATAATGTTTCTACAGGAAAGCTTGCTGCCATTGCTGAGGTTTGTGAATATAGTCTTAGCAACTCTGATACTGGGGATAACACTGAATAAAACCTAGTGTCTTTGCCTATCCAAGCTATAATTCTAAAGCTGCTTAATCACCTTAATTGTTCGCTTACCTCTTTCCTGTCTTCCTTAAATTTTCTTTTGTAACAGTCATGATCAAATGTGTAATAATATAAAAAATGCTTATTTAACAGGCAAGTAAAATAAGTAAACTAAGATCTTACTGCTGGCTGTAGTAGAATTAGTAGCCTGAGGAGTGTGTACTAGTTAGCTGTTAGCAGTTTTAGTTGTTGTATCCTACTGTCCTTTACTGGATTTGCTTGACTAAGATCAAAAAGGAGAGAGAAGCTGCTAAATTTTCTAAAACCTTTGGGAGGATGCTTGTAGAAACCATACCACTGACAAAAGTGTTGAGGGCTTTTTTTCACTGGTGTTGCAGGTCACATCAAAGTCAAAACTTTTTTGACAAACCATTTTATTCCAGGGTAACATTGGATCATCAAACTGGGGTCTTAACTTGCTTCAAGAGGAGAATGTAATTCCAGATATAATGGCACTTGCCCAACATTGTGAGGTTCTCTCCGTTAGAGGGTATGTGTATTTCATTATTAAACAAAATTTTTAGAATACAGGCGCAGAAGGTTCTCAGATACTCTTGCTTCATTCATGTAGATGTATTTTTGCCACTTGGAAGTCAGTTTGAAATCAGTTATTAAGGGTTATTGATAACAGATTTTGAGAAAATTCTCAAAATTATATACAAGTTCAAAAGTATAAACAGTAGGCAAATGGGAAAAAAAAAAAGTACTTTCTGTCTCTTTTAAAAAGCAGTTAAAGCGTATATAGGTCCTCTCTGGAATCACTTTACTATTCCATCATTTATATTCAGCATCTTTCAAATTCTTAAAAGAGAATATCATTGAAAGGATGTTCTTTTGCCTAATTGTGCAGCTTTGTTCATGTTCTACTTTGAGTTTTTTGTTGTAGTTGTTTTATTTTTGGATGGTAGATGTTTTTTAAATGAATTTCAGATATTTTATTTCATTTTTTAGTTTTCTGTTTATTTCCAAATGAAAATTGGGAACAAAAACTACATAATTATTTTGTGAAGTTTCTACTGAATTGTTTTGAAAGTGTTTCCTTACAAAAAAGTAAAAAAGGTTTAGTTGAATTTGATGCTATTGTTGCTTTTTTCTCTATGTGTGTATTAAATACAGAACCTGTGTCTACGTGCTTGGTCTAATAGCCAAAACTAAACAAGGATGTGACATTTTGAAGCATCATAACTGGGATGCAGTAAGACATAGTCGTAGACAGCCTTGGCCGGTGGTTCCTGATGACATGGAGCAGCTCTGCAATGAACTTTCTTCTATACCCAGCACTCTTAGCTTAAACTCTGAGTCCACCAGTTCTAGGCATAACAGTGAAAGCGAATCTGCACCTTCCAGTAAGTGTAAAAAAAAAAAAAATCAAACCAGAAAGCGAAACAAATATTTCTTTGTTTCACTCTTTTGCAAGGGTGATGTTAGGTAAGTAGTTTATAAGTGATATCAGCAAGGAAGAAGAGTGAAAGCATGGAGGTGATTCTGCTTTCAGAGAGATAAATAAGTGAGAAGAAGTAGTACTTCAGAATTACATTTAATGTAGAGGTAAGAAACTTAAACATTAGGCTAAGCTAGTAATTCATAGTCAAGTCTTGGCAGCTTGATGTAGTACCCTACAGAAAAGCGCATGCTCTAGATGTACATTAACTTGCTTTTCCTCCAAGGAGTATCTAGAAATAAATAGATACACACATAGCATTGTTGTATTTTGTCTATAGTGTTACTGATATTTTGAATTTGAATCCAGATATATACCATATTTAGATGCCATTAAAGGAGTGTACCACTTGTAATCTTAGTAGCTGGATGTATGCACTGAAGTAAGATAGCATGGCTTTTCTTTTAAAACAAAGAAAATTTTAGCATGCGTGTTCCTGAAGTTAGTTAATTCACCGTACTAAGTTCTGAAGAAAAAAAGGTTCAGTTGAGCATAACGATAAGCCATGTACCCAACAATTTTAGCTTTGTTCAGGAGCTTGTTTTTTCATGACTTACTTGATGCACGTTGTCCTTTTTCATCGACAAGTCTCTCATGATTTCAGGTATGTTCATCATGGAGGATGATCGTTTTGGTAGTACTTCCACTAGTACATTTTTCCTAGATATTACAGAAGATGGAGAACAAATATTTTACGACAGACCTGGGCCTTCAAAGGAGAAAGACCGTAGTCCTTTTCCCTTTTTTTCATCAAGCAGAATTGTGAAAAATCGCATTCTAAACTCTCTTACTCTACCTAATAAAAAACACAGAAGTAGCAGTGATCCAAAAGGAGGAAAGCTGACATCATCTGACAGTAAATCAAGTCTGAGGCGGAATCGTACCGTAACAGAGCCTTCCTTAGACTTTCCTTCTGGAGAGGAATTCAACCCTGTTTTCAGAGTTCCAAAAATTCAGACTTTACCAACAGAAACTTCCATGTGCTTACTTCCAACAAAAGAGGATACTGATAGTACCCCAAGTATTGGAGAAAATGATTTGAAGCTGCCGAAAGGTCTTGGAAATGAAATTCACCGAGAAAACACAAGCAGAGAAAGGCTAATAGGGGATGGTACTACACAAACACATTTCAAGAGTCGTAGTTTAAGTTTTAATACGGATACAACAACAAGTGGCATAAGTTCAATGAGTTCTAGTCCTTCAAGGGAGACTGTAGGTGTGGACAGTACAAATGTAGACACTGACTGTGGAAGTTTGAGTACTGTGGTAAGCACAAAAACAGTTAAACCTAGTCACTGTTCGACACCACAGTCTAACCATCTGCCTCTCTCAAAATCAAACTCTGTGTCTCTGGTACCACCGGGGTCTTCTCATACACTTCCACGGAGAGCCCAGTCTCTTAAAGCTCCTTCTCTTGCTACAATAAAAAGTCTTGCTGACTATAATTTCAGCTACACAAGTTCTCGAGATGCCTTTGGTTATGCTACACTAAAACGCTTACAGCAACAGAGGATGCATCCTTCACTGTCTCATTCAGAAGCTTTAGCATCTCCAGCAAAGGACGTGCTTTTTACTGACACTATTACCATGAAGTCTGGCAGCCTGGATTCTCGGCTAACCCCAAGCCGGTAAGAAATTATTCTGTATTTATTCTTTCTTCAAAGCTAGGAGAGCAATTGAATAAGAAATGTGTTGTTCTGATATTTTTTCCAAAGCCATCTGAAAGTGACAGTTGCTGCAGCATCCTTTAGCATACTTTAGTGCTGATATTAGGAGTGCAATAAGCTAATGAGAAGTTTTATATTTGTAAGTGCTCTAAGGGAAGCCCAACTTTCACAGCTGTCTCACTCTTTTAAATGCTGTTGGTAACAAAGGAGTTTTCTTCCATCATGCTTGCTTTCTGTTTGACTGTCATGATTTAAATGCAATTACATGACTTGTTTGAAGTTGCAGTTGCGTAACATTGCCTATGCAGTCAGAGCTGTATTTCAGAAGATAATTTTCTTAATGTCACTTGGTAAGGTTTTAGGACAGCATGTCCTGCCAATACAACATACTCAAGTTCATTGTGACATTGAGGCCAGAGGTGAAATACTGTTGCCACTGATGTTAGTGTGCAGAACAGAGGAAAGATTTTACTCATTGGGCTTGTTTTTAGACTGCAATGTTATCTCCTTTGTTTTTGGATGATATTAGATGTTCTGAAAATGAATTGGTTATATAAGATATCTAACTCATAACATTGACACCGTTTCCAACAGCTACAGTCAGTGCTTAACAACTTTCTGCTTCTCAAATTTTTGTCCTTTAAGATCTGTTTTAACTAATGGGTTGGATTTTCAAGTAATCATTGGAAGGAAAAATACACGTTCTATCATTTACTTTTCCTAAACATCCTTTCTCACAGGAATGAAATGGGGGAAGTTACATTAGTCACCTCCTGATTGCACAGAATTGCAATTGCATTCCACACAACCAGCTGTGTGTATATAACATCTGCTTGGTACTGTTAATTTTCGTCTTGATTAAGAATAATATTAATATGTTGATATTTTCAGAAGATTCTGCATAAATGTCATAGAAGGGTTTTGTTACCTTCGATCAGTTAAGTTAGAAGTAAACTGAGTATGATTCTGAGGATGATTCAGTAGTTAAGATGTGCCATCCTGGCAAACAGAAAGTGCTGTTCTTTGCTCTGTTACTGGTATCCTGTGTAAAATAGGAACAAGTCAGTGCAATATCAGTGGCTTAACAAATTCTATTGTTGCTGTAGTCATGCTGCAGCATTCCTTGCATTCATGCATTTGATCTGCAAAGTGAGCCTTGCTGAGGTGGACTTCCATCTTGAGACTCGGCATGTAATGTAATACTTAACGGTATTCCTAACATAGAACTGCAGTGATTGAAGTGCTCATTAAGAAAGTTGAAAACTAGAGTGGCATATTATGAAAGGTTGTTGGATTGTCTTGGTTACTGATATAATTGATTAGAGAGGTTGGTCTATTCAATTTCTGCATATGTTACTGCTTCCAGTTAAATAAACTGTCCTGAACTGCTCTTTAAGTAAAATGGGAAGAGATATTCTGTCCTGTTTGTCTTCCAAGGCCAAGAAGTAGTCATTGGTGATCTTTTTAGCTGGTCGGTTCTGTCAAAAAGTCGACAAGCTTATTTCTTTAGCCTCGCAAAATAATGTATACAAATTTTCCACCTCAATCTTTAATGGCAAATAAGAAATATTAAGGTGTTTATCTCAACTCCTGCTGTGCTCTCCTACTAGTACCTACATGCACGATTTGCCAGGATAAGCAAAGGCAAATAATTACAGTTTATACTTTTTTGTAATTTTAAACTGAAAGCAATTATAGAACATTTTATTATGAAATAAAATCTGCAATTGTTAACTAATCTGGGTTTTCAAGTATGGCTTGAGACTTAGTGCAGTTCTGCCACTACTGTATTTAGCATTTGTAAGAATTCGTCAGTAGTTGTCAGTATAGGAAGAGTAGCGATGTCCTCATAGTCTTTCATTGACTTGGCCATTGCATGAACTTCACATGATCAAAACACAATGGTTTGTTTTGATTTCAGTGTAAATTTGTCACAATCTTACAATCCTTAGCAGCTCAGTTGTCCACCTAAACAACAGCAACAACCAAAGACCTACAACAATTACAGGAAATAATTTCCAGGACAGAAAGTCCGTTTCAAAAAATCAAATGTTCACGACACACTAGCTCCTGATGTGTAATAATCTGCAGCAATCTAAGAAAAACTGTTCCTGAGAAATGTGTGTCTTTTGATGTTCAGAACACATTGTCACGCTTGAAGCTTCTTACTCTTGAAGCTCTTACCTCAAAAGTCTCTCCACCACTCTTGGCTATCTTTGAATGATAAATAGCATTGGGTTTTATTTTCATACCAGCTCTCCTGAATCAAGCTGTGCTCGTGTGGACAATTTCTTGATCACTACACGCCATCTCTTTCAGTCTAATGTAGTAACGTATGTGCGTTAAATAAGGCATTGATTCTGGTGAACAAACACAGTTTTTCTGATTATGCTGTGATACCGTTACGGTGTTACACAATCAGGCAAATCAGCACCTCATGGATGCTCACTGACTGGAATGGGAAGAGAATCAAGTAAAAGTGCAAGAAGTTCAGGGATAAGTTAAAGACAGTGCACAGATAAAGCAGAAGCCCTAGTGTAAGCAAAGCACAATGAGGAATTTATTGACCCCTTCCCATCAGCAGGTGGGCATTCAGCCACTGCCGGGACAGCAGGGCTCCACGCATGCAGCAACTGTCACAAATATGAATGCTATCACTCCAAACATTCCCTCAGCCCTTTTTGCCTTTTTCTTTCCTTCAGCTTTTATTGCTCAGCGTGACATTGTATGGTATGGAACATCTGTTTGCCTTGTTTAGTCAGCTGTTCTGGTTCTGTTCCGTTCCAGCACCCTGCATTGCCCTAGCCGGCAGGGCACGGTGAGAAGCTGTCCTTGGCTCTGCTCAGCAGCAACTGAAACATTGATGTTTTTATCAAATGTCCAAAGCACTTAACTCTACACAAGCCAAAACCATGGCAGCAATGTAATCCTTTTTATGGCTCTGCATAGTAATTGGCAGTTTTTTTTAGTACTTGTATCTTCTTAACCTTTTCAGTTTTTTTTTTTTTACGTAAACCTAAATACGACTTTCTAGGTGTGGATTTTTTTTTTCCTTTAATTTCGTTTTGAGGAAGAACAGTGATGAAAGAATGAAGCAGTCTTGTCGTAGTAGATAAGCTCTTGTGCAGTTATTGTGGAATAGGAGGTTTTATTCCATTGTGTAGGCAATCTGCTTTTGCTTGATTTGAAGAAAGCATTTATAGGTTTATAATTTCAATTAAATGAAATAAAATAGAATTTTATAAATAAAATGAGAGGTGGCCAGATGAGATTTTCATCTTCAAGACTAATAGCAGCACTAGGGCATGTTCTCCAACCTCTGATCTCCCATCTCATTTTTCCAACCTATTTCTCTCTTCCTCAGATTGCTCGTCACAGTCAGCACTGCTCACTGTGCAGCTTCACATTTGTTCTTTGTATTCATCAGTTGAGCAAATTCTTCTTCCACACGAAGATGTCCTTGGAGTATAGGAAGTGTTCCATCTCTGGTTCCTAGCAGGTCCAGGCTTTGCATTTGCAGTAATCTGCCTGAGATTTGAATTTGTGAATAATCATTGTGTCTGTACATTTTGTGTACGGAATACTCAAACATGTACTCAAATACGAGACTTCTAGCAGTTTAAAAGCTGAAATCTGCACTGATTTGTGTCTGGGCTGTATATTTTCAGACTTAAGTTGAATAAAACTTGTGCTTTTATAGCGTTGGCAGCCAATTAAGCAGAAGCTTTATCCAACTATTTTTCAAGTCCATGTCCTAGGGCTTCGAAAGAGATCACAAATTTTTCCCTATGAACTGCAAAGCAAGGCACTGTGACAGTATGCAGAACAGAAACAAATATGTAGTTACAGGAGAAACAAGCTCTGGATTCTACAAAGGAAAAATTAGGGTAGTCTTTGTGACTACAGCCCTTCTTATTTGTAATGTGCAAGGATGACAGATTTACTAAGACTGCAATTTGTTTATTGTTACAGATTCATGAAAGCTTTAAGTTATGCTTCGTTAGATAAGGAAGATTTATTAAGTCCTATTAACCAAAACACACTTCAGCGTTCTTCCTCTGTTCGTTCCATGGTTTCTAATGCTACATATGGAAGCTCTGATGATTACATTGGCCTTGCTCTCCCAGTGGATATCAATGAAATATTTCAGGTATGTATGTGATGCTATAAATGGGTTCATTTGCATTTCTTAATGGAAGGTAGTGAATTGTTACATTTGCATCAGAGCACAGTAGATCTACAGAAAGGAGGTAAACTGTATGTTGCACATCCAAGGAATGTATTATGGAAATATTCAAGACTGACTTGGATATCTGTGCCTGCATCCTGCTGTAGGGAAACTGCTTTGGTGGGGGATTGGACTTGATATGTAAAGGTCCTTTCCAACTCCTTTGATTCTGTGGTTGTCTCTGTGTCTTGCCAGTTGCCTTCTATCTGTTTAGTTAAAACACATTGCATTGTAACATACTGATAACTCACGTAGTTTAATAATCAGTTATGTAATTATCAGAGAGGATATGATCTACGTCAAACATTAATCTGTGGCTTTCTTACCTTTAATTTACTTAGTCTTTGCATTTAAGACCTCCTTCCTTTATCAGAAATAACTAAAGCAAAGGCATGATCTCCTGTACTACTTTTCTGTTCTCCTTTGTGTGATTGCTTTGTTTTTCTTTTCTTCATGATCTTTATGGTATATCTGTGCTGCTTCACTTCTTCTCGTTCATCTCTGCATCTCACAGGCCATCACTATGTATTTTCCACTTAGTGATTTTTTATAAGCCTTTGTAAGTGTTTATTCAGAATCTGTTTTCTTGCTTTCATTGGCTTGACTTTAGTACTCTTATTAGGTCTTTCTGTTGTAGTTACCTTCACAAAATCTGTTCTTCTTTGGGTATAAAATTGTTCAACTGTGCAAAATTTGATTGTTTCTGGAATGTTCCAGGTAAAAGAGACTCCATATTTCCAGAAGAAAACTACACCTCCATTTGATGACCATGGAGCAAGAGTTTTTGCACCTGAGGCAGGAGGTATATTTTTTCTCTTTTGTAACTTCCTGTTTTTGTTTTTATTTATGTTGGTTGGGTTTAATTGTTTGGGTTGTTTTTTTTTTTGTCTGTTTACAGAAAAGGTTATTATTAGTTGTTGAGCTTTGACAGCTATGTTCTGGATTTTAGGATAGTAGATGGTTAATTCATTTTTTTTTTTTTTTGATCCACTACAAAGAAAGGTAGTGTAATTTCAGCATGAACTACATCCACCAGTTCATTGTAATGTGATGAACTACTGCTAGCTGTTGATGGGTTGTGATAGTGCATTTAAAAAAGAAAACTATTCAAGCTTACATATATGTGTGTGTGTGTGTGTGTATAAAAAATATATATATTTAAGCTAATGTTTATATATATAAAAATAATATTTATATAAATATAATATATAAATATAAAATAAAATATATAAATGCTATGTGGAAATTTTACTCTTAACATATGGATTTATAGGAACTAATAAACGGAGTAGGTGTTTATTTCAGAAGTAAATTGTATCTTTCTGTGATGTTTCTGTAACAGTTGATCATTGGAGGTGATGGGACATGGTACAAAAGAATTGCCAGTGCTTTACAAATGCCTGACTTGTTCTGGAAAGCACTTTCAAGAGCAATTGCAAGTCTGTAGGGCATCAATATGTGGTGTTGGTTTTTTTTTTTGTTTGTTTTGTTTAGTTTCAGTAGGACAGTTCAAAACATAGATACTGGTTCCAGAGTAGTGTAGTATAGCTGTTGTCTTGTTTCTCAATTACTGAAACCTTATTACAGGCACTTGAGGAGACAGATGAACACATCCTACTTCTTGTCTTTCATGATTGTAGTGTAATGTATAACTCTGATTTTCCTGAAGGAATGTTGCTGTGGTTTGCTAAGTTGCAGTATACTTGGTTTATAACTTACTTGTTGATATGTTCTATCCAAGGAAGAGCTCTAAAGACTTTGTCCTTTTCCTTCAGTAAGTTTAGTTTCTTTATGTCGAGCAAGGTTCTTAAAATGGTTTCTATTTTCATTTGTGAATATACAACGTATACTTTGGATATATTGTATTAATCTTGTTGGATGTTATGAATATTTGTAACATATTGGTGTTAGGGTGTTAGTTTTCTCTATCGATGTACTTTTTGGAATTAACTGCATGCCTTGTGTATGTTGAGAGATTTAATTCAGTCCTTTGCAATACTGTGTTATGTTTGATAAGCTGCGGCTAAAGCTTGATGTTTATTTCTAGAATTTTAACAGATTTTAGGAGTTTAAAATAATAAAACAAAAACTAAAAAATTATTAGATCCTCCCCTAGCTTTAGAATACGAAATTTAATTAAAATTGTGTAGTATTAACTGATGGTCTTGTTGTACTGGTTTTTACCTGCTTATCTACAGGTCTTCCATCAGGCACTAGTGACTCTGTCAAAAGTCCTTTTCAGATGCTCCGACAGCAGATCAGTCTCACAGAAATAATGAATACCAGCCGTTCAGATGCCTCTCAGTTTTTAGAAAATACAGAGGATACTGGATTACAGGAGCACACAGATGAGAACTGCCTTTATTGTGTCTGCATTCAAATTTTGGGTTATCAGCCTAATAACAAAGTGAACTCTTCATATAATCGTACAGGTCTGTGTTCCTTATGGGGATGTGTGATAAAACTGAATGAGAATGCTGGATTTTATTCATTTTTAAGTCATGGGTCTTTAGTTTTTTTCTTATTGAAATTAATTCTTACTAATAAACTTCTTATGCAGTTAATGGTATTTCTGTGGACATTGGTCTTCTCAATTTCTAGGGGCCTTAGTCTGACGAGTTGTTTGCATGCTTTTTAGATATCTCTAAAAGCTTTTTGAACATGTAAAAGATTTTGAAACATTTTGAATGTAATTTGTCCAAAATTCAGCATCCAATTTCCAACTTATTTTTTTATGCTGGCAGTTACCATACTAAGTGTGTTGGGGGATTGTATATTCAACATTGAAAAGAATCAGGTGAGGAAAAACATGAGTAACAAAGATGCAACATTTTGTTTCTGTCAGATTTCTCAGACATTCCATATACTGACTGGTGTGGGCAGACCATACACAATCACTTAGATGTGCATTCCTCCAAATTTTCTGGAATTTCAGGCTGTAGTGATGCAGTATCCCACGGTTCAGCCAGCAGCACCAAGAGTACAGAGCTTGTACTAGGTGAGTTTGAAAGCTTAGTATTATTAGAAGCTATAGCTCTTACAGTATTTTAAGTACTGTGGAATTTTTTTTCGTACTGGAATGAAGTTGTGTCTGTTATTTAAAATAAACCACTTTTGGATGACTTTATCAACAAGGTAGCTGCATTGTACATTATGATGTCAGATAGGAAAATGTACTTGAAAATTCTGCTTTGATTGTATGGAATTTTGCAGTTAAACATCTCTCTATCTTACATTGTGATCAGGTTGACTTTTTTGTTCTTTTTAACATAATGCTGTAGAAAAAAAGTAAAAGATCTTTAAAGGAAGTACAGATTTTCTTTAAAGAGAGACATTTCAGTTTTTTATTCACTTTCTATTTTGAATTAATGTAGCTTCTTAGTGCTATCTCACCCAGCAGCATGCTTTAATAATAGATGCAGTGCTGCAGTTGAGTCTGTGTTTAGTTTCCAGTTTTTCCAGTTGTCTCTCCGTATTTTTGAAATGCTAGTATACCTTTAAAAAAAGCTTCCTGAAAAAATGTATTTAAGTCTTAATGAGTATTCAAGAGCACTGAAAATATATATGGAAGTGTTTGTATGTGTGTGTGCATGTACGTGTATATGGAATTTCAAAACAGGCTTACGTGATGTAAAATTAGCACAATCAAAGTGCTTATTTGCTAATTGATTCAATTGTTTTTTTTTCAGGAGTAAAATCAATCCCAGATGATACGCCAGTGTGCAGAATACTTCTCCGGAAAGAGGTCTTACGTTTAGTAATCAATTTGAGTAGTTCAGTGGGAACTAAGGGCCATGAAACTGGACTCCTGACGTAAGTTAAATACACTTCAGATGTTTTATCAACATTCAGTTGTTTATATTCTGTTTATATTGTTTATGTCTGGTGAAATTTGATCTTATTTCTTAAGATAGCATCTTCTTAAAATAGCATCAAGCAAAAACTGTTGTGGTGGACTGGAGATAGCTGAACATTGTGTAAAGGCTAAGCAAAGAATTTACCTTATAATATTTTTTGCTCTGTTTTTGTCTTTCTCTTCGCATTCTTCAAATCACTAATCCAACAGTATAGAATTACAGAATCATTATGGTTGGAAAAGGCCTCTATGATCATCCAATCCAGCCATCAGTCCATCACTGCTGTGCACACTGAACTATGTCCCTAAGTACCATGTCTACATGCTTCTTGAATAGTGGCTCCACCACTTCCCTCAGCAGTCTCTTCCAGTGTATTACCACTCTTTACAGAGAAGATTTTTTTCCTAGTGTCCAAGCTGAGCCTGCCCTGATGTATCTCATCCTGTCAGCAATTACCTGGGAGAGCAGGATAATTCTCATCTTGCTGCAACCTCCTCTGAGCCTCCTGTTCTCCAGACTATAACAATCCCAATTTCCTCAGCCACTTCTCAAAAGATTTGTGCTCCAGACCAATCATCAGCTTCATTTCCCTTCCTCTGGACACAGTCCAGGCCTTGATGTCTGTCCTGTAGTGAGGAGCCCAGAACTGAACACAGCCCCATCAGTGCTGAGTACAGAGAGAATGATGTTTCACTGTATACTCATTTTGTCTTTAATCTTAAAAAAAAAAAAAAAAAAAAAAAGATAATTGCTGTGTTTATTTTTTACAATCTGAGTTATGTAGTCAAAATGGCAAAATAACTAATTGAGAAACACAAATCTGCTTGAAGGAAGAGTGCAATTACTGGTGTTAATTCATATTCAAAAGTCGTGGTAAAAATATAGAATATAAATACAGAGACTATACACTGTGATAGAAACCAGGCTTCTGGACTGCTGATGTTGAAAACAGGCATGCAGCTGCTAAAAGAAAATTCGGTAGTGGTCATCCTATTTATAAGATATACATTATATTTTCTGTATTTACTTTTTTATAGCAATACTTGTGAATGCCTCTGCAGTTCTTTTTTAGTATCTGTTGTAGAGACTTGGTAATCTTATATATCAATTCTGAAAGGTGTATAGAATATTCTATTTCATCTTTTTAATGCAAGTTTCTTCTAATTTTATAAGACATGATGCTGTCTGATCTGATTTTTCTTTGTCCATCAGATCCGGAATTTATAATACCTATTACTGAAGAGTTCTTGTTCATTAATTATGAAACTCAGGATTTAATTGTACAGTTTTAAAGAACATTATGGAAACCTTCTCTCAGTATTTGTAAAAACCTGTGTTTGTTTGTTTGTTTCTCGCTGTTAATCAGAATTAAGGAGAAGTATCCTCAAGCATTTGATGACATATGCCTGTATTCTGAGGTGTCCTACCTGTTAGCACATTGTACATTTCGACTCCCATCCAGAAGGTTCATTCAGGAGTTGTTTCAAGATGTGCAGTTCTTACAGGTAAGAGGAAGGTTCAGATGGTTGGAAGGAACCAAAATGTGTGGGGTGTAGGTTTCATTACACTGAATAATAAATGCTTCCAGGTATTTTTATTAAAAACAATTTTGCAATGTCTTTTGCAATTCTTGTAAAATCTGTAATGACATTAATACTTCACGTGACTTCTTCTTCTTCCAGATGCATGAAGAGGCAGAGGCTATTTTAGCAACACCAACAAAGCAACCAGTAACTGATGTATCAGCTGAATCCTGACCTCTGTCTCACACAGTTAATTGCATACAGGCTTCCTGGAATTCTCAGACATCCTCCAATTGAGCGGATAATAAAGTTTGGAGCATCATCTTTTAGACTGTTCCAGAAGCTACTGGTACCTGAAGAACGAACTGAAAAACCTTTTCTTCCTCAACCAATTACTGCCCTAGTCTATGGAGTCCCTTGGGGATTTATTAAACATTATGTAGTTCTAATAATAGTAATTATCAGTATATGCAAGAGCCGAGCACTGAACACCTCCACAAGTTTTCATTTCATTTTTTACCTTAAATTTAAAAAAAAAAAAAAAAAAAAAAAAAAACAGAACAACACACAGAGACACCTATGATTGACTTCTAATTCTGTTCTGGAGAAGCAGAATTATGCCTTGCTTTTTTTTTTTTTTTTTTTTTTTTTTCTTCTTTCTATTATAAAACCCCAGGAGTTGGATGAGGGTGCATTCCGTTGCCAGCAATGGGGAGCTGTGCTGTGATTGTGGACAGCAGGGGATAAATGTTAGATCTTTTCTGTTGATTTTTGTACTGTTTATAACACTACTTGGGGGGTTTGTAACTTCAGACAGAAAGAAAAGCCTCTGAATCTGAGGTTCCTTTAAGTTATTTTAATGTTACTGTAGTTGTAAGTCATTTTATTAGCAATCTCTCCATTTTCATTACATTTACATACATGTATCTTATCTGAACCATTTAAGGATTTTCACTACAGTTTGATTTAAAAATAGAAAATCATTTAAAGTTAAAATGCTGAAGTCAAATTGTTTTCCCTGAATGATATGCATGCGTTTGCAGTTTCTATGCTCATGCTCATATAGTGTGAATGTTGGTCTTATTCTTAACTAAAAACCTTTAACAGGCATGATTTGTATCAGATAAATGAATATTGTATAAACTAGACTTGAAGACATTTAATCATTGCTGCTTTTGTGAGAAGGCATAAGAGCGGTTTTCCAAATTCCATGAGAACAGCCTTTTATAAAAACAAAGGTTTGATTGAGTTTTCAGTGGATGAGCGGTCAAGCATCAGACAGTGCTAATAATTGTAGTGAAAAGCCTTAAGTACCAAACTTTGAAGCAACAGAACTTAAAATTTTATGTTGGTATTTGAGACTTGTGAAAGTTATATGATACAGTGACTGTTAATGAGGAAAACACATGCCTCTAACAACCTGGTGAAGTTTCTAAAGTAAAAAGTGCAATCCTAATGGAGAAGAAAAATATAGGAGTCCCATCACTTCTATAACGCATCTAAAAAGTCAGAAGCCTTCATACAAGGGTAATAAAAATATATGCAAATGTGTATATATACAGTAGCATGGCCACCTTTGTTAGAATGACTGTAATAGAAGGGGTTACCCTTTGATTTTGATATAGGTGAATAATTCAGCTGGACTGTACTAAGTAGAACGTATTTTTATCCATTCACTTTTACCATTTTTATAATTATCAGATTAATACTTAAGTGAAGATAAGTGAAATTTATAAGATAAGTGATACTCATAACCATATTCTTACTAGCTATGCTACTGGGGGTTTCAGTAAGTTGTCTCGTGAGCAGTAGAACATGAATCCTAATGACATTTTAAAATTTACTTGCTTTTATTGAAAACTTCATCTTGCTGCATAAGCACTGCTTTGCAGATATCACTTCACTGAGTTCTTATATGCACTGTGTACCATCAGGATCTCATAAAGCAGATCTGTAAGTTGCTGCTCATAGCCAAGTCTAGTTCCTAAGATTCTTCTCGTGAGTTCCCACTGAAAGAAGGGGCAAATCTTCAGATTCAAATATTTGGTAGTCAGTGACAGAAATAATGTATCAGTGTCAAGAAATGTTTTGAAATATTCTGAAAACATACCACATCAGTGATGGACTTCTCTGGTTGTAAGAAATCTTCTGTAAAACCAAAATGCCAACCACAGTAGACCAAATAGTGGTGTAAACTCCAAAGGAAGTAATGTAATTTTCCCAAAAATGGGGCTGGTGTATCTTACACAGTAGTTTCAAACACTACCTCAGTTAGGCTAGAGTACAAGAGATTTGTTTTAGCAACTAGATGGGGTTACATCAAACAACTCCATGTTTTTTTGTGTTTTTTTTTTTTTTTTTTTTCAGTTAAAGCAAAATAAACAAATTTTATCACCTGTATTTAAATAAAACACACGTGTTCATTTGTTACCAGCTTAATACATAGCACTTAAAGTAGAAAGCGCAATAGAAAGGCCTCTGATTATAGAAAAAGGTAAGCAAAGCAATGTCAGTATACTTTTGAAAGATTTAGAATCTTAAATTTCCTAATATACTTGCTTGTAATGGGGATCCAAGACTACAGAAACTTGATGTCTGTATTATTGCTGCAAATTTAGTTAAAATGATTTTTTCTAAAAGTGTGTGTGTCAGTAGATTTCAACAAGTAAACATAAAGGTTGTAAAGTCTGTACATAACATACATTTCTAGAATTAATTTACATTAAGCTCTTACTAGTGTTTCGTTTTAATTGGCAAATGAAGGGATACTGATACCTAGTTATAAACTGTGAATTTCTAATTCTATCAGTTGCTTTTTTTGTTTGTTTGTTTGTTTTAAATATCCCTTTTAAAGTTCTTATTTTGGGGCTTTATTTGCATCATGATAAAACTTCAAAAGAAAGCTGTGGTAAATTAAAAAAAAAAAATGTGTCTATTAAACCTAATAAAGAATCCTTCTATTTTTCCTAGAAGGGGTAGGAAGGGAAGCTGACAGACCCACTCATGGTTGGAATACAGTCGAACAAATGGTAAAGCAGACAGCGCTCGTTGACACAGATTCAGTTTGCTGTGGCAAAGGAAACTTGTGACTGCTGAAGTGTGCTCACATGGGAAATACTCAGAACAGGTCTGAGGTGGAAGCCTTCGTGGGAGGGAGAGCCTGACTATGAAACCAGGGCAATGTAGCCTTCTAAATTATCTGACTCACTTTCTTGGTCATCTTTGGTAGCCAGTGAAAAGGGAGAGCCCTTTTCAAAGGGCAGAGATGTAATTCCAGGGCTCTGAGTTATTTCCTGCTGCTCTGCACTGCACAGGGAGGAGGAGGAAGCTTTTGATGCCTGAAATTCAGGGATGCTGAATGCTTCCAGCTGTGTGGTTGTCACTTGGAGCTGTAGATAGTCAGGCTTTGAGGTACTCTAAGCTTGTATGCTGGACCCTTGGCGTGTTGTGCTGGTGACAGATGCTTTTCCTTATCTGGCAGCTCTTATTTGACCTGACATATAGGCCCCAAGTTTTTCCCCACAAGAAACAATAGCCTGTAGTTCAGGGTGCAGAGGTTGGCACACTGAGGTGAACTGCCCTTAGAAACATCTTAAAAGGTAGTAGCAACAGTACTGGTCATTTTCTTGTCATTTTGAAATGCATGTTGTGTCTTGAATGAGAGTTGTAATATGCACTGAGAAGCCGAAGAAATGTATGGCGCTCTCACTGCTTCGCAGTGAAGACAGCTATGTGAGAAACATTTCAAAAACAATAGGCAATTGAATCCCAGTGAGAAATCAAAGAGTAGTTGCTGCTTCAACTGCAAATCTGTGCGCTTGTCTTGATGGCTGGCGATTTGGCCTTCAGGAAGGTTATGTTAACTTGTGAGCATGAGCTCAAGCTGAGGAATCACGGTGAAGTTCTTGCCATGCTTTGGATCTGCTCGCCTCCTGCTGTGCAGAAGTGCTGTTACTGGGGATTCTGTGTGAAGGCAGCTGGAAGCCAGTCCTGAACATTCTTTCTGTTACACTTTGTTATCATGTTCTTATTAAAGGTATACAAGGTGAGGACAGGACCAGTCCTTTGGGAACATGGTAGAAACACTGTTTCTATCTTGGTCAAAGCTCCAGTCTCCCTGTTGTGGTTCGTCTCGTTTGGCTTAATTTGGTTCTGGTTTGCTGGACAGTTATTTTCATTGGCTTTTGTATGTTCAGTAAAGAATGTGTATTTTCTTAGGGCTATTTTTGTGACATAGACAAATAGTAACGCCACAGCATGCAGAAATTGCACATTTTGCTTAAATTGCTTTGTAAAACACAGTATTTAATTTGAGAAATGTAATTTATGCCATAAAAGTGTAACATGCCATTTTGCCACAGAGTAGGTTGTTTCATCACAAGATGCAATATCTTAGGGAGTAAAGGTAGACATTTTATAGGCTTAATTAAAACATTGTTCCAATACTGGGCTGTCAGCATCCCTAAAACTGCATTAGAGGAGATGATGTAAATTAATCATTCTGAGGAGGGAAGGGATCAAGGAAAATCTCTAGACTTACTCTCCCTGCCCCATGTTGTCTTTATTTAGTAATACGCTGCTACATATTTGGAGGTTCTAGTGTTTGTAGGTCGCTGAACAGACATTGAAATCTGATTTATATTGTATACCTGTAACATAGAAAGAAAAAGTATTTATATATTTTCCGTAAGAATATTGCATTGAGCTGTGTATAATTTAAACAGAGGCTTGTCCCAAAATGGTGTTGCCCACCTTGATTTTTGTGGTTTTTTCTTTTTTTTTTTTCTTTTTTTTCTTCTTTTTTCTTTTTTTTCTTTTTTTTTTTTTTCTTTTTCTTTTTTTTTGTATAGTGTGTACAGTTATGTCTATGGGCATTAAAAGCCTCCTGAAGCATAATCTTATCAAAGGGATGCATTGTTAATAAAATGTACTTAAACTTCTCGTAGTTGTTCTGGTCTCATATGTACCTCTCAATGCTAGAAATGGATTAGAATTTTATTTATATTTGTATGTTACTAATTAACTAGAACAAGCTGAAGCTTTCCAAATAAACATTTTTTGTCAAAGTATATTTTACATTAGTACTTTGTAAGATGTCCTGTAAAAATAGAAGGGGACTCCTTAGTATTTTATACACCATTTTTATTTTAAAACTTTATAGTACTGATACTGAGAATTAGTCACTTTCCACTATGTGATGTTTGTACAATTCAAGTGTTATCATTTCAACAGCAGATGTGAAAGCTGAATTATGAACAAGAAATAAATCTTTCCGTTTTGAACTCATTCAGCCATTATTAATACAAGACAGATGTCTTAGAGGGAAGGGGAAAAAAAAAAAGAGGCATTTACATGCCTCTCTATCCCCGTGTGAGAAGTACTTTTCTAGTGCCCTCGCTATACCCTTCCACCTACACAAAAGCCTTGTTCTCCTTGGAACAGTCTGTTCCTGCGTTTTGTGAAACTATCGGCCCACAGACAGGCAGAAGAACTAACCTCTCAGGCTGCCAGGCAGGCCTGTACCTGCTGGTAAGCTGTTCTCTTGCTTCCGAATGACAGAATGCTTTCACTGGAAAGACCATGTGAACCGCCTTTGCTGGAGCTGAGATGGGAGCTCCGGAGCGGCCCAAGTACCTCACCCACCATCAGGAGGGCAGCACCAGCTGCATGACCTCCACCCATAGTATCCCTGCCACTTTGTGCTCAGCTGCTGCAGCCAAGCCCCAGCAACAGCAGCTCAGAAGTATGAAATAACACCTCATCAGAGCCCCCCCCTCTGCCATAATGAACCTGCACCACATCAAATATTAATACGTGATTAATACGTGGTTTGTGGGACAATCTTGACTTTTTCAGTGAGTCCTATGTGAGAATTCCTTAGATACCTACTCTTGATTTTAGTCAGCCTTTCAAGTTTTCTTTAAATAAGCCTTTTTTTAAAATGAAGGATATAATCTTTGTGCTTCCTTACAAACATTTTTGAAAATCAAAGATGACCAAGTTCACCTCAGTATGCTGTTCAAATTCTCAGTTATCACAAAGTCATAGTGCTCAATTCATGTATCTACAAATGCTGCAAGCTAAAATGTGCTAGTACAAAATCAATGTCTTTGTGAGTTTCAAAATGACAGCCAGCAGGCCCTTCCTTCATTGCTAGCTGGAGGAAGATTATTTTTTTTAACATGCAAACAACAGTATCTGAAGATCTAGCTGATAGAGAGCCTGAACATCTTCTTTGCAAAGGGGATTAATATAACTAACTGCATCTGACTCGTGTCTGCTTACATAGTTGTCTGGTGTTTGCAAGGAGTAATGCCAAAAAAGGCACTACAAGAGTGTTGCTAACTCCTCCACAAACAGCTGCCCTGATGGGAAGATGGTTCCCACTGCATGTTACAGGCTGCAAAACATTGGCCTGCAAATTCCAAAGCCAGTAACTTCTGATCAAAAGATAGCATGCAGCATTTCACTGCAAAAGCCTTGAACTAGTCACCAACGTACAGCTTTGCAGGGATAACAGGAGGGGGACATCTGGGCTTGTGAAAGCCTGTATCAGAAAGGGAAGTTGCTGTGCCTTCAGAAATTCGTGTTTGCATTTTAAAACACAACCAATCGACAGACTCAGTCAAAGAGCCTCCTTCCAGTGCAGTGCACATCTGTTTGTGATATGTATCTCAGATTGCTCTTCCTGCCAGCTGCTTCTCCAGGTGATGAGGTGGAAGCATCATTCAGAATATTGAGGTAGTACTGTGGCTGGTACAGCACTGCTGACACTTCTCCCTTGCTGGTTTCTAGTGTCTCTGGTGCTTCATAGGGATTGGTTTCAACTGCAAGTTGAGAAGAATAAGCAAAATTTTCAAACCAAGTATAAGTCTGAGGTGTAGGTGTGGATGGAAAGTTTCTCTCTTCATTTTTGTTATGATAAACTGAGGAAAGATTCTGATCATCAATCTTATCTTCTGTTGGCGTTGAAGACATCAGGCTCCGTGGAGGTAATTTTCTAGCCTCAGCCTTATTATCCAGTGCTAGGGTGTCAGGAATGCAGTCACTTAGCTTTAGTACTTTCTCAGTACCAATCTACAGGAGAAGCATCAAACACAAAAAAGTGCTCAGTGAAAGAATTCAAGAGTAAAGAAAAGAGTGATTAAATTAAATGCTTGTAAAATTATCAATTTTTTGAGTTTGAATTAAATGAAATTTACAGAAATTAATGAAAAATACAAAATGTTTGATGAAAGCTGGATTTTATGTGAAATTCACAGAGTATCTCTCATACAAAAGGACACAGCATTGGAACAGGCCATCCAGGGAAGTGGTGGAGTCCCCATTGCTGGAGGTATTTTAAGGGACAGTGGATATGGCAGTAAGGGCCATATCCACTCAATCCTTTATATGTTCACAGAATGGCTTGGGTTGGAGGGAACCTTAAAGCCCAGCTAGGGGCAGGGGTTAGCACCCGCTAGAACAGTCTTCCCAGGGCCCCATCCAACTTGGCCTTGAGTGCCTCCATTCACAGCTTTTCTGAGCAACACATGCCAGTCCTTTACTACCCTCTGAATAATGAATCTCCTCCAAACTTTTAACCAGTCTCCCTTCATTTGGTTTAAAACCAGTCCTCCTTGCTCTATCACTATCATACTGCATAGAAAGTGAGCCTCCACCTTTCTTATAAGCTCTCTTAAAGCACTGAAGTCCACGATGAGGTCTCCCATGAGCCTCCTCCAGCCTGAGCAATCCCAGCTCCCTCAGTCGATCTTCAGAGGGGAGGTGCTCCAGTCCTACGATCATTTCCGTGGCCTTTCTCTGGACCTCCTCCATCAGTTCCATGTCTTTCTTGTGCTGGGATCCCCAGGACTGGCATCAACGAAGCAGAGCAGAGGGGGGCAATCAGCTCCCTTGCCCTGCTGACAAGTGCTCTTGATGCAGCTCCTTTGCACATGGCACTAAGGCAGCAGCTCCTGGTTTATAGGACACACAGGGGAAGCTTAGGGCCTTTAACCGATTCTTTCCTCACCACCAGACCTGGCAGAGTCCCATGCATCCTCCCAGGAATCATTAAGTAGATCACACTCTTTCCTACGCATGACAGCATAAGGGATGCGTGCAGCCAAGGGATAGGTGGATACAGCAGTAGGCTGCTTCAAAGTGCACCATCCCACAGTATGTTCTGTTATGTTCAGATAGCACTGCTTTTTGAAAAGTAATGCTGGAAGAAGCACTCCAAAAAATTCCACTTGGTGTATAATTTTACTTTCACTTTTAGTTGTATCTAGCTATCATTAAGTTTTCCATGAAAGGGGGATATTAATTTGCATTCATTTCTGCATGTGAGTGTCACTCATGTTAAATGTAGCTAACACTAGAAAATATTTACTAATCAAGAAGGGAAAAATAAAAAATACTAGATTTCAAGTGATCTTACTTTAAACTCTTTGAATGATAGCACTTTGCTCTTGTTAGGACTAGGTATCACAGGACAACAGCAATCCTTCACCCTGGAAACAAGAAAGCAAAACAAGTGATGTTTCTTTGTTCTCTCATCAAAGCATATTCTGCCAGCCAAAGCAACACTAGATGTGTAGAGAAACAGCTGGAAATGATGAGTGTCTCAGAAATGCTGCAAGCCAAATACTTACAGCATCCACACAGATGGACAGTCAAAGTAAAAATGAAGAAGGCTTTGTAACAGGCTAGAAGCAACAAAAAGCAGCTGTGGTTTGTGAATTACACTACTTGCATTCTCTGGCTGCAAGAAGAAAATGCATTATAGCTTACCACTTCATCTTCCAGAGGCACACAGCCATTATTAGTGAAGGAACTACCACAAGCAGGACTAGAAGGTACAGCATGTCTGCTGTAAAAGAAAAATACTTCAAAATTATTTTGTTTACAACTTCTCATTTGTTTAATATAGCCTCAGAATCTGCAACAGAAACACAACCAAGTCCATGTACGATATGAGCCAGTAACTGAGCAGTGAAATTGCCTTTGATTGTAAGATATTTTGGCTCTAAGTTCTGGGATATAGCTGTATGTTTTTGGATATCGATTACCAAAACTGAAATATTGCTAGGTTCCTTTGTTTTGCCCTCACATTAACTTCTTAACTGTAAGCATACATTTCCAAAAGCTAAAAGTGTAGGAATCTTACTTAGCAACTACTGGTTTCAGATTTCCTTACAGATCCCCAGAGGCAACATATTTTTTCAGTGAGACAAAGCCGACATAAACTCTGTACTTTCAGTATGGTTAGACCGTATCAGGACAGACACTGCCCGTGTTCTTGCTCTCCTAGGTTTTATGCAGATTAAGGATCTCGGTATTTTCACTTCTGGGTATAGTACATAGCCTTAGACTATTTCTCACAAATAATTCAGACTGCTACACGTAGGCCCTGACAAAGAACAAGTGTCCTCTGAAAACTTCCCTTAGCTGCTGCCCTCTTGCCCTGTGCCAGCCAGCTTTTGTGTCTCTACCACAAACCACAGCAGGAAATAAATAGTCACATTACATTCTCCTTCTTAGCTTTCCTAGGATAATTATGTCAGTACAAATGTCTGTGCCTAAAGCAGGAGCATGGAAGATAGAACAAAGGTGCAGGATGCAGAACTGCCTCTCATTGGGTACCATGAGCATTTGGGCCCTTTATTTAGTTAGTATAAAGCATGAAGTGTCCTTGCATAACCAACACTTCACCCTTTCCTCCCCCTTCATCCTTACCCCCAGCAAATGTTTCAAAACGAGACATTCCCAACTTGGATCACAAATCTCTTAACTGAGATTGCTGAATTGTATTTTCAAGGAGCAGAACTAGAGGCAGGTGATTTCATGTTCTGCTTTGGAGATCAAATCTACCCCATTAGTGAACTGCAGTGTTCAAAGAACCCTCTGTTACTGACTTACGAAAGAGTTAGCTTGACAATGGGTTTAAGGACTAGTAAGTAAAGGAATCATAATTAGAAATTCAAAAGTCCATACAGAAGTTCTCTTTTTGCATACTGGTATTTAGTTTCTCCTGTATTATAATATGAATTAAATCCAAATAAAATTCTTCAGTGATCTACCAAACTGGACTCCTTAGGCCTGCAAATCTGCATGAATTATTATACTTCCCAGAAGGATATGTTATGCCTGTGGAATTCTTTTCATTCTAAAATAAAAACACAGCCAATTAAGAGCATCAAAATATCATATTGGTATACATATTTCGTTTTCAGAATTAAATGTTTTCCCTTGAGAAAGGAAGATTATTCTAGCACCCTCCCATCCTTCTGTGGGCAGAAACATTTCTCATTCCCAGTACTCACAGTCATGTGGTGTATCTATGTATCTGAAGTTAATAATGGGAGTTTCTCCTCCACCCGTATATGCTTTAATGGCTAGCTTGTATTTCGTGTTTGACGTCAGGTGTTTCACTGTGTATGTTTTTTCCTCTGGGTTTTCAATTGTGAACTTACATACCACTGAACCACCTAGAATGAAACGTTACACATCAATGTAGCCAAACCACTGAAATAACAGAACATTTGCAGTTTCCCTTCTTTGTAATCTGCACACTTTCTTCTGAGAAAAATGATGCATCCTGACTCACTGCCACTGTGCTGTGCTCACATCCCTTCTAGCTGGACTCTGACAGCATAGTCTGTCTTGCAGTAGGCCTTCTGATGACTTGCTGTCAAGAAATACAAGAAATCCCTATACTTCCATTTCCTCTGACTAGAGTTTGATTTGGTGTTTTGCCATTTTCTTCAGAGTTCTGTTGCTTTTAAGCTTAGATCAAATTCTTTCAAGTTAATTGGAAGCAAGACATCTCTATCCCAAAATTATACTCCGTCTATTGTGCAACTCCCAGACCCCAGGGAGAGAAGGGTTAGCTTGTTTCTCATGTTCCCAGTCACACCTCCTATCTGCTAGCTCATGCAACTGGAAAGTAGCACTTTTTAACCACTCTATGTTTAACTGGGATTACTTGCAGAACTGTGGCTCTTCAGTGCTTAATTTAAGCGTTGATTAATTTAAGATGACTGAAACATCTAATAATTTTCCTTCAGTTCAGCCTATGTTTTTCATCCTGGTGATAATCTAATAGGGAGAGAGATCTGAGAGAAAACATGACTCACCTGGAAGAAGAGATAAGGAAAAAAAATAACCTTGAACAACTTGGAAACACATGAAAATTTTAATGTACGAATCATCGGAGCAGTTTCGGACACGAATCATTAAAACCAGAAATGAAAAGTTAAACATGGCTTTGTGCTACCCCACAGCTTAAGAACTGCCTTAAGAACTCCACTGGAGAGCAAAGCAACAAATACTTTCATTATAAAGGAATTCAAATGGGGAATTTCCACAGTGTTCCAATTCTGAAGGAAATAAGTGCTATTCCATCTGTTTCTAAAATACCTAGTAAAACTACCATGCTTCCTATGACTCTCATCCAAGTAGATCACAAACAGATGTTTTGGAAATTCATCTGGAACTCAGATTGCAAGAAGCAGGAATGACTCCTCCTACAGTACTGAAAGAATCCTTTCTGTACTTCACACTAATGCTGAAGGGACCTACAGAAAAAGGACAAGGAGCTATAAATCCTTATAATGCCAGGACCCTAATTCTGCCCAATAACACCTCAAATATTAGGAAGGAATCAAAAGAAGCAGATGCCAGATTTGCTGGCCCAATACGACCTTTTCAAGAGGTTGCAGTGTAGGCCACAAGGCCTCCCTCTCACCTATATTAATGACAGAACTTCCAAAACCCCGGGGCTCTGATACCTGCAAGAACATGTTTTTTGGATCCTTTCAAATTGCAATCCTCTTGCACAGGTGACACATAAACATGGTAACCTCTTAAGAAACCAGGCAGTATCTCATCCTTGGGATAAGGATCCCAGTACAGTGTTACTTCATGATAACTCAGTTCAACTTTTTTCACATCAGGGTCAAATCGAGGAGCTGGAAAAAAGAAAATTTCTATTGGACTTGGCATTATCCTTCAATCACATTAATCTTCTCGCTTGGAAAAGTTCTGAATTCCCATGTATACTTGTATCTCAATTTAATCTAAAGACTGAACAAAGCCAAAGCACTCAAAAAAATCTGATACCTTCATAGTGTGAGTCTACATAGCACACAAAGCACACATGCACTGCTAATCATAGTCTGATCAGCATGGGCTTGACCTGGTCACAGCACTGGTCTCATATCCTCTGTAAAGGGAATATACATTGTTTTACAACTTGTAAATCATCTATTTCACAGATTATACTGAAACAACACAGCAAGTGCATTTTAATCTAGCTGCAGAAGCAGGGCCGAGGAATTCCTCAGTTGGTGGTAGATGAATTCAGCAAATACATAAACTTGAAATGCATTCCCAACTTACGAAGCTCCTTGAGATAACCAGTCTTCTTCTCCAGTAAGGAGACTCTATTAGCAGCAGACGCATAGATGCAGAAATTGTATCTCACCCCAGGAACAAAAGCAGCTAGAAAATAGTAGAACTGATTACAAAAATAGGTTCCCATGATGTGACTTTTTTTTTTTTTTTTTTTTTTGGTCTTGCTATTGCTGTGTGGGTTGCTTTTTGTTTTTCTTCTAATGACTGACGTGCAATTTATTTATTGAATACTAAGATGTGCTCAGCCAAACTTTGGTCATTTCATTTCAAAAGTTGAACTCTCAGTTGAGAGAGTCTGGGAAGGCTATATGCCTTTATCCATTTCAGTAGTAGGTCACAGTGACTTTCAAAAGGCCGGGAAGGATTTGGATCTAATGGTCACTACCAGGATAAAATCTGCACATTCTCTGGGGAACACAGACAGTACTAAGCTTCTCATCGTGCAGTAGATGTTATAATGTCAGTGTAAACTTCTAACCTGTGCTACAGACGAGGCAGAGCTCCATTTTGCAACTCTGTACTTACAGATAACAGTCACTACACTCCTTCAAGATGTCACTTAAAGACACTCAGAAGATGTTTTGCTAAAATAGTGCTCTGATTTCCATGGCTCAGTGGTGCTAACATATTTATGGTGTCTATTTTAGCTGCTGGGCCAACCATTATGCCAAATGCTTTTACGTAATTGTATGTGCACTGCACAAACTTCAGTATTCTACAGGACATGCTTTCTGAATTCCTTTAATGCCCATGGCATAAAAGAGTTTGGACATCAGAAAAAAAATACATTCTGCTTTCACCTGATTTGATCAAAGCACTGGAAGTGTTCGGTCCAAATCTCTTCCATTGTAAATCACAAGGCTGCAGGATTGGAAAGTTACACCAATCAATAATGTAACTGTCAGACTTATCTCTGGGCTTCCAGGAAATCAAAATGCCACCGTCTGTGCCATTAACCTGTTCTTCTTTAAGCTCTGACTTATTGAGCCTCTTTTCAGTGTCTAGGAATGAAAAAAAAAAAAAAAAAAGCAGTTTCTGTTATTATCCTGCATAAGATCTGAATAAACAAGGGTCAACCATAATAAACAGTTATGCTCTTCCATGATCAGACATATGAGCCCTCTCCTATGCTGAAAGCCAACTGCTCAGGAAACATAAGAAGTTGTTACCATAAATCCAGAAAAAGAATTCAACAGCGAGAAACTGGAGTCAAGAACAGAAAGCCACAAGAGGCTAATGGCATGCACAAGTTTCACTCGCGGAGGGCTGGGCTGTCACAGCACATGCTGCAGGTCTGATGCCTAGACTAAGGCTAAGCACGCTTTGCGAAGACTGTGGAAAACAGACTTTGTCTTAGGAGGGACAGATCAAGGCCCTCGTGTCAATATGCATAGAGTACTGCCCTGTAGGCCAAAATACAGTGATAATTTCCAGATAGCCGTGATTTCCGTTTTCAGGTCAGGTTAATTTATTCCCTCAAGATTATAAGTCATAGAATCATGGACTCACAGAATGGTTGGATTTGAATGAACCTTAAAGACTAGCCAGGGGCAATATTTATCCAGCCTCTTGCCCAACACGAGCTCAGGCTGCCCCCCAGGGCCCCTTCCAACCCATCTTGAGCACTTCCAGGGATGGGTCACCTCAGGAAACATAAGAAGTTATTACCATAAATCCAGAAAAAGAATTCTTTCATACTTTACTCTCTGTGTAAAGAATGCCATCCTAATATCTAAGTTGTATCTCCCTTCTTTTAGTTTAAAGCTATGCAAAAGGAGCCTCCCTCCTGCTCACGAGCTCCCTTTAAGTACTGGAAGGTTGCCATTAGGCCACTCTGGAGCCTTCTTTTCCTCAGGCTGAACAACTCCCTCAACCTTTCGTTGTAAGAACGGTGCTACAGCCCTATGATCACCTGCGTGGCCACCCTCTGCACCTGCTCCAACAACTCCATGTCTTTCTTGTGCTGGGGTCCCCAGGGCTGGACATAGTACTGCAGGTGGGTCATCAGGACAGAGTGCAGGGAGATGATCACCTCCCTCACCCTGCTGGAATTTTTTGATGTAGCCCAGCATACAGTAAACCCTGTAGGCTGTGTGCTTACTGCTGGCTCATGTCAGCCTCATGAGGCCATCTCTAACTTGCTCTGCTCTTATAGCAGGAGAGATTTTTCTCCCCTTACACCTGCCTAGAGGTTCAGGGATGTGAAAGAAGAACTGGGAAGTCTGGCTGCCAGTGAAGACAGATGCAAACAACTCACCCAGTACTTCAGTCTTCTCTACATGTGTTGAAGGCACTTGTCTCTTCTCGTTTATCAGAGGGGGTACACTCTTCTTTCCTGACCAATATACGTATAGAATCTTTTTTTTATTATTTACCTTGCCATGTTTCCTCTTTGCTTTGACCTTACTGATCTCTCCTCTGCACATCTGGATGACATCCCTGTTCTCTTCCCAGGCCACACATCCCTGCTTTCACTTTTTATCCTTTAGCTTGATCAGGAGGTACCCTCTCAGCCATGCTAGTCTCCTGCCTTCTCTGCTTGATTTCAGGTGGATGGAGAGCTATGGTGCTCTCAAAAATGCAGCCTTAAAGAAGTGCCAGCACTGCTCCACTTCTTCATCCATAAGGACAGCCTCCCTTAATATAAGTGGATATAAAACTCTGGTAATGAAAAGCCAGTTTTAGCTGGAAATACTCCTACTGTTACCTGTAGCTCCAGGGATGATCAACACCGAAGGATGTGAATAACCAACATTGTTCTTTGCTGTGATACTGATTCTGTAGGGATGATTATCGATGAAAATCCTTGTACTATTACAATCTGATGAAAGAGAAATGTGTTCAGGCTTAAATCGGCCTACTAGTTTTTCCCAGGTTACTTCATATGAAATAATTTCCCCATTCGCTTGAAAATCTGCTTCTTGCTAGGAACAAAAAAGAAATGTAGGTAAACATCAATTACTTAGAAAATTTTCCTGAAGAAAAACACGAGAAAAACAACTTTAAATAATAACTCACCTACATTATTTCTGTAACAACATAAACACTCACTGCACTCATAAGCATAAGCATACTGTTTCAAATGGAAATGCAGAAATACCAGTAATAGGATTTACCTTATTATAATACTTGGCAAAACAGAAGTATGCATGTCTGAAATACCAAGATCATATAGCTAGAAACTTCCTGAAACATGTAATATAAAATATTTTTCTTAGGCTCTTGCCATAAAGTGCACAGAGGCTTGTTAAAGTTAATGAGAGAAGTTTCAAACCCATTTTCAAATAGTTTTATTTCCATTTCTGTGCCAATGTCTCACCTTCCAGAACAAGGTCACGTTCCGCCCCCACAGAGCTGGTGTAATTTTTCTCCAGACATCCAGTTTCCCTGATGGAGCTGGAGGAAATACAGCAAAACAAAGATGCTTTATTTGCCTCCATTTGAAGACATACAACCCTCCACACTTCTCTTTCCCAATCACTCCTATGTCTTGGCAAAACATCCTTTAACTTCTCGCTGTATTCAGCTTTTACTTCTGAATACTAGTATAGCTCACTTCTCTAAAAATCCTTTCTTTGCTTTCAGTTCCCAGTTGTTTATTCCCACCTCTGCATTGCTTTTCTAGCCCTCAAAGAACACTTTCATCCTCCTGGTCACCTGGATTTTCCACTGCCTGCAGTAGATGAAATTCCAGAGGCTGCTATGAAGGATGATTTAAGAGGCCACCTTCCTAAAGTCTGCTTAGTATGATTCTGCTTTCATGACTGCAACAAGGACTCTCCTCTAGTGGCATTAGTAGCAAGTAGCAAGAAGAGGGATCAGGTGAAGACTCCTTTTTCTATAGACCAGACACACCTTTTTCCTTTGTTCTGAAAGTGTGGGCTTTGCTCCACTCGCTCCATCTCCAGAAATGCTGAGCTGCACCACATCGTACTCTAGCTGTGTAACTGGTGTAGGGCTGCAGTCCACCAAGGGTGATGCGGTTACGATATAGTTGTGTGTCTGAACTATTGTACTGCAAAGCAGAAAAACAGGACAGTCAGAGCTTAGTTTTCCTTCATGAGCAACAAGAAGCTTTTGTTTGAAAAACTGATTTTGCCTCTACTACATACAGTGGCCAGTAAAGCTTGTTTTGGAAAAGACAATAATTGAACAGCAGTCAATAAAAAAAAGAAAAGAAAAAAAAGGAAAAAAGAGATAGTCACGAGTGCTAATGGGAGATGCAGAAAGAGTTGTACAACCTTGTTCAGTGCAACCATCTGAGTAGGAGACTCCTGCAGTGAGTCAAATGACAACTCTTCACATAAAGGCAGACAGAGTTTACGGAGACCTTATCCTCACCATTACCAGGTCTCTTACTCAGCTAATTTAAGCAATGTGCTGTTCTAGACATATGCACAGCATGTATAGCTGCCTTTTCTTTCAATTTTCATTTTTTTTTTCACACTCAATCTTAAAGGATCAAATGAGTTCTTGCAAAAGTGCACATGCTCCTGTAAAGGCCAACCGCAGCAATGATTTAATCTGACAGCTCTTAGGCAATAGTAAAGACAGAACACAGGTTGCTTCTGATCTTCTTAATGCCTTTTAATATGTTGAAGTCAAGCTGCCCTCATAAGAAAAGGACTACAAAGAAACCACAGTAAATATGCAAAGTGTAAATCAACTTCAGTGTTTGTGAAAGAACTGGAACATGATGACTCTACCTAAACAATTTCAAGGAGGTTTAAGAGGATGGAAAGAAAAACTGTCCTGGGATTTCCTCGCTGGAAACCATGCACACTACCATTAAGAACAGCCAGTGGTGTACAGGAGAATTCTGGACTAATATCAAAAAAGTGTGATCCTTCAATACACTTCCATGCCATTTGCTTCTAAGATGATATGAGTTATAAAAGTATGGCAAACAAATGAAGATTAGCAGTAGCTATAATAACAGCAATTATAAGGCCTGTAAGTATTTTCATTTACTTCAGCAGACCATTTGGCAGAGGACAGAGTATATAGACCAGTCACACCATACATTTCAGTCAGCATTACAAGCAGTGTTGGAAGTATGAATTAACATTAGCAATGGCCAGCCATGTGGACCACATAATAAGCATGGAACCTGATAGCAAATAAAATCAGAAAAACATACAAATCAGCATGCTCACAAGACTCAGATTAAATTAAGATTGCTAAAGAATAATTTTTGCATTAGAATAAATTCAGATTTCATACTAGTTTTGCTTTCCCATCAGGTTGACACACTTCAGCTTGACAAAAGAGTTCAATTTCCTTTTCCTTTTGTTCCCAGTGTAACTCAATTTCTGCATCTGTGTATTCTTCCCACTGCTGGAAAGGTGGTAGGGGATAAACTGCAAACAAATAGAGAACCTGAGTTAACTCTTGTAAAACATAAAATATACACAAATGTATTTTAAGGTATTTTAGTTGAGCAATTAAAGAAATATTAAACACAGTGTAATTGTTTTCTGCTGCTCTAGGAGAAGTAGACATAAGTTAAAAGTTAATTTCACAATGAAAACGTAATGTTCATAGTCCTGTGTAACCTCCTTGAAGAAGGGGGATTGGACTAGATTTCTTCAAAGGAAGAGATCCCTTCCAAATCATTCTATGATGGTATAAATGTTATACAAGTAGCAAACAAACAAGCAAACAAACAATGGCAAGAAAAAACTTTTCCTGATTTGGAGATATTTTAGAATATCATGCACTTAAATGCTGTAACATAGGGACTGGTGGAATCTTCTGAAGCAGAATAGTGAATAATGCTCAACAAGTTCCTATACTCCAGAGACCTGTACCACAATCTTTCACAATTCTCATTTTAAATGCTACTAGCAGTTACCCTCTTGGTAAACATTACCAGTGCTACTTGTGAAAGATTTTTGAGATCTTTTACTGCTATGTAAATAATACTCAGCAAGAGAAGCAGATTTCTAACTCTGCTATTATCATCTCAATTCCAAGGAATGAGACTTGGCAATGCAAATGAGTGATATGTGTCCAGCTTTCATCATTGTACTAAAACTTGATAGAGCATAAATTAAAATCTGGGGACTTCCAGACTCCAAGGAATTTGTGCTTTATACACAGTGCCCACAAGCAGAATTGGAAATTATGGACTTCAGTTTTCCTTTATTTACGAATGTTCTACTGTAATTATTTCCAGGATTGGAGAAAACATTAAGAACTTTATTGCCATCACTACTTAAAAGACTGACTCATCATAAGTATTATATACCATTTCTGTAGCTTGTAACAATCACTAAGACTAGCAAAAGAAAACTGTAGTAAAAACTTGAATGTATGGAGCACATTCAGTGTTAAATATTCAAGACTAATTTCCCATGAAAACTAACTTTATCACAATGCAATGTCATACTATAACCTCCCAGTTTTTTCTTTCTTCCTGCTCCATTTCTTCTTCCCTCAAAAAACTCAAATAATCAACTTGCTTCTATGAAATAAACTTTACAGAGAAGGACTTTTAACATGTTCCTATGAGTCATAAGAAAATAATGTGTCTAATAAACCTGAAATGAGAGCCTGTAAGGAAGGAAGTGCTGCCAGAATGCAAAAACTACATCAGCAAACTCCTGGTCCATCAGCCTTTCCACTTCATAAGCAGATAAATCACAGATTGCTTCCTGCTTCTTTACACAGGCAAGAAAACTGAAGGAGCATGGCAACACTGAGGAGGATGTGATGGGGTTAAAGGACACAAAGACAATTAAGAAGAACTGGAAAGACTGCTGGAAACACAGTAAATAGACAAGTGTTTTAAGGTAGAAGTAGTTCACAGAATCACAGAATGGCCAGGGTTGGAAGGGACCTCAAGGATCATGAATCTCCAACCCCCTGCCACAAGAAGGGACACCAACCTCCACATTTAATGCTAAACCAGGCTGCCCAGGGCCACATCCAACCTGGCCTTGAGCACCTCCAAGGACGGGGCATCCACAACCTCTCTGGGCAGCCTGTTCCAGCACCTCACCACTCTCTGGGTAAAGAATTTTCCCCTGATGTCCAACCTAAATCTCCCCTCCCTCAACTTAAAACCATTTCCCCTCGTCCTACACATATCAACCCTTTCAAAGAGTTGATTCCCCTCCCCTCTGTAGGCTCCCTTTAGGTACTGAAAGGCTGCAATGAGGTCACCCCACAGCCTTCTTTCCTCCAGGCTGAACGAGCCCAGCTCCCTCAACCTGTCTTCATAGGAGAGGTGCTCCAGCCCCCTGATCATCTTCATAGCCCTCATCTGGACCCTCTCCAACAGCTCCATGTCTTTTTTGTACTGCAGGCTCCACACTTGGATGCAGTATTCCAGATGAGGCCTCACAAGAGCAGAGTAGAGGGGGACAATCACCTCCCAGTCCCTGCTGGCCACCCCTCTTCTGATGGAGCCCAGGATACCATTTGCCCTCCGAGCCGCAAGAGCACACTGTTGGCTCATATTAAGTTTTTCATCCATCAGGACCCCCAGGTCCTTCTCCACAGGGCTGCTCTCAAGGACTGCTCCTCCCAGCCTGTACAGATGCCTGGGATTCCTCCAGCCCAAGTGCAAAACCTTGCACTTTGCTGTGTTGAACCTCATCAGGTTCACCCGGGCCCACCTTTCTAGCCTCTCGAGGTCCCTCTGAATGGCATCCCTTCCTTCCACCGTGTCAAACGCACCACTCAGCTTGGTGTCATCAGCAAACTAGATGAGGGTGCACTCGATTCCATCATTGATGTCATTGATAAAGATGTTAAAGAGCACCAGTCCCAAGACAGACCCCTGGGGGCCACCACTCGTTACCGGCCTCCACCTGGACATAGAGCCATTGATGACTAGTTAGGAAGTTAAGGGACCAGGAGCACACAAAATAATACAGAACATAGGAGCACAGCCACTACTATTTACAGAACTTTGCAAAGCTGAAACCAAAGAGAAAGCAGCTAACTATAGCACAGAAAACGAACAAAACCTGAGAAGACAAAACCAGTAACTTCTGCTTTAAGCTGGCATCCAAGTATTAAGACCAAGAAAACAAGGCCTTCCACAAAAAGTTTTCATCAAAGAAATAGAAAGGGACTTACTTCTGTGAGCTACATCAAAAACATCCGTGGCAGTTCTCTTTCCCAGTGGGTTTTCAACAGTCAGCGTGATATTATAGATCCTCTGCTTCCCTATATCCCAAGAACATGAGCACCTCTCAGAACAATTTACCGTGCATGGAACAGAAGATTTGGAAAACCTATTAAAAAACAGAAAGAAAAAAAGAAGAAGAAAATAAACTTTTTTTGATATAGAACCAAGATAGGTGTGGAAATCACCGGTGCCTAAACTAAAATACAGCATCACAGAAAACAAGGCTGCACTGGTCTGTGAGAAGCTACCTAGTTCTCTTCTTAGTCCAAACTAGCATGAATATACTATTCTTGTAATTAGATGAAAGTTTTCTTTGAAGAAGACTTAGTTCATCCTTAGTTGCCAGAAAAGCTAAATTGCTTTAGGTACTTCATCATGGGTTTGCAGATTTTTAAACAAGGGACAGAGTTTATCAATGATAAAGCATTCCCATGTCTACAGTTATATTTTCAAACGAAACAGCAGTCTCAGCGCATCTGCTAACCTTCTATTTTTGAAACATCATTATATCTGAAAGGAAGTGAATGATGCAGAGGTCCTGAAGGTGCTATGATGACTGCCTTCTGGAATCTTTTGATGCAAATTATTTGTTTTAAGAGTTCTCTTCAACCCTTTTTCTTTGTTGTCCTTGCCCTAAGGTCTCACCTCCCTTCCTATCCTGTGAGCTTAAATGCCTCCGTAGCAAGAAACCAGGGCCTAGGTCTGATTTGCCAAAGACCTTGACCCAGACTGGTAAGAAAAAACTGTGAGAAAGTCTACAGAGAGATTAAAAATAGAAGAGGGAAAAAAAAGAAACTAAAATTATAGACAGATGTGGGATTGTTGAGATAGCTTGAGAATTCAAGAAGGAAATGGAAAGTTACAAAAATTTTCGAGAAAAAAAAACTAATAAATCTAATGAGGCTAACTGGTGCCTAGCTAGGAAACAGCAATTTTGATAGGCTTTACTGTCAACACAGATTGTGAACAAAATGATTTTCACTCTTAAATCCTACTTATCTGTTGTGTGCATCATCCAACAAATTAGATTTTATTTGTAAGTTATAAATATCCTGTTTGCAGGTATCTTTATAGCTACTTAAAAATGTCCATACAAATTGATACCAAATAATTGTTATAGCAGGCTTTATCAAGCAGAAGCTGGTCTAATGAAACAACAACTTTGTTACAAGTCATAGCTTAAATAAGCTGATAAGTGAGTTATAAAGAGGCAAGCAGCTAACTGCAACAAGGATAAAAATACTTCTATGGATTTTGATGGTCAGAAATAATGTGTTTTGTACATCACAGGCTAGAGTTATTGTAACAATGAGAGGACTTACTGTTCAGACAACTTGTATTTTGATGAGTGACTTCCATAAAGGTAGGTGTCTCGTCCTTGGTCCCAGGTACATGTTATTTCTCTCATGTTCTGAGTTTGGCAGGAAAAATCATGAGGTGCATCAGGTGGTCCTTGTCAGAGGCAATAACCATAAAAAGCAACAGTATGGCAGTTAATGCAAAAAAAAAAAAAAAAAAAAAAATCAATAAACTCAATGTATTAGCATACTAGAAATGATGGATGCATACAAAGCCTGCTTTACTACAGATGTCACTATTTCAATTACACTTATTAGATTATCACTCTGCAGAGATACCAGGACTGCACCATAAATTAATTGCAATCCAAATGCTTCTTTAGGATGCTTTTCTTTATTACTTTTTGTTATATTAATACATTAATTAATTTAACCTGTATTGTGGTGTTGTTTTTTTCCATGCAAAACTTAATGCCACATACCATACCAGCTATATTGATATCATTAACGAGATGAATATAAACATGTTTAAAACAAAGCTTTCCATTTAGTAATGTTTTCTGCATGCATGCATACAGACTTTAAGTCAGAGTTTAACCTGAATTCGGCTAGACCTAAGAGGACAATGACAAGTTACAAGATATCTTTTTCTCTCCCCACATCCCTCGCAGCCATTATTGACTTAATAGGAGCAGGGAAACATAATTGTAACAAAGCCTTCACTTACTACCAACAAAGAACACTGCATGCGCAAAGCAATTGTCTTCATGGCAAGACTCTCTACAAAGGACGTGAGGCACTCCCAAAAATGTCACATTCTTTGCAATGAGAAGTCCAACTTGACTATTTGTGCGATTGAAATAAGGAATAGGTGAATTTAAAAAAAAATCCTTTATGATTTGACCTTTCCTTCCAACACAACAAAGACTGATGTCAAAGCCTTCCTCTATAATTTTTTCATCCGGAAAGATTTTTGGTTCACTGATGTTTGAAGTATCCAGACCTGTA
The DNA here is from genome assembly GCF_019238085.1 of Lagopus leucura. Classification (NCBI taxonomy): domain Eukaryota; kingdom Metazoa; phylum Chordata; class Aves; order Galliformes; family Phasianidae; genus Lagopus; species Lagopus leucura. Next base: position 14,877,511 of record NW_024962268.1, read on the forward strand.
AATTAATGCATAATAACCCATTTCAAAATTTTCTTATGGCAGGAGCCTCACATAACAGAGCATTTACATGAAAATTTGCTAACATATTATCATTCATGATCAATTATTTAATATTCTTCCCCATCAGAGATCAATTAGACATGTAATCACATGTATATTCTGATAAATCCATCCACATATAATGTAGCACAACAGACAACCTAAGAGGCCTAAATCCATCTTGCTGCCTTTCACATGGGTGAAAACAAGCAGAGCGCATTCAAGAATTGCCTTTACAGATGAACTCTGCCTCCTGGACCTATGAACAGATTGATGTTTACCACCAAAATGCCCGCTCTTTTTGATTTTGAGCAGAGGACTGAAAAAGCGACGTACTCTGAATCTTTCACAGGTTTGACTAAGACAAGCCAACAATGAATGAATCAGATTGGTAAGGGGATATGGAATATCTATGGCTTTCAATGTTGGACTCCCTGATGGGGGCAAAAATCTGTGGGATTTAAGCTACCTCACAGGCTTTTGCACAGGCTGGGGATAAAATTTTCTCTCTGGTTAAAAATCAGGACATTCCAAATAAGATCTGTAGTGCAGGATCAGCTTATGAAAAGCCTTTATGATTTCTACCTGATTTCAATTAAATACATAAAATCACAAAAATCTCACTCCTGAGAATAAAATAGAAACTCTTTCATCTTATCTTCCGTTATATAAAGTGAAGGAGATCAGCAATTTGCATACAATCTAAGCATATTGATTTACTACCAGGATCTTCTCTCATAATTTTTTAATTAACTAATTAATTTTTTAATTTTAATTAACCCTTGTTGATCCAAGCAAGAATAGTATTTATTTACAAACCCACAAATCATCTTTTTCCTAAAATAGCCATACATTTTGTTTAAACCAAATTCTCTGGAAATCAAATTGCTTTAATAAGACACACGATGATCCAAAATTAAAACCTTCTTCTTTTTTCCTGATATCATTTGTTTATATTATTAGCCCATTTCCAAGTGACATAGGGAGCTGACTTACTCCTCACTCTCCATGCCTTTCAAACTAATCAAAGCTATGATCCCAAGACAAAACATGTGTTGATGCATCAGATGAAGAAGCAACCACAGCTACGTGCTTCCTTTCCTCTCCCTCAGACGGTGCCAGTGCTGTGTCTGACCTGGTGAAAGCCTACTCTAAAAATTAGGTCGTGACTAGGGCAAGATATTGTATCAAGAAAGAAGGCCAAATTCTACTCAAATTCAAACTGCCATACTACCCAACATATCACACTGCTTTAATGCATGAGCAAGAAAAGTCCTAAAACTTTTTGTCCATTAACTTACGAAGGTAGTCTGCAAATTAGAAGAAGGGCTGCAAAAAAAGAGTTGGTTAGTGCTCAGAGATAAAAAGAGGTTGAATGGTTTTTCTTAATTTGATGTTGTTTCCCCTGAGTTAGACTTTACATTAAAACCACCAGAAAATTAAAATCTAGCTTTGTACTGGAAAAATAAAGCCAATATTGCAAAGGCTTGTTTTGCTCACCCTGGACAGTCTCCCACAGACTCCACTGACTCCAGCTGTTTGATGCTTCCGCTTTGCTCCTGATTCTCACTGAATGTGACATACACTCCAAAGGTAAGTCTGAATCCCACATCCAATGAAAAGGCTTTCCTGATTTATCGAGCGTGGTATTAAAAAACGCCTGCAAATAAAGGTTGGTAAGGCAAATTACTGAAAACACAGCAATATTTAGACACTTAAGAAGTATGACCAAGCAGAGAGCAGGTTCAACTACTTTTGAAAGATGAGTCTCTGAAATCCTACCTGCTGCTCATGTTAATTAATGGCTTACAAACCTGCACTAGCAATGGCAGAGAGGCGGAGACACCGGCAAGACTGCTTGGTTTTAACAACAGAGTTATGACTCAGGACATGTTCCACGAGAAACAGGTTAATCCTCAGGGACTTTCAGTGAGTTATTTGTGCCTGCTTACACATCAGTCTGCAGACACACTGATGCCTGCTATGTACCTTGTCTTACGCTCTGTGTTACATATCTTTGGCTCTGAACTACAGCAGACAATTGCACTGGCCAGTAGGGAATTATGCATGTATTGTCTTGTTATGGTTCTGGCAAACAGCATCAGAGAACAGTACATCAGGCAGAGTAGGAAAACACCCACAAATTTCTCCAAAATGTTTGACTGTTGTGCATATACTGCACATTTCTTGTGCGTGTGAAAGAACATATATAAAAGTAATAAGAGCTCCATAATAACAGAAGAATGACGCAAGGTATAATGTGAAGTTCAAAAACAGAGCAAAATGCTCTGTAACTTGTCAAACATTATCATACTGAAATGCATAAATTCAAGCTCACAAGAACAAATATAAAATGTCCTACTGTGTTCTAAGAGAAGGTATTGTATGGAAGTTTTTCATACCATACACACACTATGGACCACCTGGAAGCTGAATGGGCTAGACTAATACACAGCACTGCAACTCAAACTAAGCAGGCCACTATCACATAGGTAGGTCTCTCTGAAAGTAAGCGTGCTGTTTATTTCCATGGAAACTACAACTGATATCAAGAACACAATAACACTATTTGATAAGGCAAGTTCTCTGCTACAGAACGTATTTTTCAACACAGTCACCACCATTAGCTATGTGAACAAGATTTTTCATGCCACACTTATAGAAATCTGCACTAGCAGAGATGTTTCAGAGTTGCTACGACCATGTCTTTGCTAGGAAAACATTGTCCATACAGTACATTTTTCATCATTCTGAGCAGATGGAAGTCAAATCTGCACTGTGGTTGTGGTAGGACAGTCCAGACAAGATTAGCAACGTTCTATTGTCTTCAAAATGGCACAGGGCCTGGTGTTATCACGTTGCAAGAGAAAAGTTGTCTTCTTCTCTGGTCTGACTTTGGTACTTTGATCCCTTGTCTCAGGCAGCACCAGAGCATAGTTGTCAGGGGTGATGATTTGTCCAAGCTCCAGGAAATCCAGATGGATCAACCCATTCTTACCTCAGAAGACTGTGCACATCACTTTACTTGCTAAATTTTTATATCTTGAATTTTTTCTTCAATGGAGAATTCCTAGGTTGCCACTCCACCACGGACTCATGTCGTGACACCACCTCTTGTCACCAGTAATGATGGAAACTGTCACCTCCAGTTTTGCATTGATTCAGCAGGCCTTGACAAATTTGCACATATACATACATACATACATATATATATATATATCCATATATATATATCCATATATATATATATATATCCATATATATATATGGATATATATGTATATCCATATACAAGTTTCCTGGCTGTAACCCTTTGATTCACATAGATGAGCTGATCAAGATACTCTCCATTTTGTGGTTTGACAGCTATGCATGGCCGTTCAGAACATGGCTTATCTTTCGTGTCTCACTGTTTCTACTGCTGAAAAGTACCACTGACAAACTCAGTGCTACGATTCACTCTGTAAATGTTTCAAATGCATCAATGAATGTCAAGGAACCTCATTTTTTTCTGCATTTTTTTTTTTTCAGTGACACACCATTTCTTTATATGCACTTCCATGCCAGGTACCCATCTTTCAGACTGCCTCTCTGTTGCCATTTGTGTTGTATACCCACAAAATGTAGTGGGATATTGGAGGGAATGTTGAACCTCTACTGCCATACCACCACCTCAGACGTGGGGGGCCAACATCACAAAACAGGAGGCATTACTTTTGGACTAGCCTTCATATTTGAAAAATACATTTTTGCCAGTGAAAGGTGGTCTCAAGAATTGTATTAGTGCTCGTAATTATAAATACATTCTGGAACACAACATGTATTTTAGTTCTCCTTAGAGTAATCACATCACACCCTCAGCATATAGATCCGTATTCAGTGAACTGATTCAGAGCCCTGGCTCACCCTAGCAACTAGAGAACTGTTCTCTATTACTGCTTTCTATCTGCAACACCTGCAGCTTCATAATAGCACCTCTTGGAGAAGAATATTGTAAATATTTTAAAATTTATTTTCAGTTACAGCACTTACTACTGCAGCCACTGCTTTGAAAGTTACATGGACTGTGCATGTGAGTCTGCTTACACCAAAGCAGAGTATTTTATTAGAAAAGTCTTCAGAAAAAAACCATAAGCAAATACATTCCTGCGTGACAGTGACATCCAAAATATCCTGTTTATTTTCCACTTCATATTTATTATGAGTAACACTATAAACTCGGTCCTTGGATTCAAAAAATTCTTTCTTTCTTCCAGTAAGTTAATAATTTGTTGGAAGAATAGTCCAAACTCCACACCCCCAATGTTCCTCCCCTCCCCCCAGAAATAACCACAATAATTTGGAGTAACAAAGCCCCAGTTTCTGACTTGAAAGTTATATCTACTCATGAGATTCTACCTCATGTATCAAAGTTGTCAAAATCTTCTAGACTACATTGAGCAATGTGCTTCTTCAAACCTAAGAGAAAAAATACTACCAACTAACTGGCTGATCTGGAGTAAGCCTTTTTCTGCTATACATCCTTTCTCACAAATAGCAACTTTAAACAAGTTAGAACACTTTTCCAGTTTTATTAAATCTTAACATGTGTACTTAATATCCCTCTATATTTCAATCAGCAGATGACTCATAAAAAGCTATCCCAAAGACATGTGTTAAATTCCCAAAAGATTTTATCAGATCCAAAGGAAAGGCAATTTCTTGGAAGACCAAAGTTCTCACGCTAAAGTCAAGGACTCAGAAGAAGTCAGAAGCAGACCTAAACAGTAATAATTTGGGTGATAATACATGAGCCTCTTCGGAAAATCCTGCTGTTTCACATGCTAAAGAAAATTAGCAGAATAGGGACTTGGCAAAGGGGATTCCACCACCTTCTTCTCAAACGGACAAACTGGATACATGGTAATTGCTGACAAGACCAAATATTGGGCTTAAAAGGTCTCAGTCATGCTGAGGCAATACTGTTTGGTTCGTAAGATGAAAGGAGTTGCAGCAATACACAGCTCATGCGTAATTTGTCTCCAGTAATGCTTAGCTATTACATTACCAAAAAACCTGTCTTCTAAAGTGAAATGGTATTTTTCTTGGAGTTTGTCTGTGGGAATTGTGTCTTGGAAGGGAAACAAAATGTTTTAGAATCAGATCTTTTAAGCTTGTCTACTGCAGTCCCTCAATAAAGATATATAAGGCATATATACATTCTTCTACAGACAGAAATTACCTCTTCAATTGAATGATAATTTTATTTTCACCATATCTGGGCATAACTATAGACCAAGTCTGGCACCTACTGAAATGTGCAGGTACTTCTATTACAGCTTTAGAAATACTCTGCTGTAAATCATAAACCTATACAGCAAGACAATCTGCATATGCATTTGAACATTTTATTATCCTTTAAATTCTTTCATATTGCAAGTATTTACTACAGCTATTTCTTTTTTTTAATGCACTTACTGTCCACACAATAGCTTCATCTGCTCGACGGATTTGTATTTCGAAAGACATTAACAGCCCAGCCTTGTGCGCTGACTTGCCAATATCCCACTCCACGAGCAGACGTTGAAGAGCCAAATCCTTGTGAACATTAAGATATGTTACTGGAAACACAAGGGATTCTAGGAGCACAAAAATTACACAAAAATATTAATGCTTATATATTATATATTATTATATTATATATTGCTTATATATATATATGCTTATATATTATATATTATTTAGTCCTTTGAAGAGTATACTATGAAAGACCAGAAAATCTCCACGCTAGCTTTTTCTGGGAGACATAAGCCAAGGCAGTGGAACAAAGAGAGGGCACAGACTAGAAGAGTGAACACCTGGAAGCATTACAGTACTGGGCAGATAATGGAACACTGGCACAGATTGCCTAGAGGGGCTGTGGACTCTCCTGGGAGATCTTCAAAGTCCATCTGGACACGATCCTGGACATTCTGCTCTGGGTGTTCCTGCTTGAGCAGAGGTTGCAGCAGATGAGCTCCAGAGGTCCCTTCCAACCTCAACCATTCTGTTTTTTCAAACAAGTCATAAGACATACCAAACTCTGCTCCCATCTCCAACAATGGCTCTCCCACTGCTCAACAGTGAACATAACAAAGAAGTTCAGTAAAAAAACCTATGAGATTGTAAAGGGAACTTCTAATCCCGTTAATGTAATTATGAAAAAATTGAATTAGGCCACTGCTAAGAACTTCCTCAAAACCTTTTTTGATTGCGCATCTTTCTCCAAATTTGTCAGGGTGTGTTCTTTTGTGTCTATCAATTATGTTTAATGTACTGTTCAGGAAGATCTGAAGCAACAGGAGGGGTTGCCTGGGAGAAGAGGCCAACCCCCAGCTCACTACAGCCTCCTTCAGGTAGTTATAGAGAGCAGTAAGGTCTCCCCTGAGCCTCCTCTTCTCCACACTGAACAATCCCAGCTCCTTCAGCTGCTCCTCATAAGCCCTGTGCTCCAGACCCCTCACCAGCTGTGTTGCCCTCCTTTGAACCCGCTCCAGGGCCTCAATGTCTTTCTCGCAGTCAGGGGCCCAAAACTGGACACAGCACTGGAGATGCGGCCTCACGAGGTTCGTAAAACTACTCAATAACCCTCTGTAACCCCCTCACCATTGTCTTTGGCATGCTATTTAATTTTATGATGTTCTCAATTTACCAGCTACTTTATCAGTATATTTATCCTTTTCCTTACAGCCTATAGAAGCGGGACACCACAACATATTAACAGGGATTTGAAGCTCAGGAAATTCCAACACTCAGAAATCCTTCTAATAGTTAAGTCAGAAAATTTACACTAATTTTCGTTCTTTGACCTAATGAAGATTGAGTTAGTTAAGGCAAATGGACGTTGTAGGTCTGGTTTTAACTCCCAGAATAAATTACATTTTAAAAGTCAGATTTAACTCATTTGTCAGGAAGAAAAAAAAAATCTCCTTGAGCAGCAGTTTTTTTTTCTAGGAGCACTAATTAGCTGAAAACCACAGATCACCTTCTGAGTGGTTGTTCTTAGATGTATGTTTTGTCACCATTCATAAACAACAAATCACCCATTTCTGGCAAGAGAGAAAACATGAGAGAGAAAGCTAGGTTTTATTGCCTAACCTCTTGGTTTCAGAAACAGGCTTGCGGTACTTCAAAAAATTTTCAAGGAAGTACACAAACATACATGCACGTGCACCTTCTTCCCTTATATATATATATGTAAATTAGAAGAAGATGAACATAAGTGACAGCAGGATTTGACAGAGCTTCTGTGAGGTAACTACGAAAATATTTTATGTGAAGAAATAAATCTACTTTTCCAACAGTTGTGGCATTGCCTTTCCATCATTGATTTGCTGCTTGATAGTTGCTTTTGATTGGAAAATAGTAAAATAATAATAATAATAATAATAATGGCCGTCAGTTTTATAACTACTGCGATGATTAGCTAATGTCTGGAATGGAGTAAACAAAGCTGAGGGCCTGGGAAAAAAGTTTCACTTCACTAAATGATGAGGGAATAGTAATTCTAGGTCTTACAGGAAAAAAAAGAAATATTGTTAGATTCACTGCCAATGACTGACCAGGCAGGGAGCCAGAAGAACCAAAGCAATGCAAAGAATGATACAATTAACTGTGGAAGCAGAACAGCTAATGCTTGTCAGGGAAGGTACAATGATCAATTATGTATTCTCACATTCTCCAAACTCTCAACACCAAAACAAGATAAAGGCTGTTAAAATCCCTCTTATGCTGGGGATTTGGCAGTAATGCTACTATTCTGCTATATGTAATCTTTGTTACTCATTTTTTCATCAACATTACCTGTACCTTCACCACCCTGCTGACTGAAGTACCAGAAGGCAAAGCCTCGAGAAGATTCATTTTGGATACAAAATTTGGTGGCTGATCTGAATCTCTGGATCCTTACTGTACCTGCATTTTAGGTGTAAAGTACTGAATCAACAGGGGAAGACAGTTAAACCCTGCATAAAGAAGTAAATCACAAAGGATTTTGACCTTCCAGACAATTTGCAGATACATGACCAAATGTAAATACAGGATTGTAGGTGAGCAAACATTCAGAGAATTCAGAGAATGTTTGCTCTTTGTTTTGCACTTTCCTGTGTCCTTTCAGATAGCATCCTTAGGAAAATAGTTCTTCTTCACAGAGTAAACTTAAATCTCACAACAGATCAAGCATCATCTATGCAGAAAACACTGCCATCCTGGATGTACAGTGAAAAGAAAGAGTAAGAAAATGACTCATTTCAGTTACAACTTACTCCTCCTAGGAAATTTAAACAATGAGGGCATTTTAAGACTTGTTCTACTTGAAAGATAACTCAGGCTACATGAACAGCTTTACCAATAACAGCAAAGATTGTTACTCCTGAACAACTGCAAGTGAAAACAAGTTACTAGGCTACTGTGATGCAGTAACTGTTTGGACTTGTCTGCATTGCAAATGTTTGCCACTCAAAGGATATTGGTAATAGAATCTCAAAAATCAAGAAACTAGCACCCTGAGTGAAAGAAGCGTGCAAATATGAATTTCAAGGATGAAGTGAGGAGGTAGGAAAAAAGTCTGAAATACATACTTTTTTTTTTTTTTTTTTTTTTTTCAGTATAGTATCAAGTACAATCATACTGAATAAGTAAATAATAAAATAATAATTAAAAAAAAACTTTCTTCATCCTTCACCACAGCTAGTGCAATGAAACTTCTATAATGAAGACTACATAGTTATGTTCTGCCTCTTAATGGTGGTCACAGATACACCAATTAAAATTGTTCATTTTTCTTTTAATAGCATCATTCCCAGTGCTACTAGCAGCAGCGAGAGTACAAGCAATTCCCTTATTTTAAAATACACAGTCTTCTGGAAAGTTTTATTACAGTTAACTATGTTCCCTCAGAATATGTATATACACTTTTTACTTTGTATGAGGTGTATTCATGAAGAGTAAGACAATAAAAATTTGGTCCTGGGATTTGAAGGCACAACCAGAAAACAGTCATAGTAAGTCCTAACATTTTCACAAATGAAACAAACAAAAGTAAAAACACAGAAAATCATGAAAGTTTTCAGAGAAGTAAATCATTTGAAAGTGACGATAGATCAAGATGAGAGAATGGGAGCAGATCTACAAATACAGTCTGACCTCACAGCACTGCAAGTGCTATGATTGATTCAAAGGGCAACTTTGCATGATGGGGTTACAGAAGGTAATTTTAAATCTTGCTTCATCTTTTTTACGAAGTAGAATAACTTGACTGAGTGTGTAACATTGCTTAATCAATGTTACAAATGAGCAAGTCCAAAGCTCTGAATGTTGTAGCTTCCAAATGAAAAAAAAAGTATTTACCTTGCTGTGAGTATGCAGTGCACCAAGTCCTCAAGTGGAGCAATACTGCCAGAAACACGAAGTGACTCATCATTCATCTCCCTTTTCCTGCACACAATCTATTGAGAAATACAACATTTCCATTTGTGCGTTTCTTTTAGGATAAATGTATGCCAGATAATTGTTATTAATTTATTTAAGAATAAATTAACAAATGAAAACCCAGCCACACAACAAACCAGGCAGTTTAGGAGCCATTTAGGGAGAATGGACAATGGAAAAAGAAACATCCTCTTGTTCTTAGGATCTTTTTACAGTATAGGCGAAAATATATCACGCATAAAAGTTAAATTCAATCTAAAGAAGGAAAACATACAAATCTCTATAATTTTCCCACCAGACTAGAGTCTAGCCTGATGCATTTTTCATTTTCCCCCTGAACAAATAACAAGAGATCCACCCTAAAAAAGGAAAAAGGTGACAGAGGTGCAAAAGGCATTGCAAATTCTGTTCCACTTACAGCTTGAATGATAAATCCTACAGACTTGACCAAGTATGGTTTCATCCTTTGCCAGCAGAGAGGATAGCAGTATGAGAGGGATAAAGCCAGCTGGAGTTGAAATGCCTGTGTTAAAGTCTTAGCAACTTCTATATCTAGAAGAATTGTCATCTCAAATAACATCAAGCTTTACGTAGCTGTCTGCTTACAGTTTTCACACTCCCAACTGCGGAGGGATAGAACTCTGACTCGCACATTTCAGCACTGTCCCATGGGACTGACAAGTCAAACTTCATAACACATCACCACTTCAACATTCCCCTACGCAGAAGGAAGAGGTAAACATCCAGCAATGGCACAGTTAAAAGCACTCAGGCACAGAGGGTACAAGACTCCAAACAACAGGAGCAATAGTATAGGATAGAGTTATCTTTGATTTCTGGTTTCTATGCTGTGCATTCCTGGAGCTGCGTAGCTTTCTCCTCCTGAGCCCAAATGCTTCACCTGGAGTCTCCCAGACATGAAAGGTGAATGTTGCCTTGCCTAGTCCATAGGCCTCTGCAGTCTTTCTTGCCCAGGCAGCAATATCCTCAGAAGTGTTTGGACAATGTTAAAATTAACATGAATAATTAACATAGTTTTGAAAACGTAGGTCTAGTTCATGTTTCAACTAACAGTCTGTTTCAAGAACTAAGTGCAATCAACATCTTCATGGTTATTCCATCTTTAGACACTTCTAAGTCAAATAATTTGATATACCTTGTCTGAAATAAACTCAGTAAAGGGCTCTTTGCTGTACAGTGGAATGGCAAGTGGAAGAAAAGAAAGTAAAAAGTTTTTCCAAAGTAGATTATGTTAGAAATTCATAAAACTTCAGTACATTGTTCTTATTTTGTATTATAGGAAATGAAGACAAAGCCAAATCTTGCACACCCTTTCCCAGTGGTCCCTTCCAACCCCTACAATTCTGTGTTTCTGTGACGTATTTGTCATGTACCATTTACACATTAAAACTAACAGGAAAGTGTTGTGGCAGTCATGACAGACTAGGCTATTTGCTTAAACTACCACTTTTCTGGAAAACAAGTCCAAAATCTTTTATGCTCTACAGAGGTACTCTCAGCTACCATATTGAAATTTCTGTCTAATTTAACTACCTCTCTGCAGATACGCACTATCAGTTCTCTAATTATTTGTTCTCTCTCATTTTTACTGCTGCATGATACAACTACTGTACACTGCTAATGGACAGTGTACAGTACATTATAATAAAGAACCATCAGAAAGTTAAAATGCTTTCATAATATGCTAATAGTCTCATTTAATACAGTACTGTGAATTGTGATGAAGTATAGCTGTTGAACCAGTTATCATGGGAAAAACTGAATTTCTCTAAGAGAAGAAAATTTCGAATACAGTCAAATAAAAGAAACATTATTAAAAAATGCATTCCCTAATGTAGGAGCATTATTTTGATCAAAATAATCTTTATACAGAGACATCCGACCATGTCTAACAAATTAATCATGTATTGCCATAACTACCAACTAAGGTCAAGCTCTTATTTGCAATATCAGTAATTAACTACTTTTATAATGAAATCAATTAGAATGTGTCTAACTTAAAAAGATTAAAAGAGAATCAGAAAACACATAATTAATATCATTAAAACAAAAAAAAAAAAAAGCAATGCATAGCAATATTGGATTCACAACATCCTTGCCAAAACTGAAAGCAACTGAACAACAGAAATGAAGTCAGAACAGTCAGAGAATGTTTTCAGGTAACTAAATTCATCACCAAAAATGAGCAAAGCAATACCTCCAATAACTATTATTTTAATATCAAACGCCACAGGAAAAGTTGCAATATCACAATCACTGTTTTGCTGAATGGTTTGGTTGTTTATTTGTCAATCTGAAAAGATATGAAGTGATGCACTTTGAGAAGCACCACACCAGTGTGCCACAGCTGTTCATCTGAGAGTGAGTCAACATTTTTTAAAGCCTGAGAGATCATGTTTTGTTACCATTCCTCAGCATGGAAGGCCTGTGAGTTTTGTGTCCACAAACTCAAGGTTAAGAACAAGAAGGTCTCATGTCAGTGACTTTGATTACGGACAGCAAACATGCAATTTGAATACTTCTGTGATTTAAAAAATAAAATAAAATTGCAATAGCTTTTCTCTATCACAGAGCTGTTTGTTCAAGTGAGTTTTGAAGAACTCCAAAGACAGACATGCCACACCTTCCCTGGACAACTTTTCCCCATTCTTAACAACCCTCTGTGTATATTCAAGCTGAATTTTCCTTGTTAGAATTTGCATCAGGTTCCTCTCATCATTTTGCAAAAGGCTTAGCTTTCTCTTCTCTGCAAATACCCATTAGTTAGGCAAGACAGTAGTTAGAGCTGCTTCTAACTTTCTCTCCTCAAGGCTAAACATGCTTCTATTTCAAATACACTTCCTCAATATGCTCCAGCCTCCAAGCCTCCACAGTATCCTTCTGGATTCAGCCCAGTCTGTCCATCTTCGTAATGGGAGCTAAAAATTGGACACAGTAATGTGGATGTGATCTCACAAGCACCAAATAAAAGGAAATAGTACTCTCTTCAACCTTCTGGATATGGTCTTGCTAAGATAGCCCCATAGGTCAGTTTGTCATCCTCACCAAAAAGTACACTGCTGGCTGTTTGGCATTGTGACATCTCAGCTCCCCAGCTGCACTGTTCCCTCCTATTCCATCCAACAAGACTTTACATTTATCTTTCTATTATTAAATTCATTAGATTTGTCAGCTAATTTCTTCCAGGTTGCTTAGGTCCCAACAAATCGCACCCTTGCCTGTTACAGTGTGAATTGCTTTCATCTATTTAATGCAATCTGTATGCCATTTAAGGATGTATTTCATTCCGTTGTACAGAGTGTTGATAAAGATGTTAAGCAGCACTGGCTCAGATATCGACCCCCAAGGAGTATCATTCTAAATGTTCACCAGGTATCAACTCATCAGAGTCAATTTCTTTCCTTAAGCCTAATGGTCCAGATAGCTTTGCCTCCAAACCCTTAAAGTGAGGGCTGTGTGAAGGCAGTCATATGAATGCTTCCAGCTATGAACCACCAGGTCTAGCAGATATTTAGATGAGGGAGAAAAAAAGCAGAGACAGTTGGTAATACATCACTCAATTTAAATTACAGATGCAAGCCAAAAAGTAAGGTGGAATCAGGCCCATTCCCCAAATACACACATAATATTGCTGTTAGTGGGTTGAATTTTTTTTGTGGGGGGTTTTTTTGTTTTGTTTTGCTTTTAAGTTTTGCTTTAATGTAGTAAGGAGAGACTGTGGTCCATAGAATGTGTGGCATCTCCAAGAGACACAAATCAAAGTGAAACACGTTACCTTGGGAAAAGATAAATTCTCTTTCTGCAGGTAATTTTCAAATAGTCTAAATAAATATCTTAAGTAAACTGCTTCTTCTTTGGCTCAAAATCTAGATTATCACCATAAGTCCTCTTCTGGCCAATGCTTTTGCTATTGCATGGAACAGAGAAAAAAGAAATTCCTGTTATTCATCTGATAAGTATGCCAAGATAAACATTTTGTCAAAACTCTCTTAAAGGCATAAAACTTCAACTGAAACTTCCTTCAGCATGAGGCTCATGGTACTCATGAGCCAAAGATTGGGTCTATATGGTGCACATACTGCTGCAGTGTCTCCTATGAATATTTAGCATTAGTTCATGACAGAATTGATCTGCCTTGTACTGATCTTTCTCAAGTTGCATTTTTAAATCACCTGTCATACTGTTCTTTTTCAGCACCTTTGCTTATTTAAGACAGCTGCCAGCTGTACCCACATCTTCAAATGATCCAATGGCAAAATGCTTTTCTATGATGCAGAAAAATGTATTCATCTGAAGGACAGTATTATGCAGGGACACCAAAGTATAGATACTATCTGACAAATTTTCCTAAATCAGATGTAGAAAATAACTTCTTACCAGTGAGGTAAATACAGTAATAACAATCCTATGGATTTAGATGATGTTTTACATCACATATTCTTATTCACTCTTCTTCAGAAACAAAAAGACCAAGGACAGGAACCACAGTTCAGTTTCTTACCAGGCAACACTACACATTGCTCAATAATTAGCTACCAAAATTAGTGCCAAAATGAGCTGGAATGCCCTTAGCCAGTGATTTCTACAAAAACCTTGGATGGAAGCACATTACTGCTCTTCTAACTCCTGCATTCCAGTATTACATCTTCCCTCGCAAATAAGTGGTGTGAATCTGTCATCCAGCTGGGGTAACTTACTTGTGAGAAGTGTCAAACCATCTGACACTCAGCAGGTTTTGGTAAAGAAGCAGCTGCCAAAGCATCTTGAAATTAAACAGTTCTCTTCAGCATTATGTCACACTGCTCATAAAAACATGATTTGTAACAATTCTGAATTTAAAAAAAAAAAAAAAAAAAAAAAAAAAGAGAGAGAACAGGTGATAGATTGAAAAGCAGCACTGCCTTTAGTTCTTGTGCACAGCCTCTGTCTTCCCAAGAAATATTAAAGATGATTCCCATCTACTTCACTAATTTACAGCAGAAATTACAGCTGTGTACAGACATTGAAAGATGGTAATAAATCCTTGTTGTCTAAAGGACAAAAAGGAATTTATAAAAGCTGCATGTGAAAGAAAGGATTTTCCATAATTAAGTTCTGATCCACATGCAATTAACTGATTATTCAGGGATAGCTTTGTCTCCCGGTTTGTTGTTCGTTTGTTCAAACAGAAAGAGTAAGCTCTTGGATGTTGATTTTCTAAAGAGCTTTTCCAAAACAGGAAAACACTGCATTTTTCGATCCCACGAGGGTTAGAATCGAAGCAAACAAACAAAAAAGAGCAAGTAAGGGGTGCAAAAACGGGGTGGAAAAGATGTGAAGCACTCAGCGAAGTGAGCAAGTCGGGGTGCCCGCGTTCATCAACACGCAAACGCTACGAGCAGGAGGGGAGGAGTGGCACCCCGTGGTGGCACAGCACCAACAGCCCCACCGCGCTCCTCGTTCTGCGGGAACTAGCTCGGCACGAAACACTTAGGTAAAACGGGAGATGAAAGACACATCCCGAACCGTCGCACTCCGCGGAACACAGGACCCGCACGAGGCAGCACTCGGCAGACTCCATCCAGGGGACGGAGGGAGAGCCGCGGGACGACGCGCGCAGCCCCGCCCGGCTCAGCCGCTGCCCGCGGTCAGACAGCGGGGCGGCAGGGGACACGGCCGGCGCTGGGGGCCGTGTGAGCGGGAGGGTGGAAAAGCGGGAGGCAGTCAGGGGGTGCCAGCGGGCACCGCGGGGAACACAAAGCGGAGTAAAAGAGCTCCGCAGAGCGCTTCCCAAGAGAGGACGGCAGCTCTCCTCAGCGAAGGCGCAGGGAGACAGACGGGGGACGGGGGGAACGGTCCGACTCACCTGCAGCCCGGCAGCTCTCTCAGGAAGCGGGGAGGCACGTTCCCCCGGCGGCCGCGTCGCGCCGGCCTCCCCGCTCGGTGCGGGTCAGGGCTGCGGAGCGCTGGGTGGCCCGGGCAGCCCCTCCTTTCCCGGGCGGGGCGGTGCCTCCCGCAGCCCGCGGAGGACGGGTGAGGAGAGCGTCAGGAATTTCCTCCCCGCTCCGGGAAGCGTAGCCGACTCCCTTGGCCTCGTTCCCGGGGAGGGTTATCACATCTCCCCGCTCCTCCAGCGCCGGGCTCCCGGGGCTTCCCAGTTGGTGCGGCCGTCCGACGGAACTCAGAACCGAGAAGAGTTTGGTTGGCGAGGCCGGACGCTGCCCGCCTTCAGCACCGCGATCCTTTGCAGCTGCGCTCCGCCAGGTGTTCCTCCTCACTCCCTTGTTCTTCCCCTCGCTGAGCAGCGCCCTGCTGCTCTAGTTAGCTTTTCCATTTTCTCACGATGTGGCCAAGCAAATGATCTCTAATTAGAAGACAGTGTTATTGTTCGGAGTGTTATTCCGGAGAATTACATCTATGTCTTCCGTGGATTTCCTCTGCAAGTTGAGTCATGCAAACTGAGCATTTCCTAGACGGTCAGTGGTTACTCATCGTGCATTGCCTGCCTACCTATTTGAGGCGCTAGCGCTATATATACACGTTTACCACTGCATTTCAATGCTCTTAGAATGCAGAGAGTGAGTACGTGAAAGGTCATATAAATATGTCGTTTTAGAGAAAAATCAAGTTGCAGATGTCTGATAACAAGATGTCCATCTTTTGGCATGTTCCTTCTCTCACTTTTTCTCTCTAGCAAATCACTGTAATACATCAATGAGCTCTATTTCCTGAACTGTGTTTTAACAGTATAATTAGGAAATCCTACAGGAAGTCTATCATTTTCATATGGGACAGTAGGATTTGAATAATGTGCAATTAATATTATATAGGATGTTCATATGTTAAAAAGTCTGGTGGGAAAAATGGCACATCACATAATGAAAAGTAAAGGGAATAAATTAAGGCAGCTGCTTAGTTCTAGGGATTTTAAAATTTTGTTTGGGTGTAATTAAACTTCTTTTGTCCTTCTAATGTAAGGGCTGAAAATTTTCGCACTTGCTATTTTAAAGGTAATTTTGAATCATTCCCTTTTTCCAGCCCTCCTTGTCTTGTGAATGAAAGTGTTTCCTCTTACACTTTTGCTGGAGATACCTGTTAAAAATCTGCTGATCAACATCTCCCAGATCATTTCATGACTGCTTTGGCTTAAAAATTTTCAGCCTCTCAACTCTCTGTTTGGGTAGCAGTGATAATCTCTGATGCTGCTTCTTCACACTCGTCCACATAATCCAGCCGTTCCAGAATTAACCACGTAGTTGTTTATCTTTTGAATGCACCATACCTCAGAACAGGCTTCTTACTTCTGTCTAGGAAAAGTGTTCCTGAAATAGTCACCTAAAACCCGAAAAGTTTTAAATAATAATTATAAGGTATTTCAAAAGATAAATTATCAGATTTTTCATATTTGAGGCAAGAAACTGGAACTAGGAAAAAAAAAAAAAAAAAAAAGAAAGAAAAAAAAGAAAAAAAAGAAAGAAAGCAAAAAAAAAAAAACCAAAATAAATCCACAGGTGAACTAAGTGTAATGTGACATCAGTGTTACAGTGTTTTCAAAAAGTTCCAAACTAGATGCCGAAGACCTTTGTGTAGTGAGTCTTAGAAATGTATTTTGGGAGGGCCTTGAAAGAGACATCAATCCAGCCTCAGCCTTTTTTCTCAGGAAGTGCAGCACTGAATTCCATCACCTACCATCCCAGGTCCTCAGATGCCTGTGTACGTGTGTCCAAATTCCTGACCTGATATGGCACAGCAGCATAACCTCAACCCAGGCTTTTGTATGACTGAGTTGGGAGAGCATCTATAGAAAGAGGAGAGTGTTGGAAGTACAGACTGTAAGAAAGAAGAAAGGCATGATATCAATAGTAGTTGAAGAATTTTGGAAGGAAAGTACCAGCATAAAGAGGTATAAAATCCTAACAGGAAAAGTCACCTGAGGAGAGCTAGTCAAGCTAGTTAGTCTAGCTAGGAATTAGCTGGGAATCAGTGAATCTTATCGTTACCTTTGAGGAGCTGATAGAAGGTGGAAACAGTACAATACCGAGAATCCTTTCAATTGAGACACTGGAAATGGCCCTTTCCCTTCTTGTTCGTGCCTGCTGACCCTGTATAGGCTTCTGTAGGACATTAACAAATGTGTCAAGTATACTAATGCTTAGTCTAATAACTCATTAAATACCAGCTATGTTTGTGTGTGTGTGTTAGGCAATAACTAAATGCTTTATTTTGAATTATGTATATTCTTCATATAAAGTGTCTGCACCTGGCTAAAAATACCTAAACAAACTGACCAAGAAGGGCCATAACCCTCCCATTCAAAACCGGACTTCACCTGCACGATAATTCTTCAGAGCCTCCAATAAATGCAATTTCAGAACCTTTCTAAGTGACCTGACACAACCTTTCTTTTCCCCTGAAATATTTTTCCCAATATACAACCTAAACATCCCTGACCAAAATCTGTGACTCTCGTTATCTTGAGGCATTTGCAATCACCAAGATACGTTGCTTGTCCAGTTTGTAACAGCTGTTTAGATAGTTGTGGCCTGCCTTTGAGTGTTCCCTTTATCTTCTGTTTGGGAAACAAAGCAGGCTTGCAGTTCATATGCTACAGGCCACTGACAGTCTTAGTACCTTAGTGGCCTATCTTCTGTTTCTCAGCATTTCCCTTGAGCAGAGTAACACATATCTGGATGCATTATTACAGTATCCTAGCTGGTGGTTAAAAGTACTACCATAGCCCTGCATTTGCACGCAAGGCTCTCTTATCCCTCCTGTTTATTCCCAGTGCCTAGTTCATTAGTATAATATCACTTCAGGTGGGCATCCAGCCATGATAATTTCCTCCCAGAGTATGAGATCTTCTCCCATAATGCTGTCCTTTCAGCTTTTTCATTTGTGTGCATAAGCTTGGGGTGGCTGCCAACTAGTCCACCACTTCCCTCACTTCACTGTCATTCATCATCACTCTCCTCATCACTCCTAGTTTGAAGTTCTCCTCAGGATTGCCAGCCTGTTGGCAAAGAAGCTTTTGCCACTCTTAGTCAGGCAGATCTTATCTTCCAGCAGTCCTCATTCCTCAATGAGGGTCCCATGGTCATAAAATCTGATTCCTTCTAGTTGACACCTGCGGTATGGGGATATGTTAACCTTCAGAATTCTCCACTCATGGCTGATACATTTTCCCTTCTATGGCTGGATTGAGAAGGTACCAACTGAGCACCTGTGCCCTTAGGCATCACCTCCCAGCCAAATTTTTAGCCTTTGCTGTCCTGAGGATCTCCCTTTCCCATCCCAAAGCACACAGGTGCTGCTGCCTGCCCCTTCCTTCAGCACTGCTGATGATTCAAGTTCTAATATCTGTAGGATATCGGAGAACATGAACAGGCCTCTTTCACGTATCCTCTGTCTCAGAATCAGCTAGAAAAAAGAACTTAAACCACCCTTTCATCAGGAACAGCTAGTAGAATTCCTTCTACGTTATTAGACTTAGGAAGTCAAAGAGTCCTGGAGCTATCTCTTCCTGGCAGACATAGGCATCCTGAAGTTCTATAGAGTTCCCAGAAGTTCTCCAATAATCTAACAGATGTTTCCTTAAGATCTAGAAAATGTACAGACGGAACCTAGAAAATGCTGTGTAAACTTCTGTATCTGGTGTCTGCCTTCTGTTAGTTCTCTTAATTAAGTTATTTTTGTTGTTTGTTTTTCTGTTATTTTGGGGGGAGGGGGGTGGTTGGGCTGTTTTGTTTTGTCTTGCTTTGCTTTATGCGTATGCTGATGTAAGCAAGTTTCATTAGTAGGAAAACTCAGGTAAAAAAATGTTGAGCTTATGATTTGGAAAGGATAACTTGGAAATCATTATCATTTAGGATAATATATCAGCCTACACTGAACTTGTGTAAGAAACCTTAGGTGGCAACAAACCAAAATTTGGATTTTAAACAGCAAGTCCATGGAACATATAATACTAGCAAAAACACACTGTGCTGTTTGAAAGATTAAATGCATCAGATAAAAATTCAAGGGCATGAATAAATCCCCCTCTGTGTGAGTATCTTTGTTTTTTCTCTTTCTTCAGACAGCGATTGATAATAAGTGCTTGTTCACATCATCTGCCTACCTCTTCAGACAGCGTCGAGTTGCACTCACTAGGAATACTTGTGGCTGGAATTCTGGAGTAAAAAAGTAAAAATGTGCTGATGTTTGCCTAGGAAGAGAAAAATTACTTACTTCAAGAAAGAAGAGTTTGATTAGGATTCTAATACCAAGTAGAAAAATAGTCAAGACGTTTAATCTCCTTGAGACTTGCTGCAGATTTTGAATCTCTGCAGAAAAGCAGTAACATGTATGAATAATCCTGAAGTCTTTCAGTTGTAAATGTATATTTACAATAGTGTGAATAAACCTTTTAGGCCACCCTTAGCATTAAAGCACAATTGATCATGCCTACAGCCTAATTCTCCAAACTTTTTCTTTAAAACTTCTATTGCTAGAATCTTCACTGCCTTCTGGGGCAGTCTTTAGCAAGGAATTAATTATCCTTAGTAATAAAAAGTTCTCTAATGTATATTCCAAAAATAATTACTAGCTTTTTATACTCACCAGTATCTGTCTAAAATCTCACAGATTTTTATTTTGTAGCAGACTTTGAAGTATTGAAGATATATAACAGAATCCTCTCAGCCCCCTCTTGGCTAAATAAGTTCAATTATTTCAGTAGTCTAAAGAATATTGATTGTGAATACTGCTATTCCCATCATACTTGAAGTCTAGTTCCAAAAGAAGGAATTAAGTACATGGCATTTCTAGCCTTATCAGCACTGTATTTACTTAAAGATGTCACTTCTGTTCCTACCTATTTATTTGCTCTTTCCTTAGAAAAGAAATGTTGTTGACAAGACCTGCCTGTGGTGTTCTGTAAGCAGTTCATTTTATGCATAACTGTTTTCTTGCCAGATCTGTTTTTTTCGTAGATTGTTTAGTTGATTATTTTTGCTCCTAACTACAAGCTTTTCCTATTAATAGACAGTTTCATGATTTTGTCAAAATGCTTTCCAATTTTAATTCTGCTTTCTAGTATGCTTGTGATCCATCATAGCTTTAAGTCATCTGAAAATCCAACAGGCCTCTTATTTATCAGACAGATTACTGACTGCTAACAGCCAAGACAGATTCTTTGCAGCTCAAGGCGTTGTTCCTTCTTAACACTGAACCATTGTTAACTGCTCTCAGACCACACAGTGATAACTTCCAAAACCAAAATAAATATTATTTTCCATAAACATGTTTCTCATGCAAAATTTGATTTCCAGCCAGAAACAGCTTTTATTTGGTGTTAGTGGTTGCAGAAATTCATAGAATCATAGAATGGCCTGGATTGACAAGGACCTCAAAGTTCATCGAGTTCCAACCCCCCTGCTATGTGCAGGGTTGCCAACCACCAGACCAGGCTGCCCAGAGTCACATCCAGCCTGGCCTTGAATGCCTCCAGGGATGGGGCATCCACAGCCTCCTTGGGCAACCTGTTCCAGTGCCTTACAACCCTCTGTGAAAAACTTCCTCCTAATATCTAACCTAAACCTCCCCTATCACAGTTTTAAACCATTCTCCCTTGTCCTATCACTATTAATCCATGTGAACAGCTGTTCCCCCTCCTGTTTATATGCTCCCCTCAAGTACTAGAAGGCCACAATGAGGTCTCCCTGCAGGCTTCTCTTCTCCAAGTTAAACAAGCCCAGTTCCCTCAACCTTTCCTCATAGGAGAGGTGCTCCAGCCCTCTGATCATCTCAGTGGTTCTCTTCTGGACCCACTCCAAGAGTTCCACGTTCTTCCTGTGCTGGGGGTCCCAGGCCTGGACGCAGTCCTCCTGATGGGGCCTCACATGAGTTGAGTAAAGGGGAACAATCACCTCCCTCTTCCTGCTGCCCACTCCTCTGTTAATGTAGGCCAGAACACAGTTGGCCTTCCGGGCTGCAAGCATCATGTCCAGCCTCTCATCCACAAGGACCCTCAAGTTCTGGTGCTGTAGAGCAAAGGACTGTGATGTGTTCTTCAGCTTAACTGCACTGGACTGAACAATTTCAGGAGTACTCTGTAGTGCCAGAAGGATTTCAGCTGCAGTCATAGATTTTCTCTCTAAGAAATCCCACAGCTGCCAAGGAGTCACAGAAATTATTTTAGTGTTGGATTGAGCTAATGTTCTTTGCATCTCAATAGGTGTCTTAACTTGGAGTCAAGCTGGAATTCCTGTCTGCCAGCCTGCACTGTCTCATGAAATGTAGAAGGAATGATGAATTGTCTTCACTTGTTTTGCTGCTGCGCCTTGAGAAGCCTACTCAAGTAAGCTTTGTGCTTTCTGTAGACATTTCCATTGTGCCTGTGGGAGGTCACTATAAAGAGCAAAGCCTGAGCTTGTATTGAATTGCAGTGTATTACAAACAAACCTGTGTGGTTCCAGCAACAGTCTCCCCTCCAGGCATACCTCTTTGATCAAGTAATAATCATGGTTCTTAACAAGAGATTGTGCAGCTGTTGTGTATGTAGAATGTGATACAATCTCAGCTGTTATGTAATTAGCATAGGTCTGTTCTGAAAATGCACAGTAACATAGATTAGGGAACTGCTGTAGAAAAAAACGAACATTTATTTGCCACTAATGAATAATTGCATAAAATTACTGGTTTCAATTTTGAAAGGTGTTTATTAAGAATTAAAATGTCATTTCAAGTCTCCATCTACGTCATCCCTGAATCTATTCCTTCAGTCATTCTCCAGGGTTGTTCCAAGCATACATTTGAACTTTCGGCTGAAGAGAGAATTGAATCCAACTCTTCATTTTCAGGCTGAGCTCTCTGCCCAGTAGTCTGTTCGGAAAATACTGCATGCTTTTACACTTTGAAAGGGAGTGTCATCAACATCTTCCTTTGATGGACAAATATGTGCAACATGCAATAATCATATCCAGAGAAATGGTCCTCCTGTGCATTCCTCCACCTAGTTCTCAACAGCAGAAGTGTTTGTGCAGGCTATACGCACTTCACACTATATTCTGTATGCATGAACTCTTAAGTGTTCCAGGAATTTGAATGAACAGGTGCCAACTGAATTCAGACTCCCATATTAATGGATAGCTGGATGGGACTACAGAGAGAGAATTTATTTCTGCTTCAGAACAGTTTTAGTGACTGTGTGGCTTACTGCATTATCCCAAATAAATTAAGCTTAGAAACATTTGCTCTTTGAGACACGGGATATTTTCATGGGCTTTTTTTTTTTTTTTTTTTTTTGGTTTTTGGTTTTATGATAAACTCTCTGCTACCATCTTGCGGTAAACTATGGGAAGTGACATCAAGGACAGACATTTCTCTTAAGCGAGAGTCATGGGTTGAAACTTCATACCATATTTGGAATGTTGGACTAATAAAATATTGAGAGTATAATGTAACACTCCAGGATAGGAGTAAACAGCCCTTAGTGTACTTGAACAAAGTAGTTGTTGTTTTTTTCCTGTGAGAGAACTTGCTAGAATGTGAAAACTGGCCTAGTATTTCTCTGTGTGTGATCAGAATGTTGCAGTTTTAACATGGCTGCTAGCTTTGCATGCTTGTATTACACTGGACTTATTCAGGTCATCTATACTGCACTGTCTGTCACATCCAGATACAGCAGCCCATTTTTAGTGACTGTATAATGGAGTTGGCTGTATGCAGAAGGAGGAGAAGAAGGTTCTTTGTGGATTCTTACTGTGCTATGGGCTTTTCTCCTAATGTAAGAACAGAAATAAAATTCAGTATCTGACACAAAGATCATAGGTATTTCCCATTGAAGCCAGTACCGGCAAAGGAGCTCTAGCTGATACCCATTTTTAACAGCATAGGTGAAATCAGGTTAACCAAAGAAGATCCAGAAAAGGCATAGAAAGAAGTAATGATGTAGAATGATTTCTCTTAATATTTGCAGAGCAAAAATGAATGATTTTAGAGTGAATGCTATGGAGTCAGATCAGTGTATAAACAGTAATACGTCCGGATGCAAAAATCATCATTCCAATTGGAGACAGCAGCAAACAAGAAACAAGACAAAGGTTACTTATCTGCAATAGTCCCCTAGGTGCCCTGGTATTAACCTGAGGCTATTCCTGAGTTCTAGGACAAAACAAGCCAGTGGCAGGACACGATGTAGTACTGGCATGTACCCCTGCCAGCTAGTTACACAAGTGAGAGAACAAAGGGCTATTTTCCACAGGGTATTGGCACGCATGTTTTCTTAGGTATTTCAATTTCCAAAACTAGTATTATGCTGTTCTAACTGATAAGAGAATTAATTGGCTCACACACTGTTTCAGAATATGTCTACTGTAGACTGAATTGAGAAATCCAAAATAGCAACATTAGAGGGCTTGCAACAGTCCGATTGCTTTCAGGTCTCCAAGCCAGCTGTTTACAGCAAGTGTGGGGATTTCCACTATATCAAGCATGAGTGTATTGGAGCAACTCTGAAAAGTCTCCAGATTTCCTTTAAAAATAATTTTTAGAAGTCATTTGAAATGAAGTTTAAAGAACATTCAGAAACCTTCAGTAACCAGCAAAGAAACTTCAAGCCCAACCGAGTTGTTTTTCAGCCGTATAAACAATTGAGATGATAGATAACTATACTAAATCTACTTATACGTCTACGAAATGATTTGGAAATGAGCTCTGTGGGCACTTTGGTGATTTAAATGAAAAACAAACAAACAAACAAAAGCAAAGTTCATTTTGTTCCACATCTTGAATTTGGCTACTTGTATTCAGCAGTCTTGTCCATGGAGATTTTTGTTCAGTTGAAAGTTAATGGAAAGCAGAACCAATCTCTAGAATAGAAGGTGTGTTTTTTCGGATGCTGTGTAATTTGCAGTACCTCAGCAGTGATTAGAATCCATTCTTTGTGAGGTGCTGAGAAATCATGGATGGCAAGCACATCATATCTCATGGGAAAAAAAAATGAAAAATTATGTCAGTTGTGGATATATCAGAAGCGGAAATCCAAATTCCCATCATTAAGAATTAATGAACTGTCTCTTCCCTCCTCCTCTGAAATACAAATTCAAGCTTAGAATTAAAAAAATAATAATAAAAATGGAGTGAAGAAGATAAATTAGCTTAGTGTACTACTTTTTTTCAGTAAGTTGAGATTCTCAGATGTTAAAGTTAGATACCATGAAGTGAATCTACTATTATTACTGGTTGAAATTTTAATATATATTTAGTGAATCAATCAATCCAGAATTAATCAATTAGAAATTAATCATAAATACAAGGTCAGTGATGATACCATGTGAATGCATGACCTAATGTATAAAATGTTGGCTGTACTGTTTAAAGAATAATTCAATTTTATTTTTCTCTACCAACATTTATATATTAGTTTGCAGACCAGGACTTATTGTGCAAGGGTAGCTTTTATGATTTAGCTGTAAAGACTTTCAAGGCAAGAAACATAAGCTAGAAAAATATCACCCTCATCCAATAAGCGTGTCACTCTAGAGGGTAGTATTTCAATTTGTACTCTATTGAATACCCTTCTTGGTACACAGTTCCTGTAAATTCTAGGTGTAAATACCAGCGAGCGAAGGCTAGGTGGCGCAGCAGGTTAACGCTTTACAATTTTTCAGCTGTTGGAGGGGCTGCAAATTCCTGTAAATTTCCACGGTCTCATAAATTAATTGACACAGCGATTCATTGATTAACGTGGGAAAATCTCGTTGCCTTTTGTGGCTTTTCTGATTCATACTTTTTCATATTCATCTAAGTTAAAGTCCACATGGAAACAAATCCAAGATTCTTTCTGGACAAAACAACATGAATACGTCTCTTTTTCTTTCTTTTTTTTTTTTTTTTGTGGTGCCTTCCAACCAGAAGTGCAGCTGAGGGTAAGCAAAATTTGGTTGCTTCTAATTTGGGAAAATTAAAGTTTATTTCCTTCTCACTGCCTTCTTGAACACCACAGGG
The DNA here is from genome assembly GCF_019238085.1 of Lagopus leucura. Taxonomy (NCBI): domain Eukaryota; kingdom Metazoa; phylum Chordata; class Aves; order Galliformes; family Phasianidae; genus Lagopus; species Lagopus leucura. The sequence continues at coordinate 14,902,984 of NW_024962268.1, forward strand.
TTATGCTTATAGATGTTTTGTATACCAATAAACCACAGCCTCCAAATACTTACCAAACAATAAAAAAAGACTCAAAGTCAGCTTTTTCCTTAATGGAAGAAAAAATGTTCTGAAAATACATTTTTAGAGTGCCATTCTTCCATTTACTATGAAAAAGGAAAGCTGAGTATAGTAGTGAAAATCTGCTATTTTGCTTGAAACAACTGAAAAGGACTACCCGAACTGTTTTGTGAAGCTGCTTAGTAAGTATTAAATGGAATTACTTTCTGTTGCCAAATTACGTTGTAGCAGACTGCTAGTTTCTCAGATAGAGAATAGTGTTTACATAAAAAGCTCAAGATAAGTGTCTGTCTCATGTATTGTTATTTGTAGAAGATAAATAAGTGATGATTAATGAGTTATTTATATTCATTAGAAAGGTCAGGAGAGGAGTTATCAATACTTGAGCAGCAGTATGTGGAATTTTAAATGACTCCAATTATCAAAAAGGTTGAGGGTAACAGTCAGATGGTTAATGTACTGAACATTTAGCATCTGTTCCTATGAAGTGTCAAGTGCCTTAGCGAGGCACTGAGTGCACTCTGATTACATTTAAATAATGAGGGAACTCACTTCCTAGCAGGAGATTTTCAACCACTGGCAGGATAAAGCTATTAGCATCCAGGCAGTAATGGAGAGTAGGAAAAATCCATTTCCTTCTTCCATTTTTAAATTTCTTTATTGAGATTTCTATGCTTGAAATTGCTTTTAGAAACTAAGAATGTTCTGTAAATACAGGGCTGAGGACAACGCAGACAAAAGAGTGTGAGAGCTGTGACAACTTTTTTTGGAAGATTGAAGCATTTCACCACAACCTGTTCCTATCGCATAAGGTAGTTTCATGCAAGTCGGGATGAAGTGGCCTATGCACTTGAATGCAGACTCATTGGTGCTTGTTAGTTCTCTGCTACCAGACTCTGCTTTAGAGTGAGAAGTGTAATGCCTACCAAGCTAACTGCGCATAAATACCAAGAACCACAGCATATGGAACATTTCAAGACACAAACTTATACTTGTAACTTGTTCCAAACTAATTTCCTTGTTCTGACAAGAAATAAGAGAGAAGAGATAATGGAAGGAGCTTGTTCAGGTCCAGTTTAGTGATATTCTCTTAGGATTCCAAGTCTTTACGTTACCAGAGTCATGCTAGTTTTTTGGTGCTTTCAACCACTGCATGTCTGCTTCTGGCAGATTTAGACCAGAAAAGAAGGTCACAGTATTGTCCTGCAGGGAAACAAAAATGACTGAAAGGAACTAGGTAAACACAGAATTGCTAACCAAGGTGATGCTACTTGAAAACAGCAAATACCTCCTTCGCTTTTTTGAAGCAGTTTTACCAAGCTAGTATCCACAATTGTATGATAAGAGATATGCCGAAAGCCCCATGAGAAAGTACTCTGTAGTTTGGGTAGCAAGGCTCCCAGGTGGAAAAGACAGCAATACATAAGTGATTAAATTATTGAGAAGTCTCCTGAAACTGTTGTCTCCTCTGTGCTAGGCCCTGCACAGGTACTTGTAAACTCCAAGCATCTGTGCAACTGTAAATAAAAAGACAGCTGGTGATTGTATGCAGTAAAGGAGTCACAAAGAGCATTACATATCAGAGATATCATGTATAGCAGTAGTGAGGTTATATGAAACCCTAGACATTGAAATTTCAACAACCTGATGATCCTGACTGTAAAAGTGCTCTGTGAAAGCAGACACTCTGCATGCATTTGTCAGACCATTCAAATGTGGCTACCATTATAGGTTTATGTCAAATCACCAGAGCAAGGACAGGGCAGGCTACTCAGTATTCTGAGAATTCCTCTGTGGGAGAAAGTAAGCCAGCAAGGGTTTCTGTAGCTGGCACTGTGAGATAATCCTAGGACGCAGCTTAACCCCAAACCACAGATAGAACTGTGGGTCTCCTGGGGAGCCAATATCATCTTCATGTGAACTATGCTCTTTCTCAACTCTGCCCTCTGTGGGATATGGTAAGTGTCTTGCGGCTCATAGCCCTCTGACTAGGGTCAGCAAGGTGGCTTCTGTTTGGAGTAGTCCATGAAAAACCTTGAAAGAAAAGATGCTCAGTGTCACAGAGAAGGAAAGACAGTGTTGTGAAGGAAGAAGGGTATCCAGTTAAAATGAAAGGCAGTGACAAAATGCTGCAATAGTATACTGCACAGATACGAGTGAGTCAAGCTGGGCAAGACTGGAGATGGGAATTTTTACTGATTGTCAAGAAGTAAACATTTTTGGAAAGATTCTACCTAGTTACATGGATAGAAAAGTCTAAGTTGGAGAAAAGTAATGTGGAGAAGATACATAAAATTTATACCTTGCCTGCCAATAAAGACATTAGAGAGTGTTCTCTATGATAACTCCTAGGTGGTAACTTAAAAGGCTAGACTTGAGTGACTACGTGGTGCGATCTCAGAAAAAGAGTGTGAGAAGCATAGTAGATTTCTGAGAATTTTAAGAATATAATAAAATTAGTCAGTGAATGGCCTATGGTTGGAAAAACCTCTGGATGATAAGGTGAATTAAATATTCATTTTAAAACTGGACAAGTCATTAGTATATCTTGATTTATTCTATTGAGTTTTTTCACAGAGTGAGCTTGGTTTTGCTAATTGAGTAGTGTGCTTAGGCTTATTGTCTTAGGATTCTCCTCTTAGGAACTGTTCTTCGTGATCTTTATGAAATGGTAGCATGAAGATTAAAATAAGGTCTAGTATTAAACGTGGAGGTTGGTGGCCCTGCGTGTGGCAGGGGGGTTGGAAATTCATGATCCTTGAAGTCCCTTCCAACCCTGATCATTCTGTGATTCTGTGATTCTGTGATAAGGAACCGCTGGAGGCTTGCTACAGTGGCTTACAACTCAAAACTACCCATTGAACCCATTGGAATTATTGAAGCATGAAGTCTATCTTCTTGATGACATAATTATGAGGAAAACATTATTTCATTTTCTCCCAATATTCTTCTATCTTTTGTTTTCTTCTTCATAAGTTCCTGAGCAGCTAGGGCAATTCTTTCTGCATTCTTACTGATCCATCCGTTCACCATTAGCTTCTGCATCCTGGCACTGAATGACCTCACAACTAGCAGTTCATAACCATACATGCATAATACTTTTCTTATTTCTAGCAGGCATAGAGAAGAAATTTAGTGACCCCAAAATCCTGTTAATTCCTTTTTACACTACTGCAAGTCATAGCTTTTGTATGCATAAAAAAAATATCCTTTGCTCACTCATTCTTGTGAGGTGGCACCTCCCCTGCTTTCTTACCAATTCTGTTCCTCTAAAAAATATTCTGATGGGTACACAGGCCATATGTGAGAATACTTGAACATTAATTGGATAGCGTCATATTTTTTTAGTTTGGCCTTGGTGAATTTTACCTTGCAGTGATCATAAACTTGCTGTGCTTGAGAGAAAAGGGGATTGCAAGAGACTGGTTATATCTTTCTGAGCATCTACTGGGTGCTTAGATGTACTTTGAAGTGTTCATGATTGCACTGGGTTAGGCTCAGTTTGCACTGGGTTTGACTAACAGAAGGAGATCACAAGATCATGATATCTCTGTTGTGGTTGCCCATGGCTGCATGATTTCTTTGTGGTAACTTGCAGTAATGAAAAGCATTGAAAGCTGCTATGAAATCTACCCAGCATCTAACAGAATGGTGGAAATCTGACCATACAACAGTGAAAATGGAGTGTGGTTATGTAAATGTTGGGCAAGACTTAAACCATGGTTAAGAGAGAGGAGAAAATACATTTTAAGGTGGCCAGCATACAATGGGGAAATATCTGAAGGGTTTTTTGTTGGTTTGTTTGTTTTGTTTTTTGAACTAGCAATGCTAAGAAAATTCTAAGAAAGTTTAGAACTGTAAAATTATATTTAAACTTGAAAATCATGTCACAGTGGAACACAAACAGGTCAGGGAAAGATTTCTATTCTTAGCTTCTAACCCAGAGACTAATTTCTCAATTGTTTAAAAATAATATCTAATACTGAAATGTGCTTGGTATAATTTTTGTAAATTTTAGCATATGCAATTTGCATATGCTAAAGGAATCCAACTTCTAATAAAGCATACATCTTCTGATTATAAACACAGTTTCTCACGAAATAAAGTGTTTACAAATGGCTTTGTCATAATTTTTCATGATGAGCACTGCCTATGGCCCTTCACTAATTCTTTATCAGGGGTTATATTAATGAAGAGTTTCATATGTATATTCCTCTGTTTGAAGTTTCAGTAATTCCAGAGTAATTAATCTGTTTTGTACAGGCCTTTTCTACTAGGCCTACCAAAGTTATTGGATGACTTTACATTTCAGTCATATAAATCAACCCCCAGGACTGGACAGTTCTCTCAAGCAGGAGAATTTCCAGTTCCACTTGTCAGTAACCCAGAGTTCCTGCTACAGGATGTGACCTGTTCAGAACCTTCTTCACAACAGTTGCCACACAGATTGTGTTTCTCTGTTAAATGCAAACTTATAGCTTGCACAGCACCTTATTACTTCTTTTCATCCTCCTTATCTCTACATTTTTCAATGGCTACCAAACATATTGGGTACATCCAACAATTTGAATCAAAAGGATTTTAAGAAGCACACTGGAAAAAGGGAACTGTGTTTGGATTTTACTGAAGTACATAAAAGCTCTGGGAATTCAGATTCTGACTGCAATCTTAAACTCAAGCCCAAACAAAATGTGCTTATAGTCACAATCTTACCGACAATAGGTTGATTGTACTGTCTGAGATTTGAGATTCTAAATTGAAAGAAATGCTGTGTATTCTTCCTTTTATTACAAAGTTGCCGTGAAAAGAGAAGCAGTTCTCCCATGGTCACACTGTGCTTTTACGTTGTGCTTTGCCAGATGGCCTGGTAATATTAAAGCAAAATAGTACTAGAACTGACCAACTTTATAAAAGTTGAAATCCAAACGGATGCCACACATGAGATACATAGATAGCATATTGTTTCTCAAATATGGTATTAATTTGAACATGAATAACCACAGTTCTGTCTCTGCTAAGAAGCAGTGCAAGCATTTCATAGAGACATAGAGTGGCCTGAGTTTCAACCCCCCTGCTATGTGCAGGGTCGCCAACCACCAGACCAGGCTGCCCAGAGCCACATCCAGCCTGGCCTTGAATGCCTCCAGGGATGGGGCATCCACAGCCTCCTTGGGCAAGCTGTCTCGTTTAATAATCCCAAAATAAAAAAGATCTATTAAGCCACTAGAGCAGGGTGGAAAGAAGTGTAACAGTTCACCTGAGAGTCTTCTGAGAAATATGGAGTGGTGCAGCCTTCCAGAAGTGATTGAATTTATCATCTGCAGTAAAACTTCCCTGCACAAATGTCAAGTCTCATCTTCATCTGTGTGTGTGTGTAAGCACAAGATAAAAAGGACCTTGAAAAGGCTACAGGATATGATTGTGACTGTTCTTAAACTGAAAACATTAATAGGGAAGAGCTGTGCTGCCAAAAGTTGTCTGTCTTTTGTGACATTTGTGTACTCAGCAGCCTTGATACAAGTTGCCCTTTCTTCATGGGATCTGTGTGTTTTTGGAGGCTTATATCAATTGTACGTAGGCTTATCCTTAGTCCAATACAGATGGTGCAGCCTTCCTAACCTTTTACCTAGGCGCAGCTTTGTGCAGTCAGAACAGTAACTCTTGTACTTTGCATCTTCACAGTAGCACTAGGCTATCTAGCTAAGCATCCACTCAAATTTAGAATTTCAGCTTTATGAGAAAGTGTATTTGGACGCCTGAACTATTGTCTATGTTCCATACGGTTTTATGTGTAAAGCAGCAGGAAATTCTACAGCCGCAAGCAGAAGTCTCCACAACTTTGCAAGCTTACAGTCACGGTCAGACAGGAGAGACAGGAGAGCCAATGTACAGAGATACAAATATGAAGGGCATACCTTCTGTCACCTGTGATCAGCACAAGAAGAAATTTTTGAAGCCTATTTAACCTTCTTCAATTCTGCCAGCGTAAGGGATGGATAGATCTAAACAGGGAACAGCTGATGTCATCTCTAATGCTGAAGACATGTGACATAAATATAGTTATGTCCTCTGTTTAATTGATCCAACCTTTATGCTTGGAAAATGACTTGGAAATTAGGATGTTTTGTAAAGACTGTCCTCCACTGTAGTGCCCAGTACTATCTTTTGGGAGAATGCAGAGCAAAAGTATATATAATATTTGAGAATTCTGTGTCAAATACGAGATTGCAGAGGGGCAAAGTCATCTCACAGCTCTGTTCTGACAGCAACAGGACAGTTACGCAGCTTGCCCTTATTTCTAAGCATGCTGTACACTGCAAGAAACAATTGTGAGATCTCACTCTGGCATCCTTCTTCCAGGGCTGAGCTAAGAATGACATTATCTGAGAAATGCAGCCTGCATTTGAAGTGTCCATTGTTGCAATTACTGGCTGCATCTAAAATAGCAGATCTCAAGATCATATAATGTGATTGACATCTTCATAATCTGCTTTTGTTTAATTAGCCACAAAATCCTCTTCTTGTCAATCTTCCCATGTACTATAGAAAAGATTTCTGATGATGTGGACATTTTACAAAACAAGTAGGGCTTACGTTGAGAAAAAAAAAAAAAAAAGGAAAAGAAAAATGTGTATGGGAAATACTTTTATATGAGAACTACTTTCATTCAAGGCAAAAAGGAAGACATTATCTATCCTAACTTTCAAATGATGTTGACAGCAATATTTTTTGCAAAATGTTTCCTGTAAAAATAGATTTAAATGTTATTTCTAATTGCACAGTGTTAGGTAGGTACTACTTCTTTGCAATAAGACCTATATTTATGTAGACCAAGAAGCTTCTTAGTCTTATTATAAAAATAATAAAGACATGTTGACAAGATTATTTTCCAGTTATTTCTCTATAAACACGAATTTATTTTGTATTTTCATTCTAGAAGCCCTTTTTTTCACATTTTATTCCAGACTGTATGGATACAGCCTTTTTTTGTTAGTCAGCATTACAAAATCATAACATGTTTCTAACTTTTGATTTTCTTGCCTGTATCTACATGAAAATATACTTGAGTATGCAGCACAGATTTATCCACACTGACATTGTGGGTTTCATTCATAAAACTGTTATGTATATTCCTTTATTTTACCTACTAATAATTCTAGAGTGATGGCTACTGTACACAGTACCTTACTGATTACTTGACAAGCAAGTGCAGCCTAATTTCAGTTACCCCTTTGCAAATGTTTTGATTTCCTCTCCACCTCTTGCATTTTTTCTGACTCCTAACTACAAGAAGGATCATCAGGAGGATCCAGGGATCTACAGGCCTGTCAGTCTGACCTTAGTGCCAGGAAAGGTTATGGGGGAGATCATCTTCATTGAGATCACACAGAATATACAGGACAACCCGAGGAATCAGGCTCAGCCAGCATGGGTTCATGAAAGGCAGGTAATGCTTCATGAACCTCTCCTCCTTCTATGATCAAGTGACCCACCTGGTAGATGAGGAAAAGGCTCTTGACATTTTGCTGATATTTTACCTAGACATCTGCAAGGCCTTTGGCACTGTCTTCCACAGTATTCTACTAGAGAAATTGGCAGCCCATGTCCTGGACAGGTATACACTCTTTGCTGGTAAATGAATGGAGTTAATTCCAGCTGGCAACCAGTCATAAGTGGTGTTCCCCAGAGGTCAGTATTGAGGCCTGTCTTGTTCAATATTTTTATTGATGACCTGGATGAGGGCATTGAGTGCACCCTCAATAAGTCTACAGATGACACCAAGCTGGGAGGAAATGTTGATCTGCCTGGGTGTAGGAAGGCCCTACAGCAGGGTCTGGACAGGCTGCATAGCTGAGCTAAGGCCAATGAAATGAAATTCAGCAAGACTGAGTCCTGTGTCCTGAATGCTGGCCACAGCAACCCCAAGCAATATTACAGGCCTGGGGCAGAGTGACTGGAAGACTGTGTAGAAGAAATGGACCTGGGGATGTTTTTTGATGCTCAGCTAAACATCAGCCAGCAGTGTGCCCAGGTGGCCAAGAAGGCCAAAGGCATCGTGAGTTGTATCAGAAATAGTGATGCCAGTAGGAGCAAGAAGTGATCATTCCTCTGTACTCAGGTCTGGTGTGGCTGCACCTCGAGTACTGTGTTTTGGGGCCATTATTACAGGAAAGTCATCAAGGCCCTGGAGCGTGTCCAGAGAAGAGCAATGAAGTTGATATGGGGTCTGGAGAGTAAGTGTTGTAATAAGAGTCTGAGGGAACTGGAAGTGTTTAGTCTGGAGGAGGCTCAGAGGTGACCTGAAAGGAGTTTGTGGTTAAGGTGGGGGTTGACCTCCTGCATAATAAGAACAAGCACAAGAGGGAATGGCCTCAATTTGTACCAAGGGAGGTTCAGGATGCTAGGAAAAAAATTCCTCCAAAAGAGTATCCAGGTGCTAGAACAGGCTGCCTAAGGAGGTGGTTGGGTCACTGTCCCTGGAGGTATTCTTGAAACATTTAGATGTGTTACTAAGTGACATGGTTTGGTGGGGAAATGCTGAAAGTAGGTGGATGGTTGGACTGCGTGATCTTGGAGGTCTCTTCCAACCTTGGTGATTCTATGATTCTACTCTGTGATTTTCTTATGGAATGGGGGGAGAAGATAGAGTTGTATTTAAGCCTTCACCATTTCTGGATTTGCTTCAAGTCTGATTAGGAGGTACAAGTTGTCTTTCTTACATGATTGTAAGCAAGTTGCTTTTCTTCTTAATCTTTGTATATATGAAGGTTTTTGTAACTTAATCCTTATTCACAAATCTCTGTAAAGTGCTCAGGTCTCTGGGACCCGAGGTTCTGACAAGGATCGAATTCAGCTTTTACAGTAAAACAGTACTGAGCTTCTGGCTGTAAACTCTGCTTTTCCAGCATTCCTTTATTGGCTGGCTATCTGTGTTATGATCATGAAGACTCGGTTATGTTCTTTGCAGCACGATAAATGTTTATTTTGCTGAGATAAATAGCCTTCAGTTTCTGATTCTTCACAGTTATTTACTAATTAATTTTCTATTTATATCGAAACTCTGCTACAGTGAAACAGTAGGGATGTGTTCCAAATGTCAGACTTCAGTTTATTATTTTTCCAGTCAAATTCATTTCACCAGAGAACGAATCACTTAGCACAGGTTACAAAGAAAACTAGACTGATCTGGAGTGAGGTCACAGGCACAGAAAATTCTCACGGTTTGCCTTTTTCTGGGCATTTTCTCCGACCAACAATCAAGTTCTTTTTCTCCTACCATGTGACAGGTTTCTTTGAAAAAGGACCTTGATCATTATATCCTTAAGTGTTTGAAATCTTTTTCAGTACAAGAAAAAAATAATAGCAACTTCTGTGTCCCTGCTGAATTTGTTTTGGCAACATAACACAAACACACATTCCATCAGCTTAACTGTATCAAGGATAAACTTCTTAGTGGAACTACTTTGCTGTAGTCTTGCCAATATACTCTTGTTATAATGAGCACCATTCAGTTTACTGTTAACTACAACTGGGTAGGTTTGTTCAGACTGCACCCAAGTTCTGTTTTTCTAAATTGGTTAGGTGAAGGAAGTAGCTTTCGTTACTCATCCCTGAAATTGCAAAACAAAACAGAACAAACAAACAAAAAAAAGTGGGAACACACTTAAATGGCTATGAACTTTCCATAGAACAGCAAAATCATTTCTACTGTCCAAAATTTATATTCAGGAAAAATCTGACTGAAGTATCTGAGGTACCTTAGTTTTTATGTTTCTCAAAAATCTTTTGCAAATCTCAGAATAGGTGTGATTTAATGAAAATATGATTTATACAAAGATCCTGACAAAACAGATTTCACAGTCATTCTGATAGCATCTTCACACATTTTGTAGTTTGGGTGATTTCAAGGAACCATTGCTCTTTTGAAGAGTAACACACAAGGATCAAGCAAAGGACAGTCAATGAAATTCAGGGACAGCAACATAAACTCTAGTAACAGCTCTTCTGCACTTTTGTAAGAGAATCTTTGAAGAACATCTAGATTAAAGGAAGAGAAATGCGCAAATATTTAGAACTAGAAGTAGTTAGAATAAAAGCCAAGTTGTGGCTCAATTCAAATTGCAGTTCCTAGGATGTCAGGATATGCTGTGCATTCCAATAGGAAAGCATAGAGGAGAGGCTTGAAAAAATGCAGTACAGTGACTGAAAGCAGCAGCTTACTCTGAGAGAGAGTAATAAAAATAGTTCCAAAGGAGTCACTGAAAATTGAAAAGATTAAAAATAATTGTAATTCCAAAAGAAGAAGAAGGAAAAAAAGGATGTTTCTTGTTTGAAAACCCAAGCCTTGTTCCTTGCACCTACAGGCGGCAGGACTCATGTTTACATTAACCCTAATCATATCTGTCTTTTTGCACATTCATGCCTTCTAATTCAAATCTTTTTTTTTCCCCAATAACTTTTTTTCTGCTGCTGACAAATTGTTTACAAAGTGGACAGGCACTAATCTTGTGAAGGAGCAGGAGTCACCTAACAGTCCTTTTTAGGTGTGTTTGTTCATGAGATGATCGTATCAGCAGATACATGTATTTGGTAATTACTGCTGCTGTCAGCACCTAGAAACAGGGAAAATGGCTTGGTTGAAGTCCAGCTGTCTTTAGAAAAACCTTTCTATAAAGAGATCTGTAGGATTTTATTGACATTCCGCCTGCCTTTTTTCATGACTTCCAACATACCATTGTTTCTATGAGCCAAGCTGATTTCCTTCCAGTCCAGTCATGATCTCCAGGGACTGAAGTCAAAAAGGGAGGCTTTAAATGACAATGTTATCAATGACATATGAGGTAGAATGTAGTGTTTTCTGTAGCTGTGTTAGATATGAGTTGCTGAAAACTAAATATTTTTTTCAGCAATAAAGAAATCTAACACAGTAGTTACAGGTGATTTCTTATCCTTTGTAATGTTTTCCGAAATTGGAGAAGAGTTCTCATAGTACATCAGGAGCAGATGACCTCGAAAAAAGGATTTGTAAGCAAATTAAAGAAACAGAATTTCATGATTGCATATGTAAGATCAGACTACTAGTGTGAGATTTGAGCAAGAAACGTGCAGGCTGGTATTTCAAACGAGTCAGTGAGAATTACTAAATCACCTTTAGATACTGAAACAAATGGATTATAGATAAGGGTGGAACAGCCTTTGAATGAAGAGAAACCTATCAGATATGATAAAAGGGAACTGGTAGAAGATATATGGGATGGGATAGGAGGGGGCAATCACAACTGTGTCTAAACAAAGCTGAAAAAACTGACTCAAACAGGGGGCATGACTGCAGGTAGGTAGCAAGAGATGACAGGGAACAATGATGAGAGATCTAATGGCTTGCCGGGGAAGGGGGCAAGGATCTTTCTTTCAGTAAGGGTTATCTGTGGAGAGTGCATCTTCTTCAGGACCTGGAAGTTGCCTGCTTGCACCAGGCAAAAGGCTGCAATAGAAGTTCATTAGGTGACAGTGACGAGTTATCATGGGGCTAGTAAAGCACGGTTCCTGCAATTACAGTCTAGGACTTAGTTTTAGGATGGATCCATGGGGTAGGCTTATGACAGGTACTAATAGAGTATGGCAGAAGGTTCTAGCTGGCAGAAAGTTTCAAATCGTAGCTCTATTACAGCCATAGCAACTGGCAGTATCCCCATGAGGATTCCTGTTCCACAAAGCATATTTGCCATAACTTCCAGACTTCAAGAGTGACCCATATTAGGATATCAGACAATTCTGTTTTAAAAGTGACACTGTCCACAACAGTCAATGCTTTTCTGCCCAAGATTAATGGGATCTCTGACATCAGTACAGAGTTATTAGCAGTGAGTAAATAGGATATACAGTTAAGGCAGTATGAAAATTGTGTACATGCCACACATAAGATCTTCAGAAGCTCAGGCCTGTGTACAGAGAAACAGTGCTACTTCAAATAATCAGTCTGGCTGGTACTCTAAATAAGTTGGAGTTGGAGAGTATTGAGCTGGCCATGATATACAAAGGGAAACCTGAAAACATAGTCTAGAAGATAAATCTCAGACCTGATAGCAAAAGTAGTGCAAGTGTTGACAAGTTGAGATTTACTTTGGGCAGGCAGCAAGATGTCTCATTGTTTGGCTTTGGCATCCAGAAGCAGCAAGATTCTTGTCCACAGAGTCAATAATTCTCTTTAACTGTCAATTCTTTTTAGCATTGAATAAAATTATCCTTTTGGTCTTTGCTCAGAGGCTGTGGCTGCCCTACTTGGGGAATAAGGTAGCTTCATTGGCCCCAAAGTTGTGAATGTGAACAGATGCTATAAAAGCTGTCAGCCAGTCTTTCATGCTTTAGAGTGGATATTTGCACAGGGATAATATTTCAATTTATCTTTCAGTGTAAAATTACAACATTTTTTTATTTCAGAATTGATTAAGCATCTGAGAATAAGTATTATGCACTAGCTTGCAAAAAGATATCTGATTATCTCTTGGTGGGGTGGAGGAGAGGAGGTGGGAGGAAAGGAAGGGTCTTAAGTGGACTTCCCCAAAAGGATTGAAGAGAGAAGTTACAGGGGGGTTATGAATGTGATTCCTGCTGAAATCTTCCTGCTACTTTTGAGATAATCATGATTGACCTTGAAGTAGACAATTTGAGTAATGCACTGCATTACAAGCATGAATGGCATTTATTTCCCCAGTTGGTTAGAGAGGGCAGAGTTCAGGGTTTTAACACTGGATAAAATATTAGCAAGAAATCTCCGGGTCTCATTTGTAACTCTAAATGTACTTGCCCTCCTATTGCCTCCAAGTATATATAATCCATATCCTTTGCTGCTCATCTGAAATACAGAAGCAATTCCATACAAATAAGGGGAATTATTGCCATCAGTGAGGATGCTACAGTACCATAGATACCCTGCTGTTCTTTGGCTTTGGTAGGACATTTTATAGATTGGAATGCTTCCTAAGGCATGCATGGAATTCCTATAGGCTTTCACCACATTTCTTTGGAGCATAATGAAGAAATATTCATGAGATTTACCTTTGAAATCTGTTTTTTTCAAGCACAGAACTCCAAAGACTGTCATACTAGTCTGGGTATATCAAGCACTAAAGTTGTACTGAGTGGGCATGTCCAGAGATTTCTAATACAGACATTGAAGTCTATATTTTATTATATTCTAGAGCTTTCCTTTGGAAATAGTGCCTTTGAAATGCTTTCCATCTTCCCATATGTTTCTAGGGATGACGTCTTTAGCTGTGACATCCTGTGGGAAGGAAAACATACATTAATGTCATGACTAGAGTCAGAATTTTGAGGGTTAATTGAGCTCTGAGAGCTTGCCACACAGTGGAGGAGATATCACCTCTCAAAACTCCCCAGAGCTGAGCTCGTAACTTTTCAGCTGCTGGGCTGAACACCAATTCTGGGCGTGAGCACCAATTCCAGGCCTACTAAGTTATGGCTGACCAGCACAATTACAGAAGAAATTGCACAACCTTTGACTTTGAAGATCTGTTTTCGCTGCCATGAGTGACTCTAATGCTACTGTTAACACAGTGAAATGATATAACAGTATCTTAGTGTAAATGTTTGATACTAGAAGAGTTACTTTAATTTCCAAGTGATAGTTTTGTGATGCAGAGTTTAAGAATAACTGCCACTTTCATTTTTCAAACATCTAAAGTGTAATTAGACAAATCTTAAGTACTTCTGAGTTCTCTGTCGCAGGATGACAGCTGTGATTTCATGTTGGAATACAACTACTGCAAGACCCTGCATATTGCCCTTGAACAGTGGGAGAACTTGGCAGATACATCCAATAATAATTTTTATCTCACGGAGTGGTTTTTGTCTGCAGATAGTCAGAGCCTTTAAAAGTATTCTTGCAGCATATTAAACTGTAGCTGATAAGTGTGTGCACCTTCATCTTTTTCTGTTTCCTACTGCTCTGAAACTGGCACTAACTGACTCAATCCTGGAATTGTGACAGCCAGGAATTGAAGCCCCTTGCTGTTTACCATCTGGTGGGATAAGTCATTGTTTAAAGGACTTCCTTGTTTTTAGAAAAGTTTGGAGCTCATGATGCCTCACTCTAGGGAAATACACAGAACAGAGTATGTTCTGTTTTTCATCAGATTCCACTTTCCATCCTGGAGCAGGATAGGAGAGAAACCACAGACCAGTAATGCCTGCATACAAATTCAGGAAAAGGCATAATTAGAGCCGTGTACTCCCATTACATGAAGGCATCTGCACAGAACTGCTATCCCTACAGGCTCCTCCACATTACAAAAAATTCACAGGAGTAGCTGAAGGTTTCTGAGAAACTCTTGAAGAAATTTGGTATCTTATGACTCCTCTAACGCACATCAGAGACCTCCATGGGTTGCTAATACAGTTGTTAAAGGAACTGAAGCTCTTTGTCCTGAATTTTTCTGCAAGCCATATTTCAGCCATGGCTGGGTGTCAGGTGAATGGGTGCTCAGCAAAAGGACAAGGGTTAATGGGCACAAAGTGGAACATAGAAAGTTCCACACAAACATGAGAACAACTTCTTTACACTGATGGTGACAGAGCACTGAAACAGGCTGTCCACATGGGTTGTGGAGTGTCCTTCTCTGGAGATATTCAGAACCATCCAGGATACTTTTTTTATATAACCGACTGTAGGGAACCTACTTTAGCAAGGGGGTTGGACTGGGCAATCACTACGTGATTTGTGAAATTGCTTCAATTCCTCATGAATATTCTTCCCTCCAAAAGTGTGAAGTATCAGGTATTTTTCCACACACACACAACTGTTCTCAAGTAACTGGGTCGAGGCAACATCCACTTCCAATTCAAGCTGAGGGATGAAAGGATTGAGTAGAGCCCTGCCAAAAAAGGCCTGAGAGTACTGGTAGATGGGAAGCTGGACATGAGCTGGCAATTTGCCCTCGAACCCCAGAAAGCCAAACATATCCTGGGCTGCATCAAAAGAAGTGTGGTCAGCAGAGTGATGGAGGTGATCCTGCCTGCCTACTCAGAGCACTGTGTCCAGATGTGGAGTCCCCAGTACAGGAAAGTCATGGACCTGTTGGAGCACGTCCAGAGGAGGGCAACAGAATTGATCCATGGAATGGAACACTTCTGCTATGAGGATAGGCTGAGAGAGCCGGGGCTGTTTAGCCTGGACAAGGATCTGAGGAGACCTGATAGCAGCCTTTCAATATCTAAAGGGGAGATACAAAAAGGAAGGGGACAGACTCTTTAGCAGGATCTGTGTTGATAGAACAAGGGCAAATGGCTTCAAACTTAAGGAGAGAAGATTTAGGTTAGATACAAGGAAAACGTATTTTAGAGTGAGGGTGATGAATCTCTGGAACAGGTTACCTAGAGATGTGATTGATGGCCTGTCCCTGAAGACTTTCAAGGCCAGGGTGGATCAAGCCTTCGCAACCTGATCCAGCTGTGAATGTCCCCATTCGTTTCAGGGGAGTTGGACTAGATGACCTTTAAAGGTTCCTTCCAACTCTCAGGATTCTTTGATTCTGTGAAAAACATTAAAATACATAATTCTGTATC
Organism: Lagopus leucura; assembly: GCF_019238085.1. Classification (NCBI taxonomy): domain Eukaryota; kingdom Metazoa; phylum Chordata; class Aves; order Galliformes; family Phasianidae; genus Lagopus; species Lagopus leucura. The sequence goes on from NW_024962268.1 coordinate 14,918,626, forward strand.
TGAATATGGTATTGTCACCATAACAAAACATTTTAATTCATGTGTAGAACATCTAGACCTTTATTCAAGTTTTCTCTCTGCCTGGACTGGCAAAGAATTGAGTTAGAGGCTTTTAGTAACATCACCTTTAGAAACATGTGCTCTTTGGAAACATGAAAATAATAGTTTCTTTTGGAAATTCCAAGACAAAGCAAGTGGGAGTCATGAATAAAAAAGTTCTCTAAGGGAGAAATAATCTTGTAGGAAGGTCTCCTGGGAAAGACTTATTCCAGCCACTGAAAGCAAACACTGTTTTAACGCATAATGACATGTTTCCTTTCCTTTGGTCTGGCTTCCCAGTAGTAAAATTGTCAGTACAGCTGAGTGGAAATGAAAAGAAACTACTTGTCTCAGAGCAGTGTTAACTGGCTTTGCACTGCAGTTTCAAACTAGACAAAAAATGCACAGAAGTGCACGGAGATCATGTGTGCCACAGAGATAGAAATATCTTCTATCCATCTGCACTTCCAATTGTTTCAATGTATTCCACTGCTGAAATCATAAAATTTTTACAGTTTTTTTGAATGCACAGACAGGCGAACCTCAACTAAATGAACCAGAAGATGGTTTTTGAAAGAATATAAAACTCCCATGTCTTGATCTTCGTTCTATTCTGTGCATGTATTATCTACTACTTGTTCTGTTAACATAGTCAGAGGGCTAAATCCAACACCCTCCATAAAAGATTATTTTTCATGTTGCACAGCACAACTAATACTTATCTTAAAATGATGCATATTTCTCTTTCCCCTCTTCCACATCTTTCAACTAACTGCAGATATGGCTAGAGCTACCTAACATGATGGCAGTGATCAATCCTGATCTTTTTCCTAATAGAAAATATCAGTGTGCTAATATGTAAAAGGAAAAGGATTACAGGAAAACCTGTTAAACTTGACAAACCACAATAGCGAGGTTGAACTCTTAGCAGTGAGGTTGACTCTTCCCTTAGCTGGGAAGATGTCTGGAAGAAATTCTGAAAAAAAGTGGGTCTTTTGATCAGATATTCCGCCTGAGAGCTGCTGAGCATCTTTACAAATGGTGTATGCATCCTGGTCCATCAGAGCTCAGGAGTGCTCGGTATTGTCAAGCCTGCAAAGTGCATAAGCTGATTGCTATCAGATATCTGCACTAAGTCCCAGTACAGACTTGTGTGTGGCTTCACTATCCTATTCAATTGTATATGTATATGCAATTCAAATGTACTGCAAAGAAGCTTACGAGGACACACAGCAAATCATTAAGACTGATAGCATAGGAATGAAGAACAAGCAATGAATGAGCATGTTTTTAAACCGGTGTCTAGTTGTCTCCACCTGGCAACTATACATAACATTGGTATGTGTAAGTTTCATCACTGCAGAGGTGAGTGATTAGTGCTACCTTAAAGCTGCAGGTCAAAAAGTCCAAAACATGACCTTAGGAAAAATGGAAAGAAATACGGTTATTTAGTGTGGGGAAAAGGGGAGGCAGGATGCAACTTCAGATATGTTACATGTTGCTGAAAAGAGAGAAGGAATAAAATGTATTTCCATGCTTTTTGCAGCGAGGACAGGAATTGTTAAAACATTAGCTAAGATCTAGTTATTTGTCCATGGGTTACATTGGGATGCTTTTTGTCCCCATCACTGAAACTAAATATGAGTTAGGTAAGTAACACTGAGAGCAACACCTTTGGGCGGGGGGTTGATCTAGATGACCTCATGCTTTCTTCTAGCCATAGTTCCAGTTATTTTTGTGGTATCTCTGTACTTAACATAAAGTAAGGCTGTGTATTTTAAAAGTTGCTTCTGAAAGTCCTCTCCTGATCTTTAAAGCTGTTTAAGAGAGGGACAGAATTTTTTTTCCCCTTCTTTCTTTCTTGACTTTCTTTCAACAACCCACAGTGGAGAGAAATACGCACAGCTTCTCTTTCCAAGATCAGTACTTAGCATGATGAAAAGATTCATTGTTTCATTTCCTTCCTTGTGTTTGCCTCCAGTTTGTACTAACTTTTGTTGTCTCCAGGGTGAAAGCAAATGGGCTGGAATTGGAACAAACTGTGTAAAATATTGTCAGCTCCCCATTATACTGTATCCCTGACTGGAATTTGGAAGAGTTTTTCTCAGATTATCAGGATGGTATATGAGAAGCAAACAAACAGTCACCTACAGTCAAGACTAATCTAAGAACAACCAAGAGCAGCTAGTCAAAATGCATGAAGAGTTACAGGGAGAGAAGCTGTAGCGGAGCCAAGGAGATGTCTAATTCTGCTGTAGAGCCACATATCATGAGAACAGAACTGACAGCTTACTTATCACGTTAGTATTTTGGCAAAGAGAAATAGCTCTCTACTCTTCTCAGAATAGCCGTTTCCTCATCTAGTACTGAGCTGGTCACTGAAGTGGCACTGTTTCCTTACTTCCATTCTGATTTTATCATGTGTGCTTATGAGACTTCATAAATCAACGATGTGATTTTTTGATTAGGAGTAAGTCGTTCTGCCAATTCTGACTGGGGGAAATTCTTGAAGGGTTACAACAGGATGGAGCTTGTTTGCTTTGTTTAGCTTGGGCAGAAATTTATACAGAAAAGGGTGCATATAGTATGCACTGCCTGCAGAGACACTGGATTAGGAGCCAAACAACCATTTTTTGGATGGTACTTCATTGTGCCCAGATTTAGCTTGGGTATGCTAAAACATTCCTACAAATAGTATTTCTATTGGTTTGTCATTTTGCCATATTTGGATAGATTTTCATGCAAGAACACAAGATTTTATGTTCCCTGATTGTCTTACTGTGATATTGTAAGACTTGTTCTAAATGTTGATAAACTTTACAAAGAGAACTAGGCAACTGATGTCACCTACCTGGACTTTGGAAAGACCTATTACTTGGTCTCCTACCATGTCCTTATCTCTAAATAGAAGAGACATGGATTTGAAGTGTGGACTATTAGGTGGATAAGGAATTGGTTGGAAGGCCATATTCAGAGGGACCTGGTCAATGGCTCTATGTCCAGGTGGAGGCTGGTGATGAGTGGTGTCCCTTGGAGGTCTGTCTTGGGACATTTTTAACGTTTTTATTTGTTACATAGATAATGGGATAGACTGTACATTGAGCAAATTTGCTGATGACACCAAGCTGAGAGGTGCGGTTGATACAGCAGACAGAAGGGATGCCATCCAGAAGGACCTTGATAAACTCGAATGGTGGGCCATGTGAACCTAACAAGGTACAGCAAAGTAAAGTGCAAGGTTTTGCACTTGGGTCAGGGTAATCCCAGGCTTGTACAGACTGGGAGAACTCTCTGAGAGTAGTTCTGCTGAGAAGGACTTAGTGGTCCTGGAAGGTGAAAATCTTAACATAAGCCAGCAGTGTGTCCTTACAGACCAGAAGGCCAATTGTATCCTGGACTGCATCAAAAGAAGGTGGCCAGTAGGGCAAGGAAGGTGATTGTCCCTCTCTACTCTGCCCTTATGAGGCCCCATCTAAAGTACTGTGTCCAGGCCTGGGACAGCCAACAAAGGAAAGCTGTTAAGCTTTTGGACTGGGTCCAGTGGAAGGCCATGAAGATGATCAGAAGGTTGGAGCACCTCTCCTACAAAGACAGGCTGAGGGAGCTGGGCTTGCCTAGTTGAGGAAGAGAAGGCTGAAGGGAGACACCAATACCTCCCATTATTTAAAGGGAAATTATAAGCAACTTTTTACTGGGTAGATAGTGATAGGACAAGGGGGAATGGTTTAAGTTTTAAACTAAAGGAGAGAAGATTTAAATTAGATGTCAGAGGGAAGTTTTTCCCTGAGAGGGGTGGTGAGATGCTGTAACAGGCAGTCCAGAGAGACTGTACATGTCACAATCAGGTGCAAGATCAGATTGCCCAGGACCCCGTACAAGCTGATTTTCAGGGATTGGGCATGCATTTGATAGCTAAATCAAGTGGTTTTCAGCTCTGCCTACAGTGAGGTGACTGAAACCTGGTGATCCTTGAGACCTCTTACAATCCAAACCATTCTATGATTCTGATTCTTGAGCTGAATTAAGAAACATAATGCAATCTACTCTCTCCTTACTTTTCTCTCAGGGATAGATGCGTTGTTTTTCAAAACTAGAAGAAACCAGAACAAGGCAGCAACGCTCCTTGAATGGTTAATGCTCGGTAAACAAAAACAGAGGTACATAATAGTGTAATTGTAACAACCTAGCATTCTCAACAGTTTTACTCAGGGTACAATTCATTTAGTTCTTTATTTTACAGAAGAAGAAAATTACTGAGCAACTGATTTCTTATTCTTAGAAAATTTGAGACTTTTAAGTCTGCATATTGCTCATGCGAAAATTCAGCCTTGAGTATCATATGACCTTCACATTTCTTTTAACAGCCAGGTAACACAAAGTTATTAATAATGTATTAGGCTGTTCTAGTTCTGTGCTGACAAGTGGCATGCACTCTGTTATCAGTTGGCTCTCTCCTGCATACCTTCTTAGGGAATTAAGTTGCTGGCACACTTGGAGAACTCTGGATAAGATAATCTGAGGACAAGAATGGTGGAGCTGGGGGTGCTGGTGATAGATGGATACAATACCTGGCAAATACCTGCAATCTCAACCTCTGCTTTTGATTCCTATAGAATCAATTTCTCTAAGTATTCTGAGGATATGCAGCAGCAGATACAGCTACTTTAAACCAGTTTTGGATTATGCAAGAAAGGTAATGGTCACAATCTGGTAACAAGGAATTGCTTACTTGTTTCCAAGGATAAGGGCTCCCCAAACACCACAAAGGAAGGAATCACCAAGTAGAGATGCTTATCTTATGGCTGCCCGCCCTTAAATGAGGTTAGAGGGGGGTGCAGCCAAGGCCCATCCCTTCCGTACGGATGAATTGTTCCACCTGTGCTCCCAGGCTACTTTCCTTCACCAGGTGTTCAGTCAATGGCTCAGGTCTTGACCTAACAGTTTCTATATAGGTATTTTAGCTGAAAAGTTGGGGAAGAAGTTAAATAGAATTTCTTTCATGAAGGATAAGTCCAAAACCTAAAGCAACTCCTGTAGCTGTGCGAAACAGAGAGGCCAGATAAAGAAGAAAAGAAAGACAGTAAGCCAAAAAGACAGTGACATTTACAGCTAAATGTTTAGAAAGCACAAAAACTGGAACATGGTAGATGCTCCAATGGATGGCCTATCTTCTTGAAAGGTATGAAAGACCATGCAAGTAAGTGATCAAACTATTTTTTTTAAATCTAGCCCCACGTCTATGCATTTTCTTTATACTGTCCTAAATTGAGGTTATATAGTGCCAAGAGCATGAATACCTATCTTCCAACTACATAAATACATGTGGCTTTTATGCAATATATTCTCACAGAGGTGAGCTTAGCACCATGGCCTCTTTTCTGTTCCCCACATCGTACGCAGCTGTTTGGACCCATCTGTGTTCCCTTAGTCATTGATATCTCCTGATGGCCATTAATGGGAAAAATCATTATCTTACAGTGTTGCAGCAAGAACTGAAAGGGGGGAAGTACTCTGTACCTCATAGCACGGCTTTTGACTCAAAGCAGCTCTTCCAGAAGCACAGTCCAGAATTTAAGGTAATCTCTGTTCCACTCTGTCATATTTTGGTCCATGTTTTTAAAAGACCATTTATGTGTGCTGGCATGAATCTATTCGTCAACATCAGAGACAAAGTCACCTGCAAAGCCTGCATATGTTGTATGGTGGCAGCAGCTATTTTTCTGAAACATTCAATTGTACTTTTCTTTCAAACAGCAGTAGATCTGCAGTTTGCAATAAGACTAGTTTCTGACTTTCCAAAATCAACTGGACATAGTTCTTAGTTCCCATATTAGCTGTGGTCCTCATAGGCCACAGGTTTTACTTTTGCAGCCTTGTGACTGCAGGCACTAGTTCCATGAAGGAATTCAATCACCCTGATATTTGCTGGAAAAGCAACACTGGCCAGGTGTGCACAGTCCAGGAGGTTCCTGCAGTGTGTAGAAGATAACTTCCTGATGCTGGTGATGGAGAAGTTAATGAGGAGGAGTGTGTTGCTGGACATTGTTCTTACAAACAAGGAAGAACTGTTTTGGGTTGTGAAGACTGGATAGCCTTGGATACAGCGACCAAGTGGACCAGTGGAGTTCAGAATCTTGTGTGGAAGAAATAAAGCAGTAAGTACAATTACAATCCTGTACTTCAGAATAGCCAGCTTTCACCTCTCCAAAGACCTACTTAGAAGTATTCCATGGATTGTAACATTGGAAGGTAAGAGAACTTAAGAGAGTTGGTTGACATTCAGTCACAAAGCTCAAGATTGGTGCATTCCTAGAAGCAAGAAATTAGGCAAAAATGGCAGGAGAAAAATATAGATGAGCAAGCAGATCATGGGAAAACACAAATGGAAAAAGAAAGTCAACAGAATGTGGAAAGGGGATCTGGCCACAAGGAAACTTATCAGGGCATGCAGGGATGCAGTAAGACCAACTTGGAATTTTGTAAAGGATGTCAAGGACAATGGGAAAGTCTTCTTTATTAATTACATCAGTAGCAAAAGGAAGACAAGGGAAAATATGGGTTTGCAGCTAAATGACATAGGTGCTCTGATAATGGAAGATACTGAGAAGGCAGAGCTGAACACTTTCTTTGCTTCAGTCTTGACTGCTAAGACTGTCCCTCAGGAATCCCAGACCCTGGAGATAACAGAGAGACTGGCAAAAGAAAGACTTCCGTTTGGCAGAAGATGACCTGGTCAGATATTTTCTATGCAAACTCAATGCACATAAATCCACTGGCCCTGATGAGATATACCTACAAGTGCTGAGGGAACTGGCAGAAGTGTTTGCTAAGCCACTCTTTATCATCTTTGAAAGGTCATGGATAATTTCTAGGGCCATGAAGACAGTCAGAAGACAAGAACACCTCTCCTATGAAGACAAGCTGAAGGAGCTGGGCTTGTCCAGTCTGAAGAAGAGAAGGCTGATGAGAGACACCATTATGGCCTTCCAGTATTTAAAGGGAGATTATAAACAGGAGGGAAATCAATTTTTTACATGGGTAGATAGTGATAGGACAAGGGTGAATGGTTTAAAACTAAGGATTTAGATTAGATGTCAGGAAGAAGATTTTTCCTGAGAGGATGGTGAGGTTCTGGCACAGATTGCCTAGAGAGGTTGTGGATGCCCCATCTCAGGAGGTATTCAAGGCCATCTTGGATGGGGCACTGGACAACCTGACCTAGCATGTGATCTAGCTGTTGGCAACCCTACCTATGGCAGAGGGGTTGAAACTTCATAATCCTTGAGATCCCTTCCAATTCAAGCCATTCTATGATTTGATGAGAGCAAGAGAAGGAAAACTATTGTCAGTCCAGTTTTGATAAGAAGCAAAGAGGAGGAGCCAGAAATCTACTAGACAGTCAGCCTCACCTCTATCCCTGGGAAGGTGTTGGAGCAGCTTACCCTGGATGTAATCTCCAAGCAAGTGGGTGAAAAAAGGATTATCAGGAGTAGCCAACATGGATTCACCAAGGGTAGTATTCTATGATGTCATCACCAGTTGGGTAGATGAGAGGTGAATGTTGCATACCTTGATTTAAGCAAGGATTTGAAATTCTCTCCCAGAAGATCATCATCAAAGATAAGCTTTGGATGTGTGCAACAGATAGAAGACAGTGAGGTGGATTGAGAACTGCCTGATGGGCAGAGATCAAAGAGTTATTATCAGCAAAATGAAGAATCTAGTTGGAGGTGTGAAGCTAGCAGTGCTCCCCTGGGGCCAGTGCTGGGGCTAGTCTTGTTCAATGTCTTCTTCAGTGACCTGGATGAACGGATAGAGCACACCTTCAGCAAGTTTGCTGACAATGCAAAGCTGGGAGGAATTGTTGACATACTAGATGCCTGTGTTGCCATTCAGCAAGATCTGAACAGGCTGGAGAGTTGATCTGAGAGGAACTCTGATATTGCTCAACAATAGTGCAGATTCTGCAAGTGCAGAATCCTACACCTGGGAAGGAATAATGGCATGCATCAGTACAGGCTGATCTGCTGGAGAGGAACTCTGTGAAGAAGAACCTGGGTGTCGTGGGACACAACAAATTGGCCATGAGCCAGAAATGCGCCCTTATGACCAAGAAGACCAATGGTATCCTGGGGTGGATTAAAAAGTGTGCTTTTTTGTATAACGTACTGTTGGGAACCTGCATTAGCAGGGAGTTGTACTCAATGATCTCCAGAGGTCTCTCCAAATATCATAGTACTATGATTCTGTGATTACAGCTTTCATGTATTTAAAATCCTTCTTCTTCCTAAGAAGCCAGTGCTTCTAAACACATGAAAGTTCCTAGAATGTACCTGATAATAACACTACACCTAGATTTTATATTGTTTGGGTGAGACTGGGAGCCAAGTTTCCCCAAGAAATATCATCTCCTCTATATGCTTATTCTCCAAATAATATCATAAGTAACTTGAAGAGTATATTTTCCCTCTCTTCCTCCTCCCTTGAAGATCCAGTCATTAGTCTCACTACTGAGAAAGTCACAACTGTCATGATGACCAGCACTTCAAAGAAGCAAGACCTTTTACCTTGTTGCCTGTTTCTGACAGGGACTGGCAACAAATGCCTAGAAAAGTACTGTGACCTGCTGCCTGCTATACTGTCTCAGTAGTTGGTCTTTGGCAGCCTAATGACTTCCTGAGTCTGTGGTTATATCTGGACAATGCTTAACAGCCACTGACAGATTCACTGTAATACACTTCAGCCATTTCTTGAGCCTGCAAGGTTTGCACTTTATGTGTTCTCCTGGAGGAAGCAGATCAGCCAGCAGATAAGTCTACTTGTGATGAACCCTTTCCAAGATCACTAGAATATGCTTACCAGGAGCAGAAGAGAAAGGTGGAAAAACACAGCACTTTCCGCAGTATGGGGTGTAACATGCAGAAAATAGAGATGCACAAAGGTTGTATCTCCATTTGAGATAGTCTTAGGAGAGCATTCCAAAGCTGCTGCTTTATTGCTAGCACAGACAACGATACTATTTTGGTCTGTGCCAGCTAATACTCTCTGAAACACTGCCTGAGCACAGTTCAGGGGATAGTGTGGGCCAGGCTATCCCAAACAGGCATTCATAAGCTGATTCCTTATCCCTGAGCACAGCTCCTTCTCTATGCTTAGACACCTAGATTAAAAGTAAAAGCACACAAGAATGTTCTAGAGCCATGTAATCACCAAAAGGAACACCATGAAGGAGACTTCAAGCCAGCTTTGTGCAATGTGGACAGTGTCATTTGGCCCACAGCATGGGAACAGTCCTTGCCCTTGAGTTACTTAGCAGCATGAATGTTTCCAGACAAGTAGGGAAGCTGATGAGAAGAGGTGGAAGGACATCCCCAGACATCTGGGCAGAAAGTAAAGATAGAAATTTTTATATGAACTTGAGGAGTTATGAAGAACTGATTACACTTCAGAAAGTTATTATACACCTGAAATCCAACAGCAAGGTAATTAGGACACTTGTAAATGCTCTACCTATTTGATCTCAATTGGAGCTCCTCTACTTCAAACTAAGTTTATTCTCCTATTTTATGATCTTTCATCTCTTAACTGGTGAAGTTTAGACAAAAATGCCACAGCCTTCACACAGAATTCATATATTTTGTTCCAAATTTGATCTCATAAAGTTCATTTCTCTTTAAAAAAGGAATATTTGGATATTTGTTCTCTAAAGAGAATACTAAAGAAACAAAAGCATTTGAAAGGAGATTAAACATTTGCTGAAAGCTCTGGATATTGGGCGTATGTATAACAAATATTCACACTTTCTTGTTCATCTCCTCAATGGCCTCTTCATTCCTGAGAAGGATGAAATTAGACACCAAGAATAAAAACAGATATGCAACATAGGAAAAACAAGAAATCTTGATGTTGCTAAGTAAATTCCTCCTTTAAATCACTTCAGATGCCCCATTCTGTGAATCCACAGCCCTGTCAGAGTGCTTTCCAACACTTCATCAATTAGTTGTGGAGAATGAAGTGGAATGATAACTTCGGAGGATTCCTTTTTTCCATTGGCATCCACTGGTGCCAGCAAATCACCAGCCCCTGAGGTTGTCACAGCTAAGAAGTCAACATCTTGAACTTATCTAGACAAACTGTAGCCTGTTTTGAAAACTGTTAGCTGAGCTCTCACATAGGGAATATTCATGGAGTCAACTCTGATAAAACTAATAAACATAAAAAGGCCAAAACAATCCCTTGAGTGTAAAACGAAAGGGATAATAGTAAAAGTATTTGTTTCCTGTCTCATTTCCTTATCCAGAATGGTTAACAACATACAGATTATTTTTCTGTAGTACAAATGGCATTTTCTAACAGGTAAATTGAAGAGGACTGACAATTAAAATGCATCCTCCAAGAAAAAAGGATTTTAGAGGCTCAAAGCTCATAATAAAGTGAGAAATTGCTGTTCCTCAGTACATCTTCAGAAGTATAAATCCACTCTTGATGGCTTACATTAACAATTTGGTGCAGTGGGACTTCATACAATAGCACCAATTAAATGTAATGAAAGTTCTACATTTGAATTCCCACATGACCCCAGATGAAAAAGTACTTCTAACAGAGTTTGATCTCATATTTGTTTTCTCTAAGAGCTTTATATCTCTTTCTATCTTTTATGTCTCAGTGACTTGCAGCACAGTTTACATTTTTTGCAATCTCTGTATCCACATGTTCTAATTACATTTTTTTTCCACATCAGATCAGTTTGAGCAGCATTGCTCAGTATGCTTTGATGGCTATAGCAGAGAGTACTGATGCATTGCATTGATCTATACTATCATTTCTACGTGACAGATTGAATATTGACTTAGTTCATTTGTGCAGGTTCCAGTAACTGCTTACTACATTCCATTTTTTCTGATCAGGCTCTGCATATGTTTTCCTAAAACTGTTTTTCTTTTCCTTGCTTTCTACCTTTTATCTTGAATTTCTTCTCAACTATGTAATCAAGCAGGAACAACTGCTCATTATATATTAATGGGCTGTATGATCCCAAAGCTTTTATCAGATATTTTTCCCTGGTTAAAAAAAAGAAAAGAAAAGAAAAAATAGACGAAAAAAAAAGCAGTGATTTCATCATTGGTCTTAAAAGGAGATCTGTTCCTTTTTAATGTTTTAATTCAGTGATATATTCTCAGTAATATTTTGGTCTGTATAAATTCCGACTTGACTTAGATATCATAAGGTATAGGAAAATTTCAGGAAGTTTCTCTGTTCTTACAGTACAGTTGCTGAGACCGAAATTTGGTCCAACACAATGAATGGAAATTTACAAGTATTTGTAAAAACACTAGGTTTTGTTTTGAGCTTACATGCACTCAACAGGGGAAATACTCAAAAAAATCTGTCTGTCTTGTGTGTCAAGGAGCAGCAAGAGCAGTGCAGCTCTACAGGAGAGGACAAACCAGAAGGGAGCAACCACGCGTGCCACCACCAGAACGTGGTTCCAGAACATGTGAGCAGGAAGGGCAGAATTAGAATGCTGATGACTGGTTGCATCAAGAGATTCACACAAGAGAAAATAATGAATCAGGTGCAGGGTTCATCCAGGGAACTCATCCAGAAGTAGCAGATATGGGACCAGAAACAGGACTGCAAACCAGTAAACAGCATAAGTCCAAGAGACATCTAGGATAGGACTGAAAGAACAGGTAGACTTACAACACAGACAAGGCAAGCAGTAAATGTCCATGCCTAAGCTTTCATGGGGCTCATGGACCATGAGCAGAGAGCAGAGGTCTGAGATGAAGGCAGTTAACTGTCTTGACTCTAGCCCTCTTTGTACACACACAGTCATGATAGTAAGGTCTTGGATGAATTTCTTAGTGCCAGATTTTTCAGGTATTTCATCTAACTCCTATCAGCCTTGAAATTAGAACTGAGAAAAATGAGAATGAGCTGTTAACATTTTTGTAGAAACTTGGTTTCAAATGCAAATGATATTTGGCTATTAGACACGTAAGAAGCTTTCAGGCAAACCACTGAGGTCAGTAAGGCCATTTATTTACTTATAAAATACATTTCAGCTTTAATCCCTGTGCCTATCACTGTTGTCTTCAAGATATTCTCATGAAATTTAAGTAGTTCCTGTCCACAATGCATGTGATAAGCAAAAACTTCTACAAAATGCAAATCATTACACTTTAAGTTACTTAACGTGGTAATCATAGCATTAGAGTAGGTATTCATACCATGTAAAGCCAATGGTAGGTGAGATCTAGTAGAATTAATTCAGGATTGTCCATCTCCATGTGCCTGTGCTTTCATCAGCTTGCTTTGCACTAATGTGTATGTGAGACATCAAAAACAGAGAAACATTTCCTTGTAGTGCTTCAATAGATAAACAAAGGAACAGTCATAAGAAAATATGAACTTCATATATCTGAGTCTTGATGGATCAAATATAAATAAATAAATAAACAAACAAATGTGTATATTTACATATATATTTGATCCATCAAAACTCAAACTTCCACAGTGCTTTATGAGGCGTCCAGGTGAGCTGGAACAAGACTCACGAGAACACAAGTATGAAAGGGGATTGAGTTCAGACAGAATGCGTTTCTTACAAGGATTGCTCCTCCACATCCAGGTGACAGATCTTGTTACACTGTTACCTAAGGATTCCAAATGCCATCATCGTGTTTGAGTTGAGAGCTGCAGCTGATGCTTTTGGCGAGACATCTAGGACATCTGAGGGACAAGATGTTGAAACTCGTCATCTGAAGGCAGAAAGGGATACAAATCACCTCTGATTACACCCTTTGATACCTATTTCTAATAAATATTACATACTTTTTAGTCATTTTCAGGGCTTGTTCTCGGTTATTAATGGTTCAGTCATGTGGCTACATGGGTGAGTTACTCATTTTGTAGTAATGCTGTCTTTGGAAGGTGAGTCACTACTATCTGAGTGCTGTAGGAGTACAGTGAGCAAAATTTACTCTGGCATAATAGCTTTGTTCTGGGGAGCCATGCAGGTCAGTTTATGGGCTCTCCAGACAGTTTTTTTTGCATCCTCCCAATGTTGAATGCTCTGTTTCAGCTCCATGTATCCATGCTTGGCTCAAAACTGAATTACTCCACATTTATGCTGCTGGAGCTTCTCTAGATAAAGTATCATTGTGGAAGAACACAGTGATAAAATATGCCACCTATCTTCATTTTAAGGACACTAAGGCTACCTCCCTTACCTACTTCCCAGATAAACAGAAAAATCCTGTTCCAAACTGCTGCCTCAGCATGTACTTTATAGTTATTGCTTTGGATCCTTAAAGCTTTGATTATTTGCTGTATATTTCTGAGCATCCTTATTGGATCAATCTGATTTTTTTTTTTTTCCTACAGAAAACTGGCATTAAGAGGTCCTTTTCCCAGCAATAATAATCTCACTTACTATAAATTATTTTATTTGCAGTACCTTGGAGACTTTCTAATGCTTTTACATAACAAAAGAACCACTTATTTCAAAATATTTTAAAACTTGTTTTCATTTCTTTCCATCATTTTTAATGTGGAAATCATTGAATTTGATGGTAAAAAAAAAATTGCTGCTTTATTTTAAAAATCATGTACAGAAATGTATGTTTAATCATGTGAAGGGAAACACCTTTTTCATAAATATGTAAAAGAAAGTATGAATTTATATCGATAAATAGAACAAAAAGTAAATGAAAGTAAACTATGCACTGGAATGAGCTTTTCATTGACACTCGCTTTAAAGATGACAGCTCTCTGCACAAAAGGCAAGCAGGATAACAGGGCAAATTTTCAAAACCAGACTTGCGCCAGCATGACTTTGATTTCTAGCAAGTCTAGCTAAAAGGAGGAAATTAAAAAAAAACAATATTAGAGGGAGAGTGAAGTCATTTTACGGGCTGAGTTTACATAATCCTTCTTACGTAATCTCAGCAATAATTTAGTCACATAAGGCTGTTCATCGTACAACAGTGAGAGGATGCACAACTTATTACAGCAGCATAAAAATAATGGCTGTGTGATGGGAAGCAGCTCACACGGCTAATAGTCCAGGCATGAGGGTGGCCATAGGATGTCACATGGACAGGGTAGTCTGTGAAGAGAGGGGAGGCTGAGGGAGAAGAGGTCTGTATGTTGTTAGTATGTCTATATAAATGCTGCAAACTTTATTTCTATGTAATTATTTTTGTTCACTGTATAATTATAATTGCTTTCAATTCAAGGCTTGTGGGAGAGTACAGTGAACAGGTGTAAGCATGTACAGGTGCGAGTATTTGAAAGACTGCTGATGCTGTTCAACAAATGCAATTTATTCCCATCTGACAGAAGGAGGAACTACCAGTAACAATTCATGGATTTGATACTCAGTGTGTACAGAACTTTGTGGTACTATTCGAGTTACAGACATTGTTCTGCTGATGGCAGTCACCCAGTACTCTTCTTATGTGAAGGGCTACAATGGAAGCCAGAGCTATGAATTAATGTTCTTCTTGTTGGTTATGGCATACATGATGCATCAATAACAAATTATACTATCAAATCTTCTGCCAACTCTGAAGCATCAGTAGGGCTTAGAAAACAATCAACAAAAAAGTCAAGATTCTCCAGGCTGTAATGATTTTGCTTTGGTCTGACCACTTCCCTTTGACTTTGATGCTTGCTTCTCCTGAACAGTGGATGACTTGTTTTTTATGGAAGTAGTTGTCAGCATTTCCAGAGAGCATTGTTCTGATGTATCACTGTGATTAGTTATTGATGTGACTACTTTTTAAACAATTATGTATGTATTTACTGTGCTGTATTACACTTGTAAAACTAAACATTCTAATTGTTATAAGTAATAACCGGTATCGATTTCTTTTCCTATATTTATAGCAAACATATATTTGTCAGCCTAGACAGAATGATTTTCTGTAAGAGAAATTTCATATAAACATAGTGGAACCAAATGATTTTCATCTGTTAGTACATCAGTTTCAAAAATGCTTACTGCAATTGACTGATATTCAATAACCAGACAGGCAACTGAGATAGCAATGGAGATGATTTTCTGTAGGAATGTGCAGTACACAAAAAAAATGCCAATATTGGTCTTTTTACTTTATGCAGTGCTGTCAAAGTACAAATATTTACATTCAATATAGATTCTGTCACGATGCTGCAATTAAGAGGAAAGGCCATGCTGATTTTCCAGTAAGATTTCCATTTTTTTTTATTCTTAGCTCTCAGGGAGCCAAATTATTAGCTATCAGTAGGGGTTGCAGGATGTGTGAACTCTGCTTTTTAGCGGCAAGGAAGAGAGATTAATGGGAGTTCTAGTGTCTCTCTGCTGACAAGAAGCCCATTTCCATTTTTGCTTTTAAAAGAAAGCACTGCATTTCTCGTAATTTGCAGGAAATATATCAGCTAGAGACATAAAGCTGTGATGAAAGTAATGCCTCTTGTTTTTTTTTCCATGGAACCACAACAGATACAAAAAGCACAATAACTCTGTTTGATAGAGAAAATTCAGAGCTACAAAACACTACTCTGAAACACAGTCACCACCATTAGCTGTGCATTTTTGCCAGCAATGAACAACAGCTTGCATGCCACACTTGTAAAAATCTGCATGGCCTTCCAGAACGTGGATTGTCTTTCATATTGCTATCACCACTGCTGAAATGTACCACCCATCACCTCACTGTGCTCACATCCACTGTTTGATCTCCAAAAATGTTCCACAAGTGTTGATGAATGTCAGTGGGTGCCATTTTTTCTACATGGAGGAATTCAGTAACACACTTTTGCTTCATACACACTTGCACAACAGACAGTATTCTGTCAGACTGCCCCTCTGCTGCCATCTGTTGCATGGCAATAAAATATAATGAGATATTGATGAGAAAGTTCGACCTCTACTACTACACTAACAACATCTGCCCTTGACATCATGGCCAACATAAAATGGGAAGCATTACTTTTGGAGTAGCCCTCATACAAAGAGAACAATATATATTCAGTTTCCCTTCTGAGACTTGGCACCTTGATTGTCACAATTAGTGGCAAATAAGAATGCAGAGCACTGCACAGTTGGGTTTGTTGGAAAGAACAGTTAAGTGCATGCTGCTATAGCACACTGAGACTTCATAACCCTCCCACCTTCCAGTCAATGTACCCGCATGTTGACTTTGCACTCCCCTCCAGAACTTCTGACTTACATGTTTTTCCTCTGTCTACTGCAGAGAGTTTCACAGAAATCTGTGCTGAAATAGGATCAACCCATGTCCTTTGTCTAACAACTCTTCCCTAGGGAGGCTTGCTTTTGGAAGCTGTGGGGAGTGAAACACCAAACTAGCTATTCTCTGTCCCCATTGGTTTGTGTAGACAGGGTTATAACACAGACTTTCATTCACCCTACTGTTTTTTGATTTATTGTGTAATCATTAATTTCCTCCTTTCCTTTTCCAGTTCACAACTAGAGATGAGAGTTTGCACAAAGCTTTTCAATCTGTGAAGTTTCTGTAACATAGTGCTTAACACCTAGGCTACTAAAGTTCTCTCCATACCTACACTGTCTGAGAATGGACTGCAATATATTATTTAGACTACAAGATCATCTGTAGCTTTTATGCCAGTCCTGATAAGAAATCATCCAAAAAATAAACTGTTCTTCTCTGTAGGGAGGAAAAAGGAGCTGACTGAAGAGGGCTGTAAAGATTCTGAGTGGAAGAAGTAAAGCAAAAATTAGGATTGCTACCCTGGACTTTAGGAGAGCCAACTTCGATCTCTTCCGGGACCTACTTGGAGCTATACTGTGGGCTAGGGTGTTAGAAGGTAAGGGGGCCTGTGAGAGCTGGTCGGCATTTAAGCAGCTCTTCTTCCAAGCTCAGGATCGGTGCGTCCCTGTGAGGAAGAAATCAGGAAAGGGTGGCAGGAGACCTGTGTGGATGAACAAGGAGCTCGTGCGCAAACTCAAAGGAAAGAAGAAGGCCCATGAAATGTGGAAAAAGGGTCTGACCACTTGGGAAGAATACAGGAATGTTGTCAGGGCCTGCAGGGATGCGACGAGGAAGGCTAAAGCTCGCCTGGAATTAAATCTGGTGAAGGGGATAAAGGATAATAAAAAAGCTCTTTTTAAGTATGTTAACAGTAAAAGGAAGACTAGGGAGAATGTGGAACCCCTACTAAGTGACGGGGTGTTCTGGTAATAGGGGATGCTGAGAAGGCAGAGATACTGAATGCCTTCTTTGCTTCTGTCTTCAGTGAAAAAGCTCCCCCTCAGGAATCTGAGACCCTGGAGGATAGTGAGAGGATCTGGGGAATGGAAGACCTCCCTTCAGTCAGAGAAGAGGTGGTCCGAGAGCGCTTAGGCAACACCAATGTTCATAAATCCATGGGACCCAATGGGATGCATCCATGGGAGCTGAGGGACCTGGCAGAGGAGATTGCTGAACCGCTCTCTGCCATCTTTGAGAGGTCTTGGAGGACGGGGGAGGTGCCTGAAGACTGGAAGATAGCCAATGTCACTCCGGTCTTCAAAAAGGGCAAGAAGGAAGATCCAGGCAATTATAGGCCAGTCAGCCTCACCTCTGTCCCTGGAAAGGCAATGGAACAGCTTGTGCTGGATGTCATCTCCAGACAACTGGAAGAAAAGGAGGTTATCAGGAGTAGTCAGCACGGGTTCACCAAGGGGAGGTCGTGCTCAACCAACCTGGTGGCCTTCTATGATGTTGTCTCTGGCTGGGTGGATGGGGGGAGAGCAGTGGATATAGTCTACCTTGATTTCAGCAAGGCTTTTGATACTGTCCCCCACGACATCCTTATAACAAAGCTGAGGAAGTCTGGGATAGAAGAGTAGACAGTGAGGTGGGTTGAGAACTGGCTGACTGGCAGAGCGCAGAGGGTCGTCGTTGGCAGTGCAGAGTCTGGCTGGAGACTTATAACTAGCGGTGTTCCTCAGAGATTGGTGCTGGGTCTGGTCTTGTTCAACATCTTCATCAATGACCTTGATGAGGGGATAGAGGCCACCCTCAGCAAGTTTGCTGATGATACAAAGTTGGGAGGATTGGCTGACACGCCTGAAGGCCGTGCTGCCATTCAGCAAGACCTGGACAGGCTGGAGAGCTGGGCAGAAAAAAACCAGATGAGGTTTAACAAAAGCAAGTGTAGACTCTTGCATCTGGGGAGGAATAATTGCATGCACCAGTACAGGTTGGGGGATGAGCTGCTGGAGGGGAGCTCTGCGGAGAGGGACCTGGGTGTGCTGGTGGACGACAGGTTGGCCATGAGCCAGCAGTGTGCCCTTGTGGCCAAGAGGGCCAATGTCATACTGGGATGCATTAAAAAGAGCGTGGTCAGCAGGTCGAGGGAGGTGATCCTCCCCCTCTACTCTGCCCTGGTAAGGCCTCATCTGGAGTACTGCGTCCAGTTCTGGGCTCCCCAGTACAAAAAAGACAGGGATCTCTTGGAAAGAGTCCAGCGGAGGGCCACAAAGATGGTGAAGGGCCTGGGGCATCTCTCCTATGAAGAAAGGCTGAGTGAACTGGGTCTGTTCAGCCTTGAGAAAAGAAGACTGAGAGGGGACCTGATCCAGGTCCATAAATATCTGAGGTGTGGGGGGCAGAATGGCGAGGCCGGACTCTTTTCAGTGGTGAGTGGAGACAGGACAAGGGGAAACGGCTGGAAATTGCAGCATAGGAAGTTCCGCACAAATGTGCGCAAGAACTTCTTTACAGTGAGGTGACGGAGCACTGGAACAGGCTGCCCAGGGAGGTGGTGGAGTCTCCTTCTCTGGAGATGTTCCAGACCTGCCTGGATGCCTACCTGTGCGACCTGCTGTAGGGAACCTGCTTTGGCAGGGGGGTTGGACTCGATGATCTCTGGAGGTCCCTTCCAACCCCTATGATTCTGTGATTCTGTGATTCTGTGATATGCAATGGTGGAGTTTACGCTCACAAGGGATATGGGACAGACATAAGGATTTAAAATTTTAGGAAAGCTAAATTCCTGCTCTTCAGGATGTTAGTCAACAAAACACTGTCTTGGAGAATAGTGGAGCAGAGCTAGCAGATCTTTAAGGAAGCTTTCCTTGGGGCACAAGAGATCTCCATTCTCAGGTGTAAGAAGTCAGGAAAGGAAGGGCTTCAGGAAGACTGGCATGGCCAAACTGGGACCTGCTGGTCAAACTGGAGAGCAAGAAGAAAATGCACAGGTAGTGGAAGCAGTGACAGGTATCATGGGATGCATATCAACATGCTGCTGGACTGCGTAGGGATGGGGTCAGGAAGACCAAAGTCCAGCTGGAACTGAACTTGGCAAGGGGTGCAAAGAAGTAGACTTAAAAAAATGCTTCTAGAGGCACAGCAACCAGAAGAGGGAACTCCAAGAAGGAAATACAGGCAGGCTGGTAACAGTGGACAAGGAAAAGGCTGAAGTGTTCAACATTTTTTTGCCTCAGTCTTCACTGGTAAGTGCTCTGAACACAGCCCTCAAATGGATAGGTTGGAAAGTGGGCAATGGGGGAGTGATGCCCCTCCCACCATAAGCGAAGATCATGTTTTCAACAACCTGAGGAACCTGAATGTCTTATGGGTTCTGACAAAATACATCCCAGAGTTCTGAGGGAATTGACTGATACAGTTACCCAGCCACATTTGATGACATTTGAAAAGTCCTTTGTGACTGGAAGAAGGGCATTGTAGTGCACATTTTAAAGAAGGGCAGAAAAGAAGAACCAGGGAGCTACCAACCTGTCAGCATCACCTCAGTGCCAGGGAAGATCATGGAATGGATACTCCTGCAGTTTTTCTAAGGCACATGGAAGACAGGGAGGTGACAAAAGACAACCAGCATGGCTTCATCATGTGCAAGCTCTGTCTGACCAATCTAGTGGCCTTCTGTGATGATATAATCGTGTTAGTGGACAAAAGAAAAGCCACTGATGTAATCTACCTGGACTTCAGTAAGGCTTTTACATAGTCCCCCATAACATAGAATCATAGAATCCTTAGAGTTGGAATTAAAAGTCACCTAGTCCAACTGCCCTGCAGAGAACAGAGACATCCTTCTCTTCAAATTAGAAAGATTTGATGGGTGGACTGTTCAATGGACAAGGAAATGAATGCAAGATCATACTCAGAGACTGGGGGTAAATATCTCAGTGTTGAGACTGAGATATGTGATGAGTGATGTCCCACAGGGGTCAGTACCAGGACAAGTGCTCTTTAATGCATCCATCAACAGTGGGACAGAGCACATCCTCAGCAAATTTGCAGATGATGCCTACCTGTGTAGCGTGGTCAGCACTCTCAAGGGACAGAATGCCATTCAGAGAGACCTAGACAGGCTGGGGGAGAAAGGAGATCTGAGAGCTGCTTTTCAGTATCTAGAGGAGTATTATAAGAAAGAACATCATTTAGCAGGGTCTGTGGTGGTAGGACAACAAGAAATGGTTTTGAACTGAAAGAGAGGAGATTTAGATTGTATATAAGGAAGAACTTTTTTACAGCAAGGGTTGTGAGGCACTGGAATAGGCTGCCCAGGGAGCTGATGGGTGCCCCATCCTTGGAGACATTAAAGGTCAGGTTGGACCAGGCACTGAGCAACTTGACTGAGCTGTAGATATCCCTGTTCATTGCAGAGTGTTGGACTAGATGACCTTTCAATGTTCCTGTCAGTTCAAACTCTTTAATGATTCTATGATTCTATAAAATTAACTGAGTAGGGATTTTAGGCAAGGTAATTGAGGCTGATTGACTCTGCAAGCTATCTAGAAACTTTGTGGAATTATTGGTGAGTACTGCAATGTAAAATGGAGCCTAGTGAGACCAGTGCAGCAGTGAAGGCAAAGAGTGAGTTAGGAAAGATGAAAGTGATGTGGTTGAGAATTGCAGTGGCAGGAACAAGACAGTGGGAAAACAGGAGGAATTCTAGATGGAGGGAGGGCATAGCCTCATGCTGTGTACTTGAAATCTTCAGTAGATCATCTTGTTGTTACAAAAAAAAAAAAAAAAAGCATTAGTGAAATAATAAATGAAGGTCTTCCATAAAATTTATGGCTGTTTTGCACTGCACATCTTACTTGCCTACTTTTGGCCTTAAAAGTTCAAAATCTTTTCTAGGATTTATTGCAGAAGGAGGGTATCTAGCAGAGTGATAAAGGTCTGAAGTAATGTCAACAGTTTTCTGTTTCAGAGCAGAATGCTGAAATTATGAAAAACAAAACCATGTTCAGCAAAGTTTCTTTATTTCCATACATGTTTTCCACAGTTGCTCTGCACTAATTTTAGCACTGTAAAACAATGGGAGGAAGAATGTACATGATAGTTTTGTATACAAGGCAGCAGAGAAGCTTTTGAAGTCTCCTCAGCTTCTGAGTCATAAATGGGAAGTCCAAATTTGCTATCCTTGGGAATCCCCATCCCTGTTTGAGTACAACTTCACTGTTATTGTCTGAGCTTGCAATTTTACTCTCGCAACAGTTTTATTGAAACTACCTAATAAACCTTACTGCTTATAATCCTCAGCTATTTTGATGCATTATCCTAAAGCATGTCTAGCTGAAGTCACCTACAGACAAAGAGTGCTCTTCTTAGACTACTTCATCTTCTGGACCATTTTAACTACACTGTTGTAGTTGAAGAGATAGTTCCCTTCAGAACTTATTTATGGTAGTTCTACTGATGCACTTCCTACCCTTGAGAGAAGACATCTATACTGACAAGAGAGCATGCTTGCTGTTACCGCTTTTACCATTTCCTGGAATATAGTATCTTTAATGACATATCTGTGGCTTTAGACATTAGGTCAAACTCAGTGAAAGGGTGCTAAGCCAGTTCAAAGTACCTTGCCTCTCATACGAGCCTCGCTTATGCAGACAGCTGCTGTTGTCCTGCAGAAACTTCTCTTGCCTATCTAAGCACTCCACCAGGGTGCCTGCCAGCACAGTTGTTAGAGAGGTGTGTGACACTTTTCTCTGCACTCTGAACCAGCATGTCTCTGCCAGTAAAACTTCCAAGTTTAGACTGGCCATAATGTGAATGCAGATGTATCCTTAACTCTTATTTCTGTATTAGAAGAGGACAGTTTTGTATCGCTGTCAGGTAGCTTTATAATCACAATGATAGTGAGGGCTGTATCAGCACTGACACTCTGGTACAAGTGAGAATTAGACAATTCACATATCACCCACCCTGCTGATGATGAAAGGGCTTGGCTGCAGCCAGCTCTGAACCTATTTGATTTGCTGACTGAGACTCATTCATACATCACTGTTGAAATTGGGTATCATGCAGTTTTACTGGTGGTTTTGAAAGAAACCTGGTAAAGTGCTAAAATGTAAAAAATACCAAAATAACCTTGATGGGCTGCTTCATGTTTCCTGACTGATGGCATTGCCTTCATTTTCAGGTTTGCTGGGTTGGCCAAGAGTTTTGTTTGACTCTTCATACAGTTCTTACTGAGATATGATTCTGTGTCCTCTTCAAACATTTTCTTAAGCTGCAAGCAAAGCTACACCTGGATTTTACACCTGGATTCACGCCTTTTATTGTCAGTAAGGTTGTTCAAGAGGAAAAAAGCTTGGTTGACAAAATGCTGGAGTATACCAATAGCATACCAGGATGAAGAAACATGCACTAACTTTTAATAGCTTGCTTATGAATCTGTGGCCCTCCTGTATCCAGATGTATAATCGAGATAACTTCTCATGCTATGTTTCCTACCACCATGTGTGTGCTTTTTTGAAAACTCTGAGGAACAGCAAGACATTTTAAAACACACTGTGTGTAAACTGTTGCTGAGAAGGAACAGTTTTTTCTATTTTCTGGGGAATTCCACAATTTCAGAACTGTTACCACTCCAAAACAATGTTGGAAAAAAAACCAGCAAATATCTTTCAGGGACCACGGAATCACAGAATGGCCTAGATGAGAAGAGACATTAAAAACAATCCGGTATCAGCCTTCCCTGCCATGGGCTGATCTTCCTTCACCAGATCAGGCTGCCCAGGCCCCTTCCAACCTGGCCTTGAACACCTCCAGGGATGGGACACTCACAGGTCCCTTTGGATGGCATGCCTTCCTTCTGTCATATAAACTGCACCAAAATTGTAGGAGAGCTGTCCTTCGCTTGAAAACCTCAAGTCTTTCACCTTGGAGGAAGGACATGACTTTGTATTTAGACTGGTTTCAGTTACACATGGAGAAGCTGAAGGAAGCAATGTGTACGTCAGCACTCAGAAGGTGTATAAGAAGGTGCTTGTAGCAGTTGTACCTGTCTTCTGTCAGAGCAAGATTTCTAAGCCTTTTATAATAGCTAATGCATAGAGTCTAGAGGTAATATTTCTTCTACAGCACAGGAAACCCCACTCTTCTCTGTCTATATAGCAAAAGATAGCAAGTTTTTTTTTTTTTTTACTTTTTAATAATACTGAGAGGAATTTCTGTTTTTTGAACACTTTGTGAAATGCAGAGTCCTGTGACCATGTCAGGAAAAGGATTAACTTTTGTCTCTGAAGCAGTAGTAAACTGTCTTAGACTGGAAGTAGTAGGGTTAAAATGCAGAGTTTTTTCAAACCTTACTCTGAACTAACAAAATTTCTGCCTCAGTCCAGAACGAATCTAAAATGGGAAAGCTTGAGAGCTTTTCCTTGTCTTGCCTGACTGACTGTGGGAATGCATGCCAGGCTCCCACCTCAGAACCCTAACTCTAAGCTGTGAGTTCAACAGGCATTTTCTAGCTTTTCTTTCATAATTAGCATAAAATTATCATAAAATTTAAGGCAAAGTGAAAATCTGAAAATTATTCTCTGGTGTTTCAGTTGGGTCATGTGCTGGTTTTGATTATTTTTAGAATAAAATTGTGACGGTCTAGTTCTCCTTCTTGGATATATCATAAAAACAAATAGTGAAACCTTCAGGATTTTTTCTCAGAAGAGAAGCTGTATCAAGTATGTACAGCATCCTATTTTCTGGATAGGTCCTGTTACGAATCCAAGACCAAATGTGCCCTATCTTTCATAAGCATTCCTCAGAGCAGAGGTTAGTGTGGTACTGTTCATGGCACTCGTGGGATTCTCAGCTCAAGCACATACTTGATAGCCTATCAGTAAGAAGCAGGAGTTAATCTAACACTGAGAGTAAGCTTCCACTTCTTCCCTCTCCATCTTGTGCGTGCCTTTGCACACATGGCTTTTCTCAGTAGCAGAGTTGTAGAGGTCATGTTGTTCCATCCCAACCTGTTCTCATCAGCACACTGAGGGTAGGAATCTGCTCATGTGTCTCTGTAAATATGACCTTTCTGACCTCTAAAGATGAGGACAAGTTTAATCTCAAGCTCTCTTGTCAGCTTTTCTACCCAGAGCCCATTTCTCAAGGGACAAAGTGCAGAAAGCAGCTAGTTTCTGTAAATGTCTGCAACTGGTCCAAGGAATTTGGTAAAATTTGGGGGATATGAATATAAAGAGTACAGTGTGTTTTCTGCCTTTGCTTTTTCAGCCTCTGCATTCATCTATAATTTGTGGAATCACAGTTAGGTCATGTTATGCCACTGACATTTTTGTATGGTTCAATCATTCCAGATTGCTATCTCTGCCCTTTACTAGCTGGTTTCTGTATGTGCAACAGTTCTCTTGAGGGATCACAATAATAATAATACATATTTTTAAAAGAGTACCAGCAAAGACATTTTTTTCATCTTGAATGTTTGAGTAGAGTAGTCCTCCCATGGAAAGTGAAGCCAACTGAAAAGCAGAGAGGAGTTAATACACCACCTCATCATCTTTTGCACCAATTTCTTCCAAAGCAACAGAAACTTGCGCTCATCAGCAAATCCTAAGAGGCACTGGTTGCTGGAAAGGAAACAGTACACATCCTAGTAAGGCATGCGCCTCTCTACAAAGGGAAATAGAGGCTTTATTCACATGGAATCTGTCCTGTTTCTGCATTGTACCACATGAACCTCTCTTGACATCTTGGCAGGGCCTAGTGCATGTGCCTTGTTCTTTCTGGTTATTTTCTGTGTGCCTGGATGAACAATTTGCAAAGGAGGCCATACACACAGTGCCTTCTGGCACTTCTGTCCTATGCTGGCCTCAGTCAGTGCAACAAGGAAGCTGTTCTCTGAGCAAATGATCACTCATAGTGTGAATGAAAGGCAGTGCTGTGGCCTGGCACTAGAATTGTCAGCTGAGGCTTCCTGGCTGGAAAGTGTTGGGAAACTTCCTTCAGTCTGGCCATTTGCCCAAAATCCTTACTGAACTGTACTCCCTATCCAGATGCCTGCATTTCTGAGTTCAGTAAATCAGTAGACAATACTGTTACGGAGCCAAAATATTTTGCTGCTTTGAGAGCGTTTCATAGAATGTATGAGCAGTATTGCAGTGAGGTTTTTACACTTTTGTATCATTGACATATTGTCTCAAGTAGCATTTAACTCCAAACGGGTTTTAAATGTTACCATAGCAAATCTCATTATGAAAGGACAAAATGTTGTGTCTGTAGTCTTCCTCATTCTACTTCTGCAGAACGATGAGCTATGCCTAAGGCCTTTTCAAAGATGGCAAAGATACTTTTGAACAGCACATTCCAGACAGTCATTGTAGAGGTAATCATCATCATCTGATAAGTCACTAGCTGATGCATCTGAAAGAGAACTGTGTGCACCAATGAGAGAGTTCTTCGGCAGCTCACTGTAAGTGGCTCAGAACCATTGGCTATGCGTATGATCCTATGTAAATCATTAACTCAGAAAGAAGGAGTCAGAGGTGTGAGAGTTCGCTAGAATTGAGCATTTCTCAGCAGGTTTATGATGAGGATTCATATCACTTTTGTTTCTCTGACTTCCTCCCAGATCTGTGATTGTCCATAAAACAAATGACGGGAATGTATTTTAAATAATTTGTTTGCAAGCATACATCACAATATGAACAAACAAAGAAAAAATAAAAAATAACAAAAAATAAATAAATAAATAAATAAAATAAAAAAAGAGAAAACAAAATTAAATGGATATGTGACGTTTAGGCAAATTCTGATGTATTTACAAATAGTTTTTCACTACATGCTATGTGGATAATTTCTTTAGTGAAAAAAGCTGAAACATTTTCTTATGAGTTTATCTTAAGATTTATTTCTTGAATATGAATGCTCTGTACTCTTTAAATTTAATCATTTCAACATTTCAGCCATTCTGCGCTCTTGTAAATTACAGTATCTTGTTGCTCCTGCTCAGCTGTGTTATCTATCCAAAGTTAATATTACTGAGTCTTTCAAATAATGTGATATCTAAATCAACCTCATGAAATCTGAAAAGGAAATCAATCTTTTTGTTTGTTTGTTTGTTTGTTTATGCTAGCTTCTGTTATCACAAGAATTATAGAATTATGCAAAAATTTTCCTGGCAATGAAGGCGTCTTACCTTTGAAAATCTGCCCTTTATTATCTTTTCAATTTCTCATGTGTAGAAACTCTATGACATCTAACTGGCCTTTGCATTTTTTTTTTCTTTTATTAATAGAATTTAAGTCTGGATAGGAGCACTGTAGTTATTTAATCTGACGTTTTGCACAAGAGTGACTGATACACAGAGCTCTGCAAGACCAGGAGAAATTTATTTTGCTTCATACAGTGAAAGAAGATTGACAAGCTCTGCTCCTTGCACTTGAATTATACCCTATTTTTCAGAAAGCTAATCAATTTACAGACGTCAGGGGTGAAATTTATCTACAGTGATTTCAGCTCTGGTCTTTGGTGATTTTGTAGATTCTGTCTCTAGTCAACACAGAGAAACAGCCATGTCAGTAGGCTGCCACACTAAGAAAAATGGGCTCTGTACCCTCCAAGAGCTGTATGTCTGCTCCTACTGAGTATGGAGGGAACCTAAACAACAGATTTTCACACAGAAATCCCATCTCAAGTGCTAATGAACATGCCATCAAGTCTCTAGTGACAGTACACTGGTTAAATACACTTTTTTTTTTTTTTTCCTAAGTATGCCTTCCCACCATCTACACTTGCATGGAACTTTGATAGATCAAATTGTCTTCCAGGTGAATGAGAAATCTTCTCCTTATGGCACATGCTAAAAGATAGCAATCCAGTGGAGTTTCCAATCTCTTTCACAAATATAGTAAATCAATTTCTTTTTAGTCTCCATAAAGGAGGGCAGATTTTCCAGGCCATGAATTAACTATACTGTTGCTATAACATAAAGAATCAGAGTAATGCTACAAAAAATAAAATAAAATAAAATAAAATAAAATAAAATAAAATAAAATAAATAAAATAAAATAAAATAAAAAAACTTTGGAGGGAATGTTCAGTCCTCCTCTTTTTCCGAGGGCAGGACAAAACATTCGCTCAAGACAGAACATTAGCTAATCCTGACAAATATTTGCCTAACCTGTTCTTGAAAGCTTCTAAAAGTGGACTTTCCACAGTTTCTGTTGCTTAACCACTGTACTGCATCACTGTTTTTCTTATAAGGAAGTTTTCCTTAAGGTTCAATCTTCTGTGGTGTGGATGCAGTTTAAAGCCCATTATCACTGCCTTTTTAGTTTTCAAGTCTCTGGATATAGAACAGGAGAAGTTTTATGAACTGCAGCATGAACAGGAAGGGCTTCACAAAGAAGAATGAGTATTTTGTCTCTGTCCTTTTTTCTCTTTTAAGCTCTGTGTGGAACACATGTGTTACCTGACGATCTCTCTGACTATGCCCCGCTGAAATATTTCCTTAACTTTGGGACGCTGAGCATAGGTCACGCATGAGTAACAGTCCTTAATATGAAAGGGCACATTCAAAATGTGATCAGTAGACAAACTGAGTACAGAAATAAAATGGCTGTGGGAAAAACATTCTGCTCCTGGGTGACTGTCTGCCTTCTCCAGATTAGAAAAGACCATCAAACCATAGCAGCTGACAGGCTATTGTTCTTTCCAGATACATGATCTGAGCAGACAGGAAGGTGAGGAGATGAGTAGCTAAATTTGAACTTGCATGCAAATCTCTGACAGAACAAACAAGCTCTGCAGATCATTTCCTAGCAAGGAATCAGGGATACCATTCCACTTCAGGAACTTATGGCCAACAGAAATTTGCTGAGCTAATGAAGTTCCCATCTGAGTGTCATGCAAAATGCCATGAACTTCAGAAGTACAAATCGTCCAGTGAAAATTGAGGTCACACTCAGCAGGGAAAATAGAGGAGCAGACACACTATTTGGCTTATATTTCTGCAACTGTGTGTGGTGTGAATGGAAATCAATACCACTTCACAATGATTTCTGCCCGTATACCTTCCACTGTGCCCTATCTGAACAGAGCAGCCCTGCAAAGATGAACAGGAGATACATACAGTATCTCCTTAAGTCCACATTTTATCTAATGAAAAAAAATACATATTTACAAATTGGTAAGTTCTCTATTTCCTTTCAGATTTAGCCTTCAGACTACTCGTGTACTAACCTGGCACAGAGCTTTCTAGACCAATACTAGATAGCCATTTTATGTGTCGTAGAAATGCAGGAGTTAAACAGAAACAGGTGCCCAGAACCATTTTGAACCATACTTGCATGTCAACAATGGAATATTTGCAGTAATTCATAAGTAGAGCTTTGCATTCTTGATTCTTAGTTTAAATCTGAACAGGAGCCTGAAATGAGAGCACTGCCTGTAACTGTTATGTCAAGTGTCACGTTGCTTTACTATTTGGAGAGTTGAACAAACTAGAAATGCTAGAAGGAACACAGACCAAAAGTTAAAAAGGTGTGTGCTGCACACAAAATCTGATCTAAATTTTTGAAATTCAGAGAAAGATAAAATAGTTTTTCATTGTTTTTTGTTGTTGTAGTTGTTGTTTTCCTTTGACACATTTTCTTCTGTTTATCTATGATGCAGCAATACTTCTGGAACTCCTTTCAAGAAGAGACCCATTGTAAGGGTCATAGCTGAATACTTTGATATCCACCTTCTTCAGAGAATGCAGCCAGATAGATAGATGTGACCTATTATAACATCTCTATTTCTGAGACAGCTTTTGACTCGAGCCTGCATCAGAATATTTGCTGATTGAAGAGCCTCCTTGTGTGATTTATGGCCAACCAAGCATGAACAGTAATACATCAGATCAACTCAGTGCACTGAGAACAATGGTATGGTCTAAGCACAGTGTTACAAGAACATGGAGAAATAAATATTTTGTTCTGTTACTGAGAAGGAATTGTCTTCCAGTGTCAGTATGAGTGTGAATGGAGACTGATAAGAAAGCAGAGAGAGAGGTAAAATACAGCTGCAGAACAAAAACAGGTAAGTAAAATTTGCATTATATCTTTATTGCATTAAAATATGTTATAATTTCACTAAGTACTTGTAATACACAGATTTCAAATATTATAAATATTATACATACTATAAATAAAATACGTAATCATTCCAGCAGATGACAGATTTCAGATGAACTGACTCTTTATATCTCATCACTGAGCCCTCTCCAAATCTGATTCTTCTCCTGACCTGTGAATTTACTTTCTGGCTTTACCTTCTGTATTGCCATGAACCTACCCGATCATCTTGATGTCTTGCTGAGCTTGGATACCCTCTCCAGGTCTGCTCTGCTCACCTCCTTCAGCACTGTGGGGTCTGGGCACTGGATGATGTGCTTTGCCACCTATTTTTGTGCTCAGCCCTACTCTTGCCATAATTCGTGCATCTGCCAGTCTCCACTGCTCCCTAAAAAATCTTGCCAATCATAGAATCATAGAATCACAAGGTTGGAAACGACCTACCAGATCATCTAGTCCAACCGTCTCCTCATCACCATTGCCAAACCACATCTGATGCTGTTGCTTCTTCAGATGAGTTCTTTTCAGCTTGCAGCAAAGCTCAAAATATTTATATTACTTTTCAGAGGCTCTCTATCAGGACTTGGTACTAATTTATTTTCTGCAGAAATTATCATGTATACTTTATTTACTGTGATATACTTTGATGTTTGATAATACATGTAGCATTTTTGGTGCTCTGTGATGAGTTTCCCTGGAGAATGGGTCAAAATTACCAGAATCAGACCTAAAATAAGGCCTGAATTTAATTCTACTGAATCCTTCTGTTTGTTATTTAGGATTATGCTAACCACAGGTTGACAGATGAACTGGAAGGAGCTGCAGGCATCTGAGCTCAAAGGATACACATGCATACATACACAGTACAGTGCAGAGGGTGTGGAGAAAACTTCTGCCTTATTAGCTCCTTTGCTAAAGCAAATACATCCTAACTCTTGGACTAAGCTCTCTGCTAGGAGATAAAATAGCAAATCTATCCCCAGGTGGTTTCACATAGATTAATGTATCAGCTCCATAGAGCCAGCTGAGGTCTCTAGCAGTACACTGTGTTGTGCAAGCTTGATGTCCTGTATTACCAGGATGAGTAGAGTGAAGATCTCTCTTTACAGCTACATTAATGCAAGGGTTTACCAAAGATGGTAAGCAGGACTTGCTTGCTGAGATGTGTGTTCTTGGCTAACAGATCTGCTGTAGAGATTTTTATGCGGATGAGAGCTTCCAGCTATGAGGAATAGCTGCTATAGATACTCACAGAAGTGATAATTTCATTCAGTTTCTCCCTAAGAACGTAACCTGAGGCACAACTTCAGCTGTGCTCAGATTAAAAGTTAGATCTGTTAAAGGAAAAAGATCCCCAAAACATCTTGGAAGAAAGTGAAGTCAAATAGTTAAACCAGAGGCCAAACCAAACCAAAATGAGGCTTAGCAGTATCTACCAGAATGAAAGAAAGAATAAAGATCCTCTCAAGTTTTTTATTTATTTATTCATTTTTTAAAATCCAAAACAAACTCCAGGATTACAAGCAGTTTTTAATATTTCCTTTTTTAAAGAAACAAAAAAAGCTAACTGCAATACAGTTTGTGTCATTCCACTGCAGCCTATGATTCGAGTTTCACCAAGCTACAGTAATAATCCTACTGAAGAACTCAAATAAATGCATAAGTGGTCAAACTTTAGTATATAGATATCTGTGTACAATATTACGTATTATTCAGAAAGTAACTGGGGCATGAATTTCTAAATATATTTGGTTGTAAATTTTCCATGAATGAAAAAATTTATCTTTAATTTTGTTTCTTTCAGATAAATAACGATATGCCTGTACATGCAGTCATATAGTCCTCCTCTTAAAGCCAGATTCCTACTTCTGCTGTCATTCCTGTATCTGTGTTACCAAAAACTATGCTTGCATGGCTGCTTGCACTAAGCTTGACTGTACAAGCTGCTCAAATTAGAAGATGGAGATGAAACTGAAGACAGCCCACTGGTAAGTGGTTAAGCAAACTTCTGTCTGTATTTGAAATTATGATACACAAACATGACAGCACAGCTATTACTTCTGAACAAGGGGGCAGAAATTTGCCTGTGCCTTGAATATTGTCTGATTGTACAGGAAACATCCAGGTTTGAATCTGAAAGCAGTTGCTTCAGGAAATACAAATTCATCACAAAATAAATAAGGAAATGTAAGTACACACAGTCCCACACACGCAAGAAAAGCAATAAACATGGAGCACAGTTTATTTACTTGGTTGTGAATAAAGTTAGTGTGACCATGAGGGACAACTGTATCTCAAATGGGTGAGTCAGTCTTTCGGTTAGATGTCCTAAAACTGTGTAACTCAAGAAATGAACCAGACTTACAGAGTGCTTGTGCCCTGCTCAAATTTTGCATAACCATGAAGTCTTCATTGAGTTCTTAATCACATGGACTTTACTGGAGACTTCTAAACTTAAATATTTGAATCACTAACTACCCAAAACATTTGGACCAATAGCCGTTTCAGAGACTGCAGCAAACTTGAGGTCATGTTCTTAATGAAAGTAATTTCATACCTAGGTACAAAGCACAAAAAATATACATTATATATATGATATATATTCCTGCAGAATTAAGTGATGTTATTACTGCTTTTCCTTGTCTACTAGACAGTAGCAACGATGCTCGTATCTGCCATATCTGGTTTATTTATTTATTTATTTAGCTAAGGAAACCCCTTCCATGTATGAACAACTGCATTTTTGAAAGCTAACTATTACACAGTGAGCTATTAACTTTAAACACCCTTCATTCCTGAAAGCTATGTAGTAGAAACACTTTAGGTTAGGGCAACTGCGCTTACGTAAGAGAGTTTTTCTGCCAAGTAATTGCCTTAGAAGGCCTTTATGATATAGGTAAGTGTTTGTACAGAGATTTCCACTTCTCGTACAACAGATTGCTACTGGAGAAATCAATGCCCTGCATATGGCAAAAGCAGGAGAAAAGCAGTCTTGAGCTCGATAGAACAGAAGCAAAACCTCTCCGAAGAGTTCAGAGAAAAAAAAGCCCAGATGCTGAACTGTAATTCTATCTCCTGTGGAGTCCTGCCTATTGCTGCTGCTTCCAGCAAAAGCAGTGATATGCTGACACCTTGCAGAAGCTCCAGAACAACCTGGCTGTCTCTCTAGGGTAAGTCTAAACTTGTCTGTGAGCTCATTAGAAAAGCACTGGTATGTTTTTCCATCTGATTTTTCTTTTTCATTTCGCCTGAAGATTCTCAGCGGAGTTCCTCCTTCTCAGATTTTCCAATGAAGAAATATTGATAAGCTTGGCTTGAAACTGAAAGTGCCAAGTTAAACAACTGTCCTGATGGTCCTGGTCTCTCCTGGGTGTTTGAGGTTTCTATGACCTTGCAAAAACAATAGAGAAGTCAACATAAACACTGTATTTTTCTCTTTTCCCTGGTTTGCTGGTCTGGGGACAGCATGTACTAGCTAACAAGTTCTGCCCCATCCTGTTGTTATTCTAAATTGGTACTCTGGTCAGACAATTAGATCAGGCAATTAGAGGGCTGTGTTATTAGGCTCCCCTTTAGCATGTATTTAAATGTGTAGCCTGAAGACTAATGGGAGTGTCTAGCTAGATCCATACAATACATTTTGGAACTACTAAATCAATTTCATTTTTTTTTCCCCTAGCCAGGAAAAAATTAAGGGTGTCTAAGAGGAAGGAAAGAGTTTTTTGTAGTCTGTAGTCAAGTGATTTTCTCTGAATGGACTTAGGGAAATCTGAGAATTCTTGCAAAGGAAAACTTCCTTGGCCCTCAAAAAAAGAAGCACGAACAAAAACCTTTCAGAAGGTTTTTGCCTTGGTTTCCACTCCCACTGGAGTCAGTTTGAATACCTGGATTTGATATCAAAGGGAGAAAAACACACCAGTTTTTCTACAGAAATGCCATTTTTCATATACTCAGCATGGAGGCTCCAAAGTTTTGACCCTTCTCTAGAAAATGTTATGGAGTTATCTCCAAGGAAAGGGAAAATTGGCTGCTATGTGGATGTGGAAACATTCATTAATCACGGGATCAGTAGTCTAAACATTTCCTGTTTATATCCAGAATAACACTTCTTTAAATGATATTGCCAGCTCCAATTTGGCATCAATGTCTTATTTTAATAAAAACAAGCTGTTATCAACTTTAGCAGTATTAGAAATGTTTCTGGAAGATTGTGAATGGCCTTTGGTTCAGATCTTACTTCAGAAAACAGTCGTTCATCAGGAGCTGGAATCCAGTCATCTGAAATAGAAAAGTTGAAGGGAATCTGCTTGAAACAATAAGTTTGGAGATGTTCTGTATTGTCCACTTAATGAGAAAAAAAAGAGAAGAATTATTATAGAGATTTCTAATTCATTGGCTTGGCTTACAGTAAGCGTGCCTCTGATAGACGTGTTGCTAAAGAGAAATTGCACTTGTACAGCTCAAACGTCCAGAGACATCCATTCTGATTCTTGCTGTTTGTGACTCACATTCTTTCAAAATTACCAAGATCAACAGTTCTCTCTCATTCTTTATTTGTTTTCCTGTCAAACTGAATGCTGCCTCTTCCTTTTTTGTGATCAGAAGTCCAACGGCACAGACTTTTGCGTATTTGAATAACTGCAAGAACATATAGGCAGGTAGTGCAAATAGAAAAAGACAACTGTAGGAAGGAAGAAGGTAGCTTAAAGACAAACTTAACTGTTCAATATTCCGCTTACACCACTAATCTTCAGCACAACAAGGCAGGCTTATGAAACTACATGTGTATTACCAAATTGGTATACTGTGTGGAAAAAAGCTTGATTTAACTGGCATAGAATATCTGTGCCTATTCTGTTGAGCTCTTTCACCCTCCAAAACATGCTGGCTATATCCAAACATCCACATGGGACAAGTTTAAGGGAGCGTGTTTAGGAAATGCTTGGCTTCCAGGTGATAATCAGGAAAGTTCATTCTGAAATATTTTATCTGCTCTTCCTCCATGAAGGACCTATACAGGAGGGTGCTGAGGGCAGTGGCAAGCTCCATATATCCTAACAAAAACGTGGCTTATAAAGGAAAAAGAAAGGCTTATAAAGGAAAAAGAGAAGTGAAACTATTTGCTCCGACTCCTCTTTTTTCTGTCTGCTTGTGTGTCAGACCCACCAAATTAATGCAAAAAAACTACCATTCCCAAAAGTCTAACTTCTGTATCTCTTATCCACTGGAAAATGGGCGGGTGACCCAATCACCCAGGATATGGAGCTTAGTATAGTACTTATCAGAATCTAGATATATTTCTTTCTTATTTGTTTTATTGCTTCAGAACATGAAAGTAACAGGCTTTAGTGGCATTTAAACTGCTGATAACTGCTTTGCCATATCGTCTGAGCAACTCTGATTCTCAGGGTTGGGTTTGCAAGGTAGAATCTATTTAGCAGCCTTGGCATAAAAAGGTTCTTAGTGCTTCAGAGTTTTGGCATTTTTATATCAAGACAGAAAAAAAAGTCAAGAAGGCTGTAGTTTAATCGAAGCAAATTCAGTTCGGTTCAGAGAAACTGCCATTATAAAAAAGTGCTACACAATAACTTAACCTACGATTGTCTGTTAAGTGTTTATATGTTCAGGTCACAGGCCAGCAGAGGAACTGTAAAACTTTGGTTTTTCTGTTCAAGCTCTCCTGATGTTTATTACCCACAACAAAGCAGTCAGCCTTCTTCTATACAACACTGCCTTGTTCTGTGGCAGGGCAAGGAATGCAGGAATGTAGATACCAGCCAAGCTGCTGGGAAGAGAATTCTCTCAACCTGGAGGATCCCAGCCCTCTCCACTCCACATCTTTGTCCATCCATCTGCAGTGTCCACTCCTCCATGCTGCCACTGTTCTGGCTCAGCCTGGGTGGCCGCTCTGGGTTTGTGCACTGTGGGGCAGCCAGGATGTGGCTGCCGGGAGGGCAAATGCAGGGAAGGCCACAGCTTGGCTATATGTACATAATATGAAAAAAAAGTCAATGTTCACAGGCTGAGAATACCGCAGTGTCTGAACTAAGGGAAGCTCTTTGTTTGCTTTTTCTTGCAGCAGTGCCTGTGTTACTTGAACCTAACAGAAGGCTCTTTATTTTGTGCTCTGTGAGCCTGACCCATCACAAATCAATCACAGAAAGCTTATAGGAGATCTCTCTATCTCCTCCCAGGAAGGGCAGCTGAGAGTAATTTGTGATGAACAAACTCCATAGTTCCCAAAGAGACTTGTGTTTGGTGAGCTGCAAGTTCTTCCTTCCGCTTCAAATTCACTGAGAGAGATGATCTTTGAGTGTGATAGTGGTGGCAGGAGTAAAGGCATTCTATCCTCCACCAGCATGCAGTCCCTTATTGTCCCTCTGATATGCTCTGTAACTTTGGGAAACATCTCTCGGGGTAAAATGTGCTGAGCACTCTTACAGCTGCAGTACAGCAGGGCTCTGGGCTCTTGCTTTAGTTTTACTTAGGGTTTTCCACAGGGTATGAAAATACTAATTTCTGGGAGGTTTAGGGTTAAAGAACAGTGGTTTATTCCTCTGTAATGACAGGAACTACTGTGAATTCAGACTGTGACACTGGGTCCAGATGTTAAAGTTGACTGAGGCCCACCAGCTCCCATTCCAGAGTCAGTGACAGTTTACAAAGGAATGAAGCTAATCAGGAAGGATTTAAATGACAGCTTTTCCCAAAGTCTGTTTATATTCTCTGCTTTAATCATACTTTCATTGAGCCAGAAAATAATAACATTGTAATAATGTTGTGCCAGATAAGCCACTTAAAAACAGGAAGAAATAGAAATCACAAACACTGAACTGGCAAAGAAGAAGACCACTAGAGACTGCCCAAATGGTGCCACAGTGTCTGCAAACAGTGCATGGAGACGATAGGAGACAATACGTGGGGACAGAAACCCATACTGGATGGGAAAGTGTTTGTTCAGGGGATAGATGATCATGGTCTCTGAGGTTTGTATTTGGTGTGCTTCATGTATGGACATGTTTTCAACAAGTATTTAAGCACCTAAAGATCTAAGTTTGTATATGTGGGATTTCAGACAGGAGCCAGGTATCTAGGTGCTTTTGAGGCCTTCTTAATTACTGCTCTTCTGCTTTAACACTGATGGAGTCTGGTTTTTCTAGCCTGATTTTCTCAAAAGTGCTTGGCTTTCAAACAAAAAAACCTGAGGTCTGCAAGCACTGAATGGTCTCCATATCTATTCACGCTGTGAAGTACGGAGATTCTGTCCTCAGTGCTTCCACACCCCTTTACTTAAATTTCTTTGGTCCGTCATAGCCTTTGATCTCCATGAAATTGCTCCAACAAGTAACAGTTTGTTACCAGCTTTTTAACTTTTCTTTCCATCCTGCAAGGGTGTTGTGATGCATAATTTGAGTTTGTAAAGTGCTCTGGCTGGAAAGCGCTCTGATGAGCAATGTGTTGAGTGCTACAGGGGGTTGGTTTTATTCCAGTAAGAGAAAAGCAACAGGAAGGGATTTTATTTAATTCTCAGTTTTTCTAAATGCATGTAGGATGCAGCTAAAAAAGCCCAGAAATCTCCAGATGTAAGACAACCTGGGAATATGCGTGGTTGCTCTTTATGAAACTGTGTTGAAACTTTTCTCATACCATTAACCATTGCATGTCCAACAGTGCTGGATAATGCAGATTCAAGAGGTGCCTCTAGTTATAAAGGGTGGTGAAAGCCCCACAGCTTCACCCTTTCGGAGGTATGTGGGTGTGATGAGTGTGACATGATGGTCACAAGGGATCGGAGAGGATGCCCAGTTCATTGTGGTCATTCTGTAGTGGAGGAGATGTAAATGTTTATGCAAGGGCAGCACCGTCCACAGCAGACAGCCTCTGACTCCTCACATAGTTGTTAGCTAACTTCTTTAACTTTAGAATTTTATCTTAGTTAAAGGGAGAACACTGGAAGTTTGGAGTTTGTACATTCTTGCATCATTTTACTGGGCTTAGGAGGAGAGGTATTTAAGCTGCCTATGCAGCATGAAGATCCAAGGACTGGATGTTTGCTATGCTGACTCAAACGTTTTGTGCCACTCTGGTTTAGTGCTTAACCAGTCCCAGCTATTACGTGCAAAGAGGAAGCAGCTGCCAGCTTTTGAATCTTTCTAGCTGACAGAATGAAGGAGGATTTGTGCAATACTCACTGCCTTTTTCTCAACTGTAGAGACCTTACAGATTTAGGATTACATATCATGGTCACTTCATAAAGGAAAATCTTTGGTGGAATGATCAGAAGGGAATGGGCTTACACATGGGGCCGTACAGACACATATGGCAACTTGGAATTTTATTAAATAAATTTGGAATGTGTATACATATATAGGTAACATATACATGTGCACACATATAGAAGTAAAAATACGACAACGTATCCGCAAGAAAAAGCAAGGAAGAATTGATAGCTATCCACAGTACATATGCCCATGGATAAGCTGGTCTCTTCACATTTCCTTGCAGACAGTGGTGACAAACTGGCACTGAGCAGAGCACAGTTCACTGTTGTCTGAAACAGATCACGTTTTTAAAACCTTTTTCTCTCCATTACCTGGAGGGGAGCAAAAGGTAATATCTTGGGATATAGAGTGTCATGTTACAGAGATGAAACGAATTCTGCCTTTCCTGTCTGAGCTCTCCAGTGAATTCTGCATATTCTTTACTACATTACATGTTGCTTACAAGGCTTTTGTGTGCATGGAGTCTTTGCATACTGAAAATCAATCTGTAAAACTGATATGAATCCAACTGAGGATTATAGCAGATTTTTCAATGAGACAACACTGGTATGTATTACAATGTGTAGCACTTTCTCAAATGCAGTCTTTCCTCTAAGAGATCTTCAGTTTTTGCAGTCTTCTGCTTAGAATTTATTCTATTTATCTGGATTAGAAACTGACTCCTCAGACATTTGTGTTAGCACAACTAAGAGAGCTCTTCCCCGTACCATGGGTCAGCAGACAGAAATCTCTTAAGTTAATTTTTCTTCTAAAATTTGTGTCCAAAGACAAAATCTGAAGGACTAGCCCAGCACATGGTTGTGGCAAGTTTACTTCATCAACAAAATAAGCAGAGTAGAATTCCAGGTATATACAGAGGAGACAGGTCATTCCTCAGGAGAAGTAAAATTAACTCTACAGTGTTCATCCTTCAGTAGCACTGGCTCTGATAATCAATATGTCAGATGCTTAGGAGAGTTCAAGTTTAAATTATGCTGAGAAAACATCAGATGACAACATACTGGTAGTAAATCTTTTCTTATTTGCAGTAGAGAAGGAGATATAGCTGAAACACAGGCATTAACCGCACTCACTCTGTCTAACACCAGCTACTGAGAAGCACAAGTCAGAAGTCTAGTTGTCATAACTCTCTGGAGAGTTAGTGGAGAGAGAAAAAGACGTACCCTCAAAGATCAATTCAGATTCAGATTTAAATTGTCTCCATAGATGCATTTGTCCACTAGCTGTAGCAGGATCCCTGATAACTAAGAGTAACTAAGAACCTAATGTAGGTGCTGTGCTTAAATAGATGAATGTAGAGGTTATTTCTATTGGCCCCTTGATAGACACTGTAAGGGATTCAAAAGGTCCACAACAGGACTAGATCTGTACTTGGTATCCAGGAGAAGAGCCTGCTTTTGCTTAGTTACTCTAGCACATTTACTGGTCAGCTAATTTCAGGATCCCTTCTTGAGAATGCTGACAGAAGGTAAATGGCATAGATTTCCAGTCTGTATTATCTAAAGGGAACAGTGCCTGCTAACAGTTCATTAACTCCACTTACATTAGGTACTTACACAGCGGATGTTTACTTGCTGTCTTGGCTGTAGATATAATGGTAATTCGTTGCTAGGAGGCAGGAATGGATTAACTCTAAACAGAAAGGCAAAGGAAGAATTTGCTTTTGAAAGCAAAAATGTGTGTTTTCTTAAAAATTGGAGAGTGGAGTGCAAGTACTCTATCCTCAGAAAAAAGCCCATTGGACCCAGGTAACCAGCCCAAACTTGTAGCAAGGTCTAGGGAAAACTGAATGTGTAACAATAAGAATGCATTAAACCTGCTGAGTCCTGATTTACTGCCTCCAGTTTTGATGCTGCACTGCAGAGAAGAAAAGACAATGCTTCTATGTTTAAAGTTGCAGAAAACAAACAGAGATTCTGTCACATTTACAAAGCTGACTCCTGAAAATTATGTATGATGTTAGTACATCTAATGCATTTGACCTAAGATCATATATTTCTCATTTGATAAATCTGATAACCAGTGCCAGTCAAAAAAGTATGATATCCCATTTGGAAACAAACCGTCTGTTTTCTCTGTTCATTCTGGAAATTGTGGGAGGAAGTCCTAGAATAAGGAAGTTGATGAAGTTTATGCAAAATAAT
Organism: Lagopus leucura; assembly: GCF_019238085.1. Taxonomy (NCBI): domain Eukaryota; kingdom Metazoa; phylum Chordata; class Aves; order Galliformes; family Phasianidae; genus Lagopus; species Lagopus leucura. Next base: position 14,958,429 of record NW_024962268.1, read on the forward strand.
CATTTTAAAGAAAGAATATTCCCAGAAGTAATCTTGTGAGACTTTTTAAATTTAGTTTGGTTGGTTTGAATCATAGAATCATGTATTCTTTTGATCTGGAAGGGACTCTTAAAGGTCATCTAGTCCCCTGAAATGAACAGGGGCCCTACCAACCTTACTGTAAAAAACTTCTTTTTTATACCCAAACTAAATCTCCTCACTTTCAGTTTGAAAATATTTCCCATTGTCCTATTATCACAGGTTCTGCAGAAAAGTCTTCTTTCTTATAGCACCCCTCTCGATACAGAAAAGCTGCCACCAGATCACGCCAGAGCCTCCTCCACACTGAACAGCCTCAGCTTTCTCAGCCTGACCTCATAGGGGAAGCATTCCATGCCTTGGCTTTCTGGGCACATTTTTGGCTCATGTGGCTTCCCATCCACCACTACCACCAAGTTCTTTTCATCAGGGTAAATACTGGTAGAAGGGGCTGTGCCATGACCCAAGTGCAAGGCTTTGCACTTAGATTTATTGAATACGAGGTTCACCTGGGCCTTCTGTTCAGCCTGTTTCTCTAGATGGCATTCCATTCCTCAAGCATGTTGACCACACCACACAGCTGAGCATCATCTGCAAGCTTGCTGAGGGTACACTCAATCCCACTGTCAATGCCACTAATGAAGATGATAAAGAGCACTGGTCCCAGCACTGACCCCCATGGGAAACCACTTGTCATTGATGTTCATCCAGACATTGAGCCATTGACCACCACTCTCTGTGTATGATCTCATAACCAGTTGCTCATCCACTGAACAGTCCACCCACCAAATTTGTATCTTTCCAGATTGGAGAGAAGGATGTTATAGGGGACTATGTCAAAGACCATACTGAAGTCCAGGTAGATGATATCAGTGTCTCTTCCCTTGTCCACTGACACAGTCACTTTGTCCACTGATGCAGTTAAGTGGTTTGATTTTGGTTTTGGTTGGTTATTTGGCTATTTTTAAAGGAGTTCTATATTGCAAGAGAGTGGGCAGCTCCACCAGGGAACAGTGTGCTCTTTGCTGTTGCAAAAATAAGTTGCAGTATGTGGCAATATCCACATTTTTTCCCCAAGTATGAGATACGGAGGTAGAAGAGAAGCAAGGCTTGGCGTGATCTCGTCAGTGCTTACAAATACTTGAAGGGAGTTGGAAAGAAGAGCCAAGCTCCTATCAGTGGTGCCCAGCAAGAGAACAAGAGTCAGCAGCACAACCTGGAACAGAAGAGGCTTCCTCTGAACATCAGGAGATGTATTTTTATTGCATGGGTGACTCAGCACAGGAACTGGTTGCCCACAGAGGCAGTGGGATCTGGTGACCTCCATATTTCCTTTCAAACTCAGCTGTTCTTTGATATGCGAGCCTGGAGAGCTGCTATGGATTGGTGGTGTCAAAGCTCAAGACAAAGAGGATGTCAGCGGAGAAGAGACCATTTCCAGCTTGTTCTTGTGTAAAGCTGAGAAATTAACACACAGGCTAGCACTAATGTTTGCAGAACTGGGGGCTGTGGAGACCACATTCCTCGTGGGCAAGGGGAGTGGCTAAGAAAAATTGCTTCATTGTTACTGATATTTGTTTGCATAACCAGGAGCCAGGTTGCTTTGGCTTCCTTCTATCTATGAGCCAGCAGCCTGGTTTTGGTTCAGCTGATCTTTTGTTTACTTGTTACTTCAAATACGGTAGACACATGAGGTTAAAAAAGCAATGGAGAAAATTCCAGTAGCAAGGGATGAATAAGAGTTTGGATATGTAGAGTAGCCTCTCCAGGCTGAATAGTCTCAGGTGTCAGCCTTTTCTCAGAAGGGAAGTACTCCAGGCTCTTGACCATCTTTGTGGCCTCCACTGGACCTTTAAATGGATGGAGGAGGAGTTGTATATGGTTAAAATAATCCTGCAGGTGTTTTACCCACGTAGTCCTGATAAAACTCTTCTTTGACTTTCAGCTGCACTCAGCTGTTAGTTTTTGTGCTCCTTGCTCATATCTGCAACCCTTGAAACAAGAAGATCTTTCAGCATGACATGGGTCCTACATCTGACATATTCAAAGACCTTTCCAGTCAGCAGTATGGAAAGTCTCTCTGAAAAGAGGGCTGAAGAGGAAAATGTTACATGGGACAGAGTCCTCTGTTTTTAAATCTAATTTTGTGTGTGTATATATATATATATATGTATATACATATTATATTCATATACATATATACATATATATATACATATAAAACATGGAAAATCTAGTCTCTGTGTACACACAGAGGACAGAAAAGTTACTAAGATTTATGTAAGCTAAACGCTTCCTGTTGGTACTTTAAAGAATACAGTGGCAGCCTTAAAATAACATACTGGCTCAAGAAGTTCTTTAAATAGCACAGGGAATGTGCCGAGCTCTGAGTCCACCAGCAACAACACGGGAAGAGGAAAGCCAGAGTTCAGAGGAGACTTTCTGTAGCAGGACGATGGTGGGATGATTTATTCCTCCAAATGTTACCATGTGTTTGACCTTGATACAAAGAGACTCTCTGCAATAAAGAGGACAGTCCCAGGATGTGTTATACTTCCCTGATTATGGAACCCTACTGTGACACAGACAGAAACCACACACTCACCATTGGTGGCAAAGTGCATGTATGGCGTTAAAAGTATACTGCCAGAGAAATACGCAGGCAGTAGAAAGCAGAACAGTGAGCTGCAGAAAGGGGCAATGCAGGAAAACTGTCATGCTGTCTTGCCTGAATTCAGTGCTCCAGTGGCAAAAAATAATGGATTGGTAAAAAGGCAATTCTGGTTACTCTGTAAAAGGAATTTTTCTTATGAACTCAGAGCATTGAGCTTCAGGATCTTTCACACGCTGGGCAGAAGTATTCTTGCTATCAGAGATTATAGTTCAATTTTACAGCTACAACAGTATTTCAAATTATTGGAAAAAAACCCTATTCCTGACACTGATACCTCACTGCTGTTAACAATACGGCAGAGCTCAGCCCCCCACTCCTTTGCTTGTTGATTTTTATGGGTGTTGCCTCATAGAATTAGTTGATAATCTCATTATAACTAATCCCATTTGCTTCTTCTACGAAGCAATCTTGTAGTGACTGACTGAGCTCCTTTTGTTCTTATTTCTCCTCTCCCTTAGTTATTTCAGAGATGTTCTCTGGGAAACATGAACTCTCTGTGCAAACACTTATCCTGTTTAGCAGCTATAGTTCCAACCTCATCAAATTAATCTCCTTGCCCAACCAACAAGTATTTTCTTTTTGAGCCAAGCAGCAAAGAAATACTATCTGTAGTTCCTTAACATTCCATTCAACAAACTGTTCTGTGCTGAAGCAATTAAAGTTTCTCAAATTCTATTTCATGATTACATTATGCCTTTAAAAAGTGCTCCCCTTTACAAGATTTCTTTACAGGCATTAAAATACAGATGGCCCATAAAACTTCAGTTATATGCTAATATTTTTGGCAGTTGGATAATAAAGTGCTTAGTAAGGTAGTATCACTTAATCCAAGATATTCCTATAACATGACTAATCATAATTATACATTTGGTAACCAGCAGCTCTTAATGAAGTTACTAAAAGCATATAAAGGTTATTGAGGTGAGGACAAGCATTAGAAGCATGCACACACCAAGCATAACTGTAAATTGAAGTTTAGGAAGGTGAGAACCATCTACCTGTTTATTTTGCTGAATGCTAATTATATTCATAGTTTAATATAATTATATAATTATATTCAACTATAGTATGTCTGACTGTAAGAACATTTGCAAAATGTGCTTCGCATTTTTTGTTTTCGTTATTCAGTGCTTGCAGTAAGTGCTGAACAAATGCAAGTCTTTATTCTTGCTGATACGACTTAGTGAACAAACCCATTGCCCAAGGTTTTGTTTTGGTTTTTATTTTATATTTTTAATCAGATAATCCTTTTCTGGAATGATGACTTTCAGAAGTAGTGAAGATACTTCTGTACACCCTATTCAGCACAACAGATCTGGGAGGTAAAGAAGGCTCATGAGTTTACTTCTGATTTCTTTTCCACAGCTATAAAAGCTATTATTTAGTTATATGGTTATTATTCTTTTTTTTTTTTTTTTTTTTTTTTTTTTTTTTTTTGTCTCAAAATTTCTGCACTAAATGAGGCAAGGATTATAGGAGATAGTAATGTCTTATTTTAATTCATCCTGGAAAGAACAGATAAGCTGCCAGGTATGTACCAAAAGTAGTTCCACTCAAAAATCTTGCCTTCAAACTCTGGACCAAGAAGTATGTAACAAGGCTATTTACAACCTCAATGCTAAGTATGGCTCAGCTATATTGTACATGGGGAAACAATTTCATCATAGTTACACAACCCACAGTTCCATTACTATACAGCATCTCAGGATTGCCTGCCCAGAACTGCTCTGAAAGGCAAGGGAGCGTTGCTCATTCCGTATGATTATTTTGCATTCAGGAACACCTTAGTCAGGATCCACTGAACAGACTATGCCTGCCAGGAAAATTTCCACTTTAAATAAGAAAGATCATCTGATTATGGCAATGCAGAATTACTCTGATTGTTAATGAGAGGGAGGGGAAAAGGTGTGAGCACAGACAGCAACCAAATTTGTGAGGACAATTAAGCACCTACATATTAGGCCCACGTATCAGTACCATGTTACCAACAAGAACTTCTATGACAGAGTCATTTGCCACATAGCTGTCCAACTGTTCAAAGTATCTCTGTCTCTGACTTTAAAATGTTGGCTTCTGAAGATTTTATCGGTAGGTATTAGGCTTCTGCACTGAGATTCAATTCATAAGTCAGATAGAAAGTGAATGGAAATGGAAGATTTGGGTTTGAATCTTACTCCAGTTAATTAAACAGGAAAGAATTTTTTAACACAGCTTTACCACATTCCAGATGAACATCCTGGTCACTATCCTCTGAAGCGTTCATACTGATATTTTCCAGACCCTTCAAGCTTTTCTGCTTCCCACAGAACACAGAAATTCTGCTTGGGGAAGGGACGGGAATCTCTGTGCTCCAAAATGATACCTTAAGCACCAAGGCAGAAGCCTTGTCTTTCTTGCCTGAAGACAATTTCAGTAATTAATATGGAAAGGGTTAATTTCTGCAGGAGAAGCAGAAAAAAAATTACCTTATTTGACAACAGAGCACTCGTAGGAAAGATTTGGTCTCAGATTTGAACCAGAGGAGATCTCAAGTCACAGTCTTACTGCTTTATTTAACATGCTATGAAGCATTAACAGTTTTCATGAGAACAGCTGATGTGGAACAAATGGATCCAGAGGAAGTGGTGCTGAGCAGAAACAGGAGGTACACGCACAGAGATACTCCTCGAGTGACAGGAAACCCATGTCCCACTGAGAGGTACCAGTATGGGAGATAGGGCCTGTGATACAACTCGGTAAATACATATCGTGCTGTTGTTTCCTCTCTACACACTGCTCTACACACTGCTAGCTTGGTTTCCTGGCTCCTAGGATGCTAGTTATTAGGTCTGTCATTGGCAAGAGATGATGTGTGAGGTACTTGGGTGTTTAGCTAGAGGCTGCTATTTCTGTTAGGCAAAGACAGATTCACACAGTACTAATGCTGAGTGTTGTTATATTCATGCTTGGTGATGTTCCCAAAGATTTACAGTCATGGAAACTTAATAGTGTGCCCAGACATTGTAATTTCCATTCTAGTGTCTTGCTCTCTACAAGATGCTTTTCTAGCAGTCTGTGGAAATGATTCTTAAACTAGGAGAGACAGATTTACAAGCAAGTATCCTGTGGTGGTGACAGTGTACAATAATGTACAATGAGAATCCATTAGAATTGAACCTGTTATAATGCCATAGAAAGTGCTCCAAAAACTTACCAGTACTGGTTTATCTTCTTTAAGATGAGAGCTTCTGTAGTGCAGAATGTCAGCAGAGCATATTTCCTGGGTACTTTATAATGTTGGCATGGAAGGTAAAGATTTTCCAGATAGCTCTTCTGCTTTCTTTCTTTCAAACGCTGGTCTTTTTATCTCATCTCGGTTTACTTTTACCTTGTCTTGCAAAGTCTTGCAAAGCTCTGCACAGACATACAGTGCAGTGTTTCCAGTTGGGAACACTGGAACATCCTGTCCAAGTCAACCCTGGTAGACAAACACTTTGAAATGCACTTCACGTGCAGCTTTGAAGTAGAACTTGGTTCAGCGCTCTGTAGGAGGACCTTCTGAAGTCTTCTGTACTGTTAGTTTTGAAACGACTCAACAAAGCATTTCAGAATACAGTTACATTTTAATTGTATTGTCAAGTTCATCTTTATTCAACAAGGAAACTGCATATACATTCAACTTAAACTTACTTACACAATTTCCTGAAATGGCCCTTTAAAGAAGTCCTGCTTCTTCTTCACAGTGCTCTATTTTCTACCTTTTAGCTGCAATCTTACTTTCCTCAATAGCAGGAAACTATGATCCTGACACCATGCCCTAAGATTACAAACAGTAGAATTGGAGATAAAAACATTCTGAGGATAAATTCTACGTCATCTTTTTCTCTTAAGGATTAAATTACACCTACAGTAGCAATCCCACTCTGCAGATAGGTGCAGTCAGACACAGATATACAGACAGATACACTGAGAAGGGGTATTCAAGCTCTTTTCACTTAATAGGACACATAGGGTTTGGGTTCTTTTGCTTTACGGGAATTCTTACAGACTTCAAGACGCGACAATGATGAGAGCATGCTGTCTCCTGCCTAAACAATTGCAAATGGTTTTATTAAGAAAGAGAAATCTTGGAATAGCATTTGCTTTAATAAACAATTTCTCTTTCTTATCCTAACGTAATAGGTGCTGACAGAAAAGAGCACAGAAGTCTTATCTGCCATGAGGCATCTCAAAGTATCTGACAGCTGCATTCAAAGCTGTGTTTGGGCTGGAATTTTCAAAGGAGTGCAAAGATGCAGGTACTCAAATTCCATGTGAATTGGAGCCTTAGTTCTTGAGGTGCTCTGAAGCTAAGCCTTACTCAGCTGCAAGAAATGCACTTTGCTGCAGAGAGATAAGACGTTGTTAATCCAAACTGCAGTGAAGCAAATACAAGATGACATGCGCATCATAGCCATGCTAATTAAGTTTATGAAATCCATGCTGGTTTACTCAGGGAAGACAATGAAAAAATGGTTTAATGGAAATAAAATTTTATGGCCATGGAAAGAGAGGCCCATCAGTCCCAGGCATTCTCTAAGGGCTATAATAAAGGAAGGGAAGTTACCCAAGTATACTTCTGCTTCTTAGGAAGAAGTATCTCTGGCTCTTTTAGCAGCAAGAATGCTGGAAGAAAGTCAAGAAGGAAGAAATTATGTCTCACTGTATCTCCACTGGAATTTTGTCAAGCCGCTGAAATTACATTATTGGCTTTTATTGGTTTTGAAGCTAACATTAAGCACACTGTCCATATCTCCATCTGATGAGACAGCTAATGTATTAGGAGTGAATAAATGTGCTCCAAGGAGAAAAAAAAAACAAAAAACTGCGCAACACCATAAAATCGTAGAATCATGAAAGATGAATTCTGGGCTGATTGTGATACCGTCTCCAAGAAGCTTGCCAAGTGTGACACCAAAATAGCAGCGGATGGCTGGGATACCAAAGTAGAATAGGAAGATGGAGAAGACAGTGGAAGAGATCTAATGTTTATGATATAAAAATTAACAATGACATGGTGAGTTGATTTCGTAACAGTTAAAGCACAGAAAATCTCTTAAAAATGTTCTCAGGCATAGATGTCTATCTACAAAGGTAGCCCCTATGAATCAGATTACGTATTTTGTCTCAAAACAAAGACTGGAAATGTAAGAATTAATCATAGAGAGGTAGTACAAAAGTAACAAGGAAATTCAGTAGAGTCATTAAAGATCACAAGATATTAGAGATATATTAAAGAAATAGGCTGGAGAGATAATTCAGGATAATTCCAAATATAAGAAACAAGGGACTGCTTGCAAACACGTGGGAAAGTAGATGGAGACTAACATGAAACAATGAGAATGTAACTTTCAGTCTGGTGTCATGCTAAACATGACAAGGCCTAAGAAGGACATATGGTATTTAAGTCTTGTATTTATTGAGAGTTTGCAGGATTTAGTGGATAAAATGCAGCAAGAGGAAAATGTGTGTAATGTGAGAGCCATTTATGAGAGGGAGAAAAGATCAACTGTGAGTGTGAAAAAGGACAGAACGCAAGAATGCAGTTACGGACAGTGGGAGGGAACTCTTTAATGACTTTCTTAGTACATAGATAGTTGAGCTATTTGTAGAACAGAAAAAAAAAATCAGAGATTTAAGAGGCAGTTGGAATTCTCAGAAACAACAAAGGACAAAATGTTGGAAGTTTAAGAACTAAATTACTGAAACCAGAAAGATGATGGAAAGGTCTTTGTTGGACAGTGACATAAGATAGCTTAAGGACCATGGAAACTGACTTTGTTGGAATGAAAATAGTTTCTCCAGCATTTTTTAAAAAGTTTTGAGATAGATTATAATAAGGATCATAACACTTCCTGTGTGGTACTGTTTACAAATTCCTGTTTGTGACATTTTATACACCCACCTCTTATACAGAGAAGATAACAGCTGAAGAGCAATCTAGTTTCTGGAAAATAAACTGTGGGAGAAGACACAAAGATTGACTCCTTCATGTCTCCTTAAGGTCTCCTTGGAGTCATGGCCCAATTAAAACTATATTATAAATATATTTGCAAGAGGGACTGAAATTAAATGATCCTCAGCAATCCTTCTGTTGTTACTAATAATTCTACTGGCAACAAAAGGAAAACAATATGATATAAAAGGTAATTGGAGATCGCAAGAAAGTAGGAGAAAAAAAATGAGGCTCAAGTTAAAAAAAGGTAAAACCAATTATTGTCTGTAATCCTACAAAAGGATTTTAGACGAGCTTCTCTAGCAGCTGATAACAACAGATAACAAATCTTTGGTGATTAATGGTAGTGCTCAGAATATTGCTTTATGAGAACACTCATAAAGCATCTCACATCCTCACATCTGAGGAGGTAAATGGAGTAGGAAGGTGTGTTCCTTCATTTTAAAATAATTTTTACTTTCAGATCATGAGTAAGAAGACAAGAGATAGCAGACCATTGTAACATACTTTGTTTTATCTAGAAGTGAGATTTGATTGCTCACAAAAAGGACAGATGAAGAAAACAAATATCTTGAGAAGTAAAATATGTGGATGAAATTTCATTAGGAATGGTGGTGGATGAATAGAGAACATATATAGGGATTTAATGGAATCTCCATAGCTTCACTGGACAAAGTGTGTGACTAGAGTGACACAAGAAGCATCTATGCAGAACCCTTCCACTGCTGTGCAAGGCAGGTCAATCAAAAATAAGTGAAGCAGAAACAGTAAGCTGAAATAATGTTCTTAACATACATCCTACTGAACAAAAACATGCCCTAAGAGAAGGAATCTGGGGCAAACTGAGAGGATCTGTGAATCATTATGATTCTAAAACCAGTAAGGAAGAAACCACGTGAGAATTAAATGGACCACTAGTAGAGACTTATACTCTGCAGGCATAGCCACATGCACTCAGAGACAGATCATAACCGACAAGTACATTGCGATTATGACCTGCTACACAGTGAGCAAACCAAGCTGTAAGCCATATCAACATTTACATCGTTCTTGACTTTACTCATCTTAAAATAAACAAAATTTGAATCTCACGTTCCAAAAGATCCTTCCGTAGTTTGAATATCAGACTGGACATATTCTCTGAGTCCAAAGTGATGTGGGGAATATTCAGTTGTTGCTGATATGAGGGTGTCTGAGGTGAGTGTGAGATGGATTTTAGATGCTCATAATGCAGAGCATACTGCTGCTCTGGCCAGTATTGAAAGTAATAACAAAAATTAAGATGTAGTTTGTTGCTCATTTGATATACACAGCAGAAGCTGCATGAGGATCTAATCTTCCCATAATTATCAAGCAGACTGTGGATTTCAGGATAGATTTAATTGCCAATATGAAGGAAATATCTTTTCCACTTAGTTTCTGTTGACTGCATCTTATTGCCAAAGATTTTGAAAATGCACACACTGCTGCCCTAAAATACACAACCGTAAATTCCTCCCAACTCTTTTATTTAAAACATTAGCCCTGGAGCTGAACAATACCTTTGTATCAGTTGGATCTATTACAGAAGTGTGCACTGGAAAATTACATTACGTTAACTTGCAGTTCTCCTAATACAAGTCAACAAGGACAAATTCCAGGTATCAGGACAATGAATTGTTGGTTTTGTTTGTATTTATGCTCTTTCTATAATGTTAATTTGTCTGAATTTTGGATGTTCTTGTGTGAGGGTGCTTTCTGATGTAACACAGGTGTACACAGTCTGTCCTTGTCCACTTGTGTGCTGCTAACCACAGCTGATTCCCAAATTCTTCCAGTGTTTATCTTGTATGTTCTCATAGAACCATGAAGAAAGCATCACTTTTGGGCTTGGAAATATAGAAGAGGGCTTTTCCTTCCTCTAAATGATTGTATAACACAATTATTTTAATTACCAGCTCTTTTCTATCTACAATTGGAAATGGAAATAAAAGCTTACTATTGACTTCTGGGAATCTGGTGGCACAGAGAGAAGACAAAATATTTTACAAATATCTTCCAGATTTGAAGACAGAATACAGCAAGTGAGACCATACAAGCTGACCTGAATTTGAAGCTAGATCTATATTTTAAGAATACCAAAACAACCAGGGGTGAGTCACTGGGGAGGCAAAAGTAACCACAGAGTTCAAGCACAGTCTATACTGTGAGCTTGACATGGTTTCCAAAACCTTTAATTTGTTTTAGAGGAACTAAACACATCCTTTAAACAAAATGCTGTGCTTTTATAAAGTTTATGCTTCGCAAAAATAGGAAAGATACTGAAAGCATTAACTCTTCAGTGCTGTAATCACAACAAATGCTGTGTATCTGTGAGATGTTATCTAGATTGATACCTAAAATAAATCACTAAAATTTGCCTTTGTGCAACTTCTACCACCTACTGAGAACACACAATACCTACTTCGCAGATACTTACTAAAAAGTCTATGTCAGTAAAGAAAAAATTCTGGCATCAAAGTCCAAGCAGCTTATCCAAAGTTTAGTGAATTCAAAGGGAGTTTTCCACGAAGAGGATTTCAATAAGGCCGTTAGTACTAACAGGCTATCCTGAAGAGAACAGTCCAGGTTCTTGAAGACATATTCTACCAGTACCAATGTGATTTCAAAGCAAAGAATTTTACTGCCTTCTGTGGAAGCAATTGGTGATGCAGGTATGATAGCTTGTATAAAGTAACTTCTGTTTCTTTGCATGAAATGAAAAAGAAACACAATGTACCACCCTTTTAAAAGATACTCATTACTTTGCAAGAAGGTTTTGCTTAATATTTGATGATGTACACAGAAGTTTGGGATGATGATAGTAATGAAAATGAATGAATCCCCTTGTGAGGGATGTTGAAATCTTTCACACGTATTGCTTCATTAGTGGAAAACCTGAATGCATTTTCTTTAAGTGCATGTGATAGGACAACAGTGTGCTTTTCACCCCCACTATGAAAAACAAGAAAAAAGACTTCAAGTGTCATGCAGCCGGAAGAAGAGAGCAGGAGCCTGAGTCCTTAACGCCGTAATTGAGGCACTTTCATGAACTAATGGCTACCTGGGTTCTGGTCCTGCTTAAAGGACTGTTGGTGAGAGGCAGTAACTGGGTTCAGTATGTAAACTGTCCCTGGAGCAGGAGTTAGAACTCACATTTTCTCTTTCTTAGCAAATATTTAGCACATTTGAATGTCATTCTCATGATCTTCCCCCATTTTGATAGGAATCTGGGGAAATGTGTATCATCTGTATTTTGCACTGGCATCTTTTTCCAATGAGGGCACTGACCTAAGACAATTTCCTCCTCTTGAACTCAGATTTGGTTTTAAGAGCCAAATGCTTAAGGGAAAGGCAATGTCTGACTTTGAAGTATCTAAGAAAGAAGCAGATATTGGAAAACAGGCTTTCAAAAAGCCGGTTCAAAGCCTTTCCTAGCCTCAGGTCTGTTTATCTCAGTAGGCATATGAATATAACTCCACTCTCTGGAACAAAGTAATTTCCTGTAGATTAATATTCAAAGCACTAAATCTACATTTGTGTAATGTTAGTGCGTGTGTAGCAGTCTTGCCTATAAAGGTAAAAGTACTACGTGTTAAGGATGGAAAATGACACAAATGCTGCTTAGAGTACAGGAGAAAATATGCTGAAATAAGTCATTATTTGGCTTTTATCTATGCAATATAGGGGCCAAAAATGTTGAAAACAGATCATTTCTCACTGTGTATATTGAGGAAGAAAAGGTTACCCAAGGTTTTCTATGCATTTGGCTCAAGGTCGCCGCAATATGAGAACATGTGATTTGCTAGGGAAATCCTATGTGACTCTTCTGCAGCAGCTAACCAAGTAAACAAGAAGTGAGCTGGAACTTTCTGTACAAGGACTTTTACTGGAATCATTCAAAAGCTTACGAATATACTTAGGCTTCCTCGGGTGGTTCCCTCTGTGTTAGATCTGCTGCTGCAGGCATTGTCTCTCAGAGAAATGAACTTAAAATCATGGACTTACATCCCTTTACCAGTTTAGGATCATGTCAGCATAGTGGTTTCTATCTGAGTTGATAGGCTTTTAAAATATATGCTCTACACCACTGACTGATTTTAAAAGAAAGGAACAGCATAAATATGTCTTTAAAAACTATAATAGTCTTGCTAATAATCTTCATGCATGAGTATCTTCATAAGGCCACAGCTCTACATTTTTGCATAGCTCCACATGTGGCTGGAGCTGGCATCTGCCTGTGTCATTAAGTCTAAAACGACTCAAAACTTCCTATGTTATTCTGAGCCTTCATTTATGAAAACCACTTTTCTTGAATCCAATGAAAAGCATATGGCAATCACTGGATGATGAAAGTCCAAATCATTTATGGTCCAATTATGGCTCCCAAGAGAAATCAGCTGTAAAGTGTTCTCAAAAACTCAAAAACAAGAGATATAAAGCACATGATAATTGCTAAAAAAGTTTTAACTGACTAAAGCACCTTGGCTCATTCTTATCAATGATTTTAGCCCTCATTCTGCACTGACACTTCCACAAGTACGTCCCTGTCAGCAATTCTTCGAAAGAATTTGTACCTTATGTTATTTTTAAAATGTTCTTAAAGGTATACATTGTACAAGCTATCATGAATATAGTTGTATTCAAAAGATGAGGAGGACATTTGAGTGCATTTGCTTCTACTTTTTTTCACCAGCTGTTTCTTCTCACTTGGTTTTCTTAGGCAAGCTTCCCGCATTATTTCAGAGAGAGGATCTCAACCCAGAGCTGTTGGTTTGTTGTGCTTGCACTTCCAGCAGGTACAAATAAGAAAAGTAGGTGCCGATTGTCTTTAATATTCTGCTTCACTAACTGTACCTGTTGCTTTAGTACAAACATCATAGCAATATTTTTTGCCAAAACTGGAGGAACACCAAGTTTCCAAAGCCTTGTCCATTGCCCTCAATGTAATACTACACCTTTTCCACTCAACCACTCCTTGCTTTCAATTAGTATCCAATGCAGAAATAGTGGGGAAATTATTTATCATGTGGACATCATGAGTTTGTACTGAAGAATAAAAATAAAATGTAAAGTTTTCAAATTTGCATACTTGTTCAAGACTTATTCACAGATGTACTAATAAGCTGCTCTCTATGTATTTAAGCATGTATTTTCAGTTTACTTTATGTTTAGTCAGTCACTACAGATCTATACAAACATACATTAGAAGAGTCCTACCAAATGTTCAGGGCAGGAAAACGTATCTTATTTGAAACTAGTTTCTGCTGATTTTTAAAATTTTTTTAATTTTAATTTTAATTTTTTTACCAAACAGCAGTACACTCACACTTTTCATGGATTTTGTGTGTGTGTGTTAATTCTGCAGTTCTGAAATGCTGAGACACTGGGTAACCATTGGAATGGAGCTACAGAGCAACACATGACAGAGCTATGATCTCACCTGAAAAGAAAGTATAACAATTTCACCTGGAAAAAATAGCACATGTTTTCATATACCTCCTTTATGAGTTGCGAGATCAGCACTGAAATATGTTCTCTGTAGAGTTTCCAAGCTCTTGTCATCAAAATCTGTATCACTAAGATCACACTTCAAAAAGTGTTGAGAGAGAAGACATTGCTAGTGACCTGGATGCTTTCCCTTCTCTAGGTTTGAATCTGAAAATCTTCTCTTGCTCTTCATAAGCCTTCAGGTTGTGCATGATGAATTAGTCATACAAAAACAGTACAGCTCGTAAATGGAGATCCCCTTCTGCTCATGGAATATCACAGGTTCTTCATTGTCTAGTTCAGGATTATTTAAAATGTTATCAATTTATTCTGTTAAACTGATTAAGCTCAATAGGAGATTTTGAAGGTTACAGACTATAAAAGCAAAACTTTGTGGAAAATACAGAGTTAATCATTGTCCTTTCTCAGTTTTGAAGACAAACTGAATAAATATATAGTAATGATGCTACAGAAGACTGAAAATGTACATTTGGAGGAACAAGTCCTTTATAATCAAAGGGATATGTGCCATTTGTGTAATGGTTGTACACAGAATGGCCAGCAACAAATACAGATATACTAGGATTGCTCAGAAGCTGCCCAGTGTTGTCTTTTGCCTAAAAAGAGGAAAAAATACCCTTCAAGAAAATTAAAATATATATATATTGATCTTGAAATTTGGAAAGATTATTCAACATTCCATTCATTTCATCACTAAAGTTGCAAAATCAGGAAATATCACAGAATCACGGAATTGCAGGGGTTGGAAGGGACTTCAAGAGATCATTGACTCCAACTCCCTTGCTAAAGCAGGTATCCTACAAAAAATCACATGGGTAGGGGCCAGGTCTTGAATATCTCCATAAAAGGAGACTGCACAACTTCTCTGGGCAGCCTGTTCCAGTGCTGCACCACCCTTATCATAAAGAAGTTCTTCTGCAAGTTAGTGCATAGCTTACTATGTTCAAGGAGCCTGTTGCTCCTTGCCCTATCACTATACACCACCAAGAACAGCCTGGTCTCATCCATTTGCCTCCCACCTCACTTCAGATATTTATAAACATTGATCAGATTCCACTTTCCATCTTCTTTTCTCCAGGCTGAACAGGCCCAGGTTACTCAGCCTTTCCTCACACAGGAGATGCTCCAGGCTCTTTTTCATTTCTGTGGCCTTCCACAGGACTCTTTCTAGGTGATCCCTGTCTTATTTGAACTGGGAAGCCCAGAACTAGACACAGTATTCTAAATGTGGCCTGACTAGAGCAGAGTAGAGGGAGAGGATAGCCTCCCTTAACTTCCTGGCCATGCTCTTTTTAATGTACCCCAAGATACAATTGACATTCTTGGCCAAAGAGCACACTGATGGAACATGGCCAACATGTTGTCCACCAGGACCCCACAACTATGTATTAATCAGGTTTGTTTGCAAGAGCAAGCATTAACACATCTCTCTTAAACAATATTAATTGTCTTTAGAAAGGAAATTATGAGGAAAGAGTGAGTCATAGCATTAAAGTATCAATCTTTCTAATTATAATGTCATTGTCTCTGCTCCATTCATCTTTTTCAGAATGATTCTGTGAGGGCACAGGCCATGCATTAGAAAGTCCAATGGTTTTCTCTCTAAAACAGACAGCAAAGGTTTGCATAGACTTCATCTGCCTCTGCATAAATAAGACAAGAGGTTCATACTCACTTTGCCTAGACAGATTTGATATTAAACATTACACTAGTAACTGTGAAGATGTTTATGACCCTAAATAAAGCTTAGCAGTTACACAGCTATATCTTTCCAGCTGCTGGGAGCAGAAAAATGACTATCCAAACACAGAGATAACTTTTTCTCTCTAAATTTAGGAGTCTCATACTTCTTATTTGTTTCCAATGCAGAAATCTCCTGTGAAAGATACTTCTCCATACAGAGATGCAATTAGCAGAGAAGATCTCTGGGAAGGTATTTAGTAGCTAGGCCTTGCAACATGTTGGTTTATCTCAAAAGGTAGGAATAACTTCCTTTTTGATCAGTGATTGCTGTCATGTGAAATGAGGACCACATCTCTGGAGATTTCTACAACAGAGGGTAGTCCTCTATGTAAAAGTGTGGGACCAGACCTTTGAGCAGTTTTGGAATAATAAAAGAGCAGAGAGAGAAGGATGCAAGGAACAGTAGAAGGAAAAAAAGTAAAATGAGAGAGCATTGGCAAAGCAGTAGCTAGATAGAATTTTTTAGCATTATTGATCTTACTGTCCCCCCGACCATCTCAAATTGAAATGCTTGTTCTGGGTCAGTCAGAGACTGTGCTGAGTAGTTCCCTTTGGAAGCACATCTTACTCTTGCTCTATCTCTTGCCAGCTGTGGGAACCCATCCCACAGGTGACTCGGTACAAATTCTCCCTGGAGCGTTTGGTACACTCCCTCCTGGAACCAGAGCCAGCTTCGTTACTAGGACAGATCTCATGTCCGTGTGCAGCAATAACAGCCAGCCTGCAGTCTTTCTGGTGACCAATTCTTCAAAAAAAAGCAATGATTTATGCAACCATCATCAAACCTTTCTCTGTAGTGCATGAATTTTTCTCCCTATTCTGGAGTCTCACTGAGCTGTGGGTAAGGGAGCCATGAGATGCCTGCTTTGGAATTGTTGAAAGACACAGCTGCTCTGTTCTAACTGCTCAGAACAGGATTATCAGTTGTTACCTCCTGTGGGTTACATTTTCTGCCTGCTACTGAGCTTTGGTTGGCATATGCCAATGGCTACTGCAGTCCCTGCTGGAGCTGTGTTACAGACAGAGCCCAAACAGAAGGGAATTACACAACATTTAGGGAGCTCCTGCTTCCTCCAGATGTGGAAGGTATAGGGAAAGTTTTTACCAATGGGACTCTAAAGAAAAGAACTGTTACTGGCAGAACTTATGTTAACATTAGAAGGAGAGTAAGCTTCAGTAAGTCTTTCTATTGCCGTTCTCTTGTGTGGGTTTCTCTGTGGGAGGAATAAGGCCTTTCTGGAATAAAACCCCAAAGAGTCCAAGAGTTCCTCCGAGAAAATGGTAAGATTGCACAAGGTTGGTCAAGGTTGTTGCCTGTAATAAGGGACAGACTGAATCATAGTGTGACTGTCATGGGTAAATACAAGTTTCCCCAGCTTCCTCATCAAACTTAACTACTCAGTGTGAAAAAACACAGCTTCAGCACCTGAACATACAAAAAATGCACCAGCATTCCGTGGAGCAATGGCCAGAAATTTGCACTGTTGGCACAATCACACACCCTGCTCCTGCCTTCTCTGTCCCTATTGCTTCGCTTCTGCTATTTAAGGGATGGCCAAGCTTCAAATATAGAGTGGACAGTGCCCTCTAGCCTAATGATGTGGTCAGAGCACTCTGGACAGGAGAAATACCCTTTGGACCCTCACACCCCAGCTTTCTAGCCTCCCAGCAAGCCTTTCATCATTTCTTGAGCTGGATGTGATCTTTCCAATCACACGTGACAACATTTGTTGTTTCTCCCACTTAACTTCAAAGGCAGAAAATTCCCTGGTGTTTAAATTCAAGAGAGAGTTTCAGGCTGAAGTACCAACTGGCCTGAGCATTGAGCATAGTCAGAACAGGAGAAAACGCAGATCAGCATTAGTGTCGATCCAAATCCAGGAGAGACTCCATCTGGATGTGACTCCACACAGAGTGTACATTCCATATCTTAAAGGTTGAGACATTTAGTCTTCCTTGGCATTAGTCTTGCTAATTACAATTGTAAGGAGGAAGACTATACATACATGTGGCCAGAGGTCCAGAACAAGGTACTGAGGAATTGCAGCCTGTTGGTGCATGTAATAGACAACAAAACCTTATCTTATCGAGCTGCATAGGAAAATAAAGCTAAGAAAAGTAGTGAGATGACAGTAATTTGCTTTTGTTTAGGAAGAATGACCCATGCTCAGCAGGTTACTTACTGCAAGCCTTTTTCCCTGTCCACTAGATACTTGCATGGATTTATAATTACATATTTTAGTCTAGCAAAGACTGTGTCTGGACTTCTATATTTTGAGTTCTTAATTTTCCTCCAAATGAAGAAGAACTATCAGTCTAACTCAGGCATGAGGACTGTTAAAATGTTGAGTACTGCTGTGCATGTTCTGCTCCCAGTTGAATCCTATGGCAACACTGTGCATGAAGCTGGGTAGAGGCAGAGGCTAAAGGAGTACTCAACAGCCAGCGTGCTAAAGCCAGGCAGGCCAGTGAAGTGCCTCAAAATTAAAAATTAAATTAAAAAATACTTTTTTAGGTTTTCCTGTAAGCTGAATATTCCTTCTCAGCTAGGTAGTTCCCATGTTCTAGTGGGTATCCAAATGTCTTATTTAAAGAGGTCTGTGGAGGATAAGTAGTACTCTCATGTGCTGAGGAAAGGAAAAAAAAATACAGAAAAGAATCAAGATCTTTGCAATTAGAGACACAGCTTTGCCCTCTCTGCTTCCTCAGTTGTCACTTTCATCAGACAATGGTCAAAGTCCTCAGTTTTCCCTGCCAGGATCAGGCCTCTGCTCAGTTGCGAGTGCATTTGAGTCCTTGACCATGCCTGAAATACTCCATCCAGTGGCTAAGACTCATAGCTGAAGGATGAGCTCACCAGCTCTCCCAGACGAGGGACAGCCTGGAGCTCAGGACTGTGGTTTGACACATAGCAGGAGTGCTGCTTCAACTTTTGCCCTTGGATATTCATTCCAGCCTTAAACCTTTGCCCTTGGCTATTTTTTCCTGTTTATTCGACTTCCTACTAGCCCTCCGGTGGCTTGATGTTTGTGTTCAGAGTAACAAAGCAGGGGAACTATTCAGTTAAAAAAATACCTTTAGGGGAGGTTAGTAAAAAATAATGGAATTGTTTCCTTGATCTTTCTGTATGGATATGTACAAAGATTCATACTAACTAAACATGGTGCAGAATCATAGAAGTGACAAGGTGGATGCTCAAGTTCATAGTGCTGGCTGCAAAAGCACCTGCCAAAGCTTAATCGAGGCATGCATTAACTCAGACTGTGCCTCGTGCACTCCCAGTAGATGTCTCAAAAACATGATTTACCACCTCAATGGAGAGCTGTGCTTCACTGGTGGGAGCACTGAGCAAAGCTGCATGATTGTGAACCACTGCTTTTGCCCAGTGTTAACAAATGAGAATCGATGACACAGGGATGGCTGCATTTCAAGTGACTCAAGAGGCAAAAGAGATTGCCTACACTTCCAGCTTGGCAAAGATGTGGCACAAGAAAGAGCATGCTCAGTAGTACAGTTTTAAGCATGCGAGTACCTTCCTGGTGTCTGCATTGCTGCCCACACATGTTCTAAGAGTTCTTCATAGAACAGCTTTCTGCCTGAAGAAGTTTAATCTTACAGCCCTGAAGATTAAATGAAATCATTCCCTGGGTGAGAAGCCAGGGTTGAGATTGCTGCCCATCCGCTAACCACAGCTTGCCTTTTAAAAACACTGGAATATACTTGTTTATTAAAGTTAGAATTTCTGCTTATATGTTTTTATAGACCTTTTATTAGTCTGCAGGAGAATTGTGGTTAACCAGAGCTCTCTTGCAGGCTAATAAAAGGTCTGTGCTGATACACTAAATAATAATACTTGTAAAGTCAAACAGAAAGGATAAAACTGCTTCTAATAAATGGATTTTGCCATGGCACCTTCAAAACCCACGCCTTAAGGTATGTTACTTGTACATGATTTAACACTACAGTATCCCAACCTCTAATGCACTACGCACAAAAGAAGTCCCAAACACACTTTTAACCCAAGTTTTCTTCCACATGTCATCATATAGAAGTCAGTGATTACTGTTCAGTGTGCAGTCCCACTCTTCCACTTGGCTACCCACTGCAGCTTTCATGTATCAGCATGTACTTGGGCATAATGCAGACCCCATACCCTGGAATGCATCTTGGAGAGATCATCGGAGTCCTTCACATGATATTGTGGGACCTATGCATGCTGCAGCCAATTCAGCAGCAGAGATCTCTTGGACATGAGATAGATGCTCTGAGACAGGAGAATAGCTGAGCAGCAATGTAAGCAGAAAGGACTTCCCATCCTTAAATTTGTCCTTTAGTTTGCTTTTCACCTTCTATATACACAGCCCATGGGGCTTTAAAGATGTAGCACATTATATTGCCTCTAATAACAACATGGAAAAACTGACAAAACAAACACAATGTCCTGTGTAAATATAGAACTTCATATGCTCCTGCAAAGCATTTGCTAGTTATCTCCACCTGCTCTCTGACTGAGCTGTCTCCACCTTCCTGCTTTTATGCTGATGCACAGAAATTTGGTTCCAAGCAGTGAGTGGGCTCACAGCTCTGTCCAAGGGTGGTATGTATGGAAGAAGATATAATTTTTCCCCTGGATGTGGTTCAGAAGGGTGTGAGGATGTTGGTGCCTGGAAACTTTGTGCAGGGAGAATTTTGATAATTTTAATCACTTATTCACTGGTACTGACCGCTCAACTGAGTTACAGGAATTCTCGATGAATGGCTCCTGATGGCGTAGACGCCAGCTCCTGAGTGCATGCAAAGTTCGCCAGAGCTGAATTATTGCTTCAAATTCATCCAGCATTCATCAGACATGTTCAGGCCATGTTCTGAAGAACAGATAATCTGAAGCATCACACAAGCATTGGCGTACTAAACTTTATAGCACAGGACACATTTCTTCGTTCTTAGAAATAGAAAAAGCATGGCAATATCTGCCTGATAAAATGGAAAACAGAAAAATGTGACAGACAGGAACAGCTACACAGAAAAAGGAAGTATGTTTGAATGTGATACACTGATGCTGGGGAGCACTGGAAGGACTTGCAATACAAAAAGTATATGAATGTCTGAGATGCCCTCTTGTATATTTTACTTGCACATTTTCATGCTTGTCTGGCTATCACTAATCTAAATTAGCCTGTGTCTCTCATAAATTCCTTTTTTCATGATGTAATTAGGCTTTTCCACTACTATGCAAAGTAAGCCTCTTTAGCTTCATATCCATAAATCAGATTTAATTCTAGGACTGGTTCCACCAACCCTTCCACAGCTAGTAAGATTGTTACCATTTGTCAGTGTTTATTGTGTTCTTCAGAGATTTATATTTAGCTTCATTTTCTTCCAAGAAATATGCCGTATCTTATTTCACTGACATGAAGACTGACCTTCCAGGCTACTGTATGGAACACTGTATGGAACTCATCCCACTTGATGATTAAGCACATGCTGAACTTCACACTGGCAGCACAGACAAAGGCAAAATAGCACACCTGCTTAAACTGGGAAGCAATTGATAATGTCTACAACGTGTAGCAGAGCAACTTCAGCAGTAGTTTCCTTCTCAGACATCAGTTCACTGCAGGCACTGTAGACATTTGTAACCAAAGTATTAGGACTCCAAGGTCTGAATGAAAATGCTTGCATGTGGAAATATCAGCTGACACAACAGAGCAAGGGCGAAAAGAATGGATATGAAAGACAGCAAACAAAACAAGGAATGGTGAGGAATGTGCTTTTTGCATCAAGACTAGAAGAACAAGCATTCCGTTTTGTTACTAACATATAGGTATTTTTTACCCAAAACTCATGCTCTGATAACATGGGCTCATATAACATCTTCCCAAGAGAAAGACAAACAGTAGCCATAGAGATGGCAAAACAATGGAATACAGCAACAAGCAGAAGCTCTTCTTAAGGTTCCTGGAGAATATGGCAAGGTTCTGAGGCAAAATCACTGCATAATAACTGCTTCTATCAGTACAACATGAAAGACTTGTTCAAAAAATATTTGTTGTCGCCAGCCAAGAAAAATCCGACATACTTAGGGAGGACACGAGCTGGTGCCCTTTTCCTCAGCAGTCCTGATCACATCATGTGGACAGGAACGAGACACTTGGCTGTGTGTGGCAATGAGATGCCCTTGCTAGCATCTCTGTACTGCGTGGGTGAAGCTTACCTTCGATGCTAACCATAAGGGTCTTATTACTGGTAGTGATTCTCATATTTCCACCCAATGTATTTTTCAGACATCTGAGGTGGATTTTTTTCCAGTGAGAGGAATGCAAGTGCCCTCAGCATAGTTGATTTTGGCAACTAGTGTTTTTCTTCCAATTTCTTGTTAAATTCATGGCACTATCTAACTAGCGCAGGTCAGCAGATCAAAGTCCTTCATTGTTTCTCCCTGCAAAAAGACAAACCACAACAAACTACATGGGTTTCCTGCCAATCAGGGAGGTCAGGGAATTTTTTGAAGCCTTTTAGCAATATATTGCCAATATGTCACTGCGCTCTGCAGGCGTAATTCCCTAATGACAAACTCTCTGCATTTGAAAAATACTATTTACAAATAGATTGTATCTCTGGGTTCAGAATACTCATTTCCAAGAATAGCTCTGATCCAGCTTGACAACACAGAGATGCTTCCACTGAGATCTCATAGGAAAGAACTGTTGCTTTTTGAGTGCACCAAAACATATGTGCTACCCAGTGCATATGAATAACTTGAGGTTATTCTTGGCAGAGCAGAGCCTGTTCCTCCTTGTCCTATCACAGCCAGTGTGTGTTTTGTTATTGGCTTTCCTGAATACATTCAGTCAGGCCCAAATTCACTTTGCTGGTTGCATTATATAATCATTAAAAGAACAAAACCAAAAACAGGAATAGGTGATCCATACAAAGGATAACTGGCAGACATTCTCTCACAATATTACATATTTACAATCTCTAGCTTTTGTAAATACTGGTAGAAGTGCTCATCACACAGTTCTGGTTAAATGGTAGGATTTGTAAAATGTGCACATAACGTCTCAGAAAAGGAAGTTCTTTAATATTCTTTATTGGCTGGAGGAAAGTGGGTGCCAAATACAACTGTGAAATGGGAAACAATGCACAAAGGAAAAGTTCCAGAACATCAACACATCCGTTTCTTTCCTGCCATAAATAACCAACACACCCATAGCAGCAAGACTAAATGGCTCCAGGAAACTCTCATTAATGAAAATGTCCTAGCTGAGCTTCTCACTTTCAGTTGGAAGTTTTCTGACCTGGATAGCAGACAAGTTGTTCTGTAAGTAATAGGAGGCACTGAGATAAACTCAGATAAACTCAAACTAGCCCACTATCCGGAGAGACTTAAATCTTCCTCTCCCATTGCCCAAGCATTAATGGTGAAAGGCAGAGCTCTGCTGCAGTTAAAATCAATGACAAAATCCTGCACTAAGTCTATAAAGACACAGCATTTGTTTCAGCATCTGCTCTTCAATTTTCCGGAAACCAGAGATAAGGCAGGAAACAAAAATATGTGTATATGTACTACATGCAGATAAGTTTTGTTATAAAATATAGCAGCTGTGACACTTTACAGGGAAAGTTGCCAGGTGAGTCAGGATTCATAGGCAGCGTATTTTCTGCACATCAAAAGCTAAACAGTAAGGATAACCATAGCAGCATTAGTGCATGGGGTATTTTTATTTAAATTACCATATTACACTGTATAACAAACAGATAACAGAAACTCAACCATCAGCTTTAGCACCTTGACACTTTTACTACAATATTGTCTTAAATTGCAACTACTCAAGAAAGTTTCTTAACTTCTAATGGTGCCACTAAACACCGAGCCATTAAATACAATACCAAAACAACCCCAGAAACGATCCCTACCTCTGATTTGTCCTGGCAGCTTCTCAATCAGTCTGATTTCACAATCAAATTTTCCTGCTCAAAAAAAAAAAAAAAAAAAAAAAGCAACAGACACTTCTTTCCCCAGTTCCTGTACAGAATGTATACAAATTACAGGGAAGCTGCCTTGCTAATTAAAAAGAGAAAATGGGCCAAATGAATAATATTTGCCATGCAGAAAAGGAGCCAGATCCTCTGTAATTAATCATGGAGCACATTCCTTGTTCAGGAAGGCTTCCTGCCAAGTGAGATGCCAGGGAGCCATTATGAAGAAGAAAGTAACACGAGCTGCAGGAAAGGAAGGTGGTACAATTTAATGTGACATATACAATGCCTTCCAAAAAAAAAAAAAAAAAAAAGTTATCATGCACCTTTTGTGGAAACTTGCATTTATGGGACTACCATCCACAGCACAGGGATGAACTGCATCTTGCCCAGCCTGTGTGGGTCAAACACAACAAAACTTCACCATAAGCTTTCTGGTGCTGTGGATATTACTGGCTCCACTGTAGCTCTGGCTTCTATAACATAGAAAGAGGGGATGCAGAATGAAAACTACAGAAAAACAAATGCAGATTTGGTTGTAGGCAGCTGAAACAGCAAATCACTGTGTGCCTGGACTGCAAAGAGCACAGAATTAGGCATCCAGCAAGCCTTTGCAGTCAGAAGAGACTTCAGACTGTGAAGAGATGGTTGACAAGCCAGGAAGGTAACTGCTTAAATCTACTAGTTGGAAGACCCCCAAGGAGAGAGCTTAACAGAAGTGCGTCCATCCTTGGAGATACAAACATTTAAATCTGTAACAGGAGGAAACATCATCTACGGCTTGGGATTTCACTGCCCAGGGCTTCACTCCAAATGCTGTTACCCTGCTTTCCCAAGAACAGTACAGTAGTGTATAAGGAGACGCAGCCAGTCCTCTTAAGAAGGTGACACAGGTCAATGGATAGACAACTGTCTCAGGAGGCCTGAAGTCAAGCATGCTCTTGAGCCAGAAGAGACCCAACCACAAGGTTCGTGTTGTTCTTGCTCTTGCATACAGCAACTTCAATTTTCTTTGCACATGCAAAAACATTGGAAAGGGGAGGAAAGGATGGAAGATTTCATCTCTACAAAATAGTTTGCATTCACTTAGCCTGAACAGGGAATGTGCAGGGCTATGGAGAATGGCCTTGGAGACCTGAAATACATCCACATAGCCAAGGTATGACATGTCTGGCTCAGCACCATAGAATCACAGAATGGCCAGAGTTGGAAAGGACCTCAAAGATCACGAATCTACAACACTCGTGCCAGAAGCAGGGCCACCAACCTCCACATTTAATACTAGACCAGGCTATCCAGGGTCCCATCCAATATGGCCTTGAACACCTCTACGGACGGGGCATCCACAACCTCTCTGGGCAGCCTGTTCCAGCACCTCACCAATCCCTCTGTAAAGTACTTCCCCTGACATCCAACCTAAATCTTTCCTCCCCCAACTTAAAACCATTTCCCCTTGTCTTGCTGTTATCTACCCTTTCAAAGAGTTGATTCCCCTCCTGTTTGTAGGCTCCCTTTAGGTACTGAAAGGCTGCAGTGAGGTCACCCCGCAGCCTCTTTTCTCCAGGCTGAACAAGCCCAGCTCCCTCAGCCTGACTTCGTAGGGGAGGTGCTCCAGCCCCCTGATCATCCTAGTGGCTCTCCTCTGGACCCTCTCCAACAGCTCTGTCTTTCTTTTACTGGGGACTCCAGACCTGGACACAGTACTGCAGATGGGGCCTCACAAGAGCAGAGTAGAGGGGGAAGAGCAAAGTAGAGAGGGAGCACCCTCATGGAAGTACATGCAGTTCCTTACCATGTAAGCTCTGCGAAAAGCCATCTGCAGCAACCTAGAAACCCCCTGGAGGAGAGTGCAAGCAGGAAAATCCAAGGAAAACAGAGAAGTTGCTTTTTCTCTCAGTCTTGCTGTGGTTTACTGGAGAACAAAAGAGGAGCCATAGGCTTGCCAGCTCTTCTGGTTTTATGAGCCGCGTGGTATATATATATATATTAATTGTTGACTCTTGAGACTGTGGGATTGTGAAGAGTTGAAGTTTGATTTAAAGGAGAAGCTGGCATGTAGCTATTGTGGCTTCAGAGAAATGCTGGAGGTCGAGTCTCAGACCTCAAAAACTGTAGGCAAATATAGTCAGTCAAGAACTGCCTGCACTTGAAGGTCTGGCCCAACACTTTGAACCCCAGATGGCTGGTGGTGTCCACGATGTTGGACAGAAGGGTTTTCTGAGAATGGTATTTGATGGTTTCAAAGGGAACCTGAAGCGATCACATTTGTGACTTCAGTCTGCTTTCTACAGCCTGCTGGGGACCACTGGCTGCTTTAGTATCTTCAGCAACTGCGTGCTGACCAAACCCTGATGCTAAAGTCGCACATTATGACCAAGGAGAAACTGAAATCCTCAGCCCTAAAAAACCATAACCACCGCTCCTCCGCCTGAGCACGAGCGCAACCTCAGCTTCGGACGCCACAGGCAGCGATGCCCAAGCGCAGCCCGGGGGCGCCAGGTGGCGCGAACAGCCGCGCCCCAGGGCAGGCCCGCGGGTGCTGCCTCCCGCCTGGGCAGCCGCGCCGCCGGGCGATGCGCGGCGCAGGCTCCTCCCGCAGGCAGCCCGCCAGGCCCTCTCCTCCATCCCTCCCTCCCTCCCTCTCCCTGCCTGCTCCATCCCTCCTTCCTGTCGGCGCTGCGCACTGCTGCCCGCCGGAGCTGGGCCGCCCGGGATCGCGCCGCGGACACCGCGCACACCCCCGCGGCATGAGGCCGCCGCAGGGCAGGGCGAGGCGGCGGCGGGTGAGTGCCAGACCCGAGCCGGGCGGCTTTTGCCGGCGGCGCCTCCGCGGTGGGGGCTGTGCTCGCACCTGGGAGGGGGCCGCGCCGGGAAGCGCCCCCCGCGTCCCTACACCCGCCTCGAGGTGGGGCGAATGGAGGCGGAGGGGCCCGGCGCGGGGCGAAGCGAGGCAGCGGGGTTGGCGAGCTCCGCGCTGCGCTGCCTTCCCTCGGTGCCTCCGCGCGGAGGGGCACGGAGCTCCCGCTGTGCCGGCGGCGCTTCGCAGGGCCGCGTCTCCCGCCTTGGCCGGGGCTCGGGCCGGAGACAGGTGGCGGCGGGGCCGGGGGCGCGGCGGGCGCGGGCTCCCCGGGGGAGAGCGGCGGGGAAGGCAGCCGCTGGCCGGAGCCGGCGGTTATATAGAGGCTGTGTTGTGTCAACAGCTCATTCTGCTGGCCGGCAAGTTGGTGGGTTCAAGGACCGAGCAGTGGGTAAATATTTATGCCTCTTTTTCCTTGCGTTTTTATTTATCATTATTTATTATTATTATTATTTTAAAAGTAGCATATTTCCAAAAATTAAAAAGAAAAGAAAAGAGTCCTTGGGAGGGACTTGCAGAGCCCTTTCTGTGGCCAGAAGCATCCGGACGCACCTCGCACACCGGCAGTGGCACGGCAGCGTCAGCTCACCGCCTCTATTTTAAGGGATTGAATTTATGGTGCCTTTAGAGAACGTGCTTAAAAAAAGATCACCGTAAGCCTCTAAGGCGGTTCTGGAAGGAACGTCATTCCCATGTTACAGCTCAGCGTGAACGGGGCATGTTGTGCTGAGTGCTGTGCTGGTAAGAATTAATGATAGATGTGGCCTTTCTGTTTCCTAATTGTAAGTGACTGGGGACTTTGCTATAAATGGGAATCGGACTTCAGATGAGTATTGAAATTCCCTTGTATCTGGGCGACCTCAGCTTTGTGCTTATTTGTAGGAGCTCTCCCTTTGATTCCCTAATCCACACATTTCATGCTTAACATTTCTGTTGCAAAAACAGTCAGATTTTCATTTTCCACAACCAAGTTGGCCATGTTGTGTTAAATTCCTTTGGAATTTAACAAAACATCAGGCAGGGAATAGGTAGCTTTCTTCTGTATGTGAAGTTTGGCTTGTTACTGAAGCAAGGCAATGTGACTTGTTTCTTTGATATCACACCTGAAAGTCTTTTCTGCCTTTTTTCCTTTTCTTTAAACTCTTCTTAAACCTTCAGCTTGTAGCTTGGACCCTGACCGTTAATCAGTTTTGGCAGGTCTGTCATCTGTGTGGAAGATGAGGGTCCATGTCGTGCCATATTCCCTCTCTAAGGGAACTGTGTTGTTTCATGTTGTTCTGTTGGTGCGCATATGTTTTATTAATACAGCTTTGTGCATCCTGTGGGGAAAAATGCATAAACTTGTCAATTTGCAAAAAGTCGTCTTGTTCTCAGCTTCTCAGCCATTGTATGCTGTATGGTTGTGGTGATAAAGATAAGCACGTTTGTTTTTGGTGATAAAGGACAGTGAGCACTCCTGGATTGGGCCCCACTGATTCAAGATTAAAACAAAAATGTTTGATGAAGGAAGGATTAGGATGTGGGAAAGGCAGAAGCAAAGGCAGGGAGAAGTGCAGAGTGAGCAGTGCTGTGCTGCCGCCGGGTGCTGCTCTCTGAGCGGCGGCTGCCAGCTGTTAGCTGGGCAGGCGTCTGCAGGTCTCTGCTGAGAGGTCTGCTGAGGCTGCAGAGAACAGCCTAGCGTCCGTCAGGAGGCTGCAGGGATGCGTATCTAAGCCAGAGGATGATGGAGACATCCACAAATCAAGAGCTTTATTACTGCCTTGGATCTGCTTTAGAGTATCGCTTTCAGGTAGTAGAAGACCCGATTTGTTTGGTTTTTCTTTCTGTTTACTCAGTCTTCACATTCTTTCATCTTATCACTGTTTCACCTATTGCAACTTTTATTAGTGTTATTAAGTGATAAGAGTTTCCATTGTGCACTGTCCAAACATACCTTTTCTGTCACTTAGAGCGTCTGATGGCAAGGACTATCAGGGGAGTTAGGTTTTGCAGAATCCCTTTACAGGTGTGCTGAGGAAAGGGAGAGATGTAAACTCTAGGTGAGGGCATGCCTGTGGACTTGCCAGACACTGTGGAGCGGGCAGGAGCAGCCATATGGGTGGAGATGCTCTCAGAAAAACTTATTTTCACAGGTAGAAAAGCTGCTCCTGCAACGTCAGCACTGAGCTCGTGGGGCTTTAATTTTCATGTGCTAGATAAGTTGCCGTCTATTGTTGTGAAGTCAGGTCCGTTTCATCATCATACGGAGCCCAGGCTTACTCTAAGAACTTTAGTAAACATAATAGATATGGTTTTATTTATACATCTTTATGTGTAATGCTGTAGCAGAGTCTGTACTGTTGATAAGAAGCAGCTCTGTTAGAGCATGAATTGTTTAATCTGGTGGGTGCCTGAAAGCGAATTTTGTGCCATGAGAGATGATGTATTTAAGCAGAAGGGTTGATGTATGCTGGTAAGAATTATACCTGAAAAATTAAATGGTACCTCAAGTAAAATATGTCTGGCAGTCTTAAACAATGGAGATTTTTATGGATTCTGACTCTATCTTGCAGAGTGCAGCGCATCATAAGGATGATGCAGATGGATTATGTTTTTCTGCAAATGACTCAGTAGATGATGTGGCCAGGTAAATGAGGCTTTTTTCCAGTTATTCTGTGTATTAGTGCTCAGAGGAAAGCAGAGCATGCTAAATTCAACCATACTGCTTTGTAAGCCAAGGGGTGTTCATACATTTGCTAAATGAAAACAAAAATCTTGCACATTTTTCAAAGTCAGGTTATCTTGTAATGAGCTTACTAGAGCTGTTGAATTAAAAAGACAAGGATCTCCTAGAAGTAGTCCAGTGAATGGCCACAAAGATGATAGAGGGCCTGGAGTGTCTCCTTTAGGAGGAAAGACTGGGTAACCTGGGCCTGTTCAGCCTGGGGAGAAGAAGATGGAGAGGAGATCTGATTAATGTTTATAAATATTAGAAGAGAGGTCAGAGGCAAATGGATGAGACCAGGCTCTTGATGGTACATAGTGATGGGATAAGGAGCAACGGGCTAAAACTTGAGCATAGGAAGCTCTGTACTAACATATGGAATAACTTCTTTATTGCTAAGAGTGGTGCAGCACTGAACAAACTGCTCAGAGAAGTTATGGAGTCTTTTTTTATGGAGATATTCAAGACCTGGCCTTGTGTGATTTTTTTATAGGGTACCTGCTTTAGCAGGGGGGTTGGAGTCAATGAACTCTTGAAGTTCCTTCCAACCTCTGCAATTCTGTGATTCTGTGAATGTCAGCTTTCAGGGAAAGTGCAGATGGAAATCAGGAAGCTCTATGGGGTTGATTTTGCTCCATTTTCAGTATACAGATAGGACATGTTTGTAACAAATACTGAGATCTTATGTTGAAACTGATATTGAAATACAGAGTTGACATAAGTGGAGGGGTGTTATTTAGGAGTACGAGGAAGACTTGATGAAGGAGATGTAAAGATACTTGCTTACATAAGTTTCTTAAGACAATATATGTTACTCTGGGTTAGACATCAATACATGCCCACTGAGATGTGGAAAACAGGTGCAGAAATCAGTTTCACTGCTGTTAACAAAACTGACTAGATTTACCTGCAGTAGTTTTGTGTCTTATTGTGCCTTTTCTCCTGATATTGAGTTACAAATCCTTTTTGACTGCTAGGCATCTAATTTCTATCTAAAAATGAGAAAAATGAACTACTTTCTTCTAGATATGGCATGAGAAGTGATTATGCCCAAAGGCCATTTCATGTACTTCACTCCATAAGAAGCTTAATATAAAAGACACAAGTAATCTCTGGGAGCAGGGCTCGGAGCACTGGGTCCTCCATTCTCCCTCACAAGGACACAGAGTCCTGCTCTGAGTCAGAGGTTATTGAAGCCATGAAGAGAAATGCCATTTACAGAAAGACTGGGGAAGTCTCCATCCTGGCTTGTCTCTTAATCTCCTGGTCACAGATGCTCCACAGCATGTTCTGTACTCATTGGGCCACCCGAGCAAGTAGAGCTTTCTTTTCTTGACTACTTTTTTTGGGAACCTCATGCTGGATGGCTGTATGTGACCTGTTCTGTGAACATTTTATTGGCTGGCTTAGGTGAAAAATAATTGCCTTGTGAATTTTGAGCATATAAGTGTTAGGCAGGTTTTCTGGTCTTATCAAACTTGAGATATCTGCATATATATGTGTTAATGCTTATGTAATTTATCATCTCTCCTCTCCTTTTTCTCTCTCCTTTTTTATTAACTTTTTCTTTTTTGTTCCCATTAATATTTAGCTGCAGCTAAATGGGATTTTGGAGCGTGTTCTTCTAGGCCTATGCATCACAAAATTTGATTTTATATGTGCTTAAATGTCTCCAGGGATTTCTTCCAGAATCTTCTGGATTTCTTCCAGACTCATTACTGTGGCAGTGGTGAGGGCTATATAAATTCCTAGATTGCTAGAGCTACTTTCTTACCCACCTTTGTAGGCTAGGGGACAGCTCAAATACCAGCCACCCACAAACAAAAATTGCCTTGTTCCTTGTCTGCTTTGCTTACTGAATTATGAGCCAACAGATATTAAGTAGAATTAGTGATACCCACCAGTTTGAAGCTCTGGATAAGGCTTTCTGTAGTAACCTCCAGACTATTGCTGGTCATTGCTGTCCTCCCTCCTCTGATGAGTATGTAATTTCTGGATTTATGGGTGATGGGAGCCGTCTAGGTGTGTGACTGCAAAGTCCTTGCCCTTATAAGAGTCAGGAGCTCGTAGCAGGGTCTTTTGCCCCTTCCCTACTGCCTGCCTTTCTCTACTGCTCTCTCAAGTCACTCCTAGCAGTGGATTTCACTGCAAGGAGAAAATGCTTCAACTAAATATAGCTCCTAATCCATTGGTATGAATGCTGGTCAGGGTGTAAAGTTTTGAAGGGCATATGTCTCTGCTGCTTTCCATGCACTGTCTGTAGCTGGCAGTGGGGTGATGACAAAGACTGTTGCTACAACAGAAGCAGCCTTCGCTTATCCCATAGGCAGAGAACTGCTGAGTTGTCAGCTGCAGAGTCCAAATTATGCCTTTTAACTCAGGGAGCACAAGTTATAAAAGCATGTGTCCTGGAAACAAGGATGGCACTGTGGCAACTCCCTGCTCCTCTGCCTCACTTCCTACCATGCCAAAAAGCAGAGCATGGGCAGTCTGTGTTGCCAGGTTGGTGTGGGAGTAGCAGGATGATTTCCCCATCTCTTAGGCCACGTGTGTCTGTGAGCAGAGTCTTTTCTCTTTCGTAAACCTAGGAACTGAGGGGAATCATCCTTCAAAACCAGAAAGTGCAGCATACTGGCCAGCGTCAGCCACCTGAAGTCTTCAGTAGCTGAAGGTGGATTTTGGATTGTTTTTATGCTCCAGCATCTTCCATGCCAGCCAAAAATTTTCACTGGTATAATATACTTGATTAGAGCATTATTGTGGGGCTGCAGGTGCACCGATAATAGCTTTGATAGTATTGACTGAAGCATTTTAAATTCATAGTGAAGTGGCCTGATTTGTAGTGCAGAATCATGAAATTTATGTACAGCACTGTGTTTGTACTCTAGATAATAAACGCTCTCTGAAAAGTATGTGGGAAACTTTCGTACACGTGTGTAATTTTATTATTATTATAGAATTTGCTTAATGGTGTAATAAGCTCTTTATGGGAGCACTTTGAGCAGCTCACAAAAAACTGGTTTTCATGGTTTCTATAAAGTTGCATTTCATGTTACTTGGACATTTGGGAGTGCTTCTACAATTGTGTGTATCTTGGAGAGCCCAGAGGACTGGCAGATTTTGACAAGCAAGAGAGGAGGCATGGCTGTGCTGAGTGTGGGCCTGGCTTGGGCAGGCAGCTGCTTTCAGGGCTGTCTGGCAGTATTTCTCTTATTCTGGCAGCCCTCCTTCCTCTCAGATCAGGGCTTGTGCTGTCACCCAGAAGTACTTGTGCCAAGGCATCTCTGCCACTTGCCCTGGGACTTAACCCTGTTTGGATGGCTGATCGTGGATTTGCCTCTCTTGAAACAAGTGATCTAATAATGGCCTCTCCTAACTATAAAATCAGTAAGGATAGAGCTACAAAATGTCTTTCTCAAATAATTGGTTTTAATAGTACTGCAGGGAAAAAATGTTGCTTAAATCAAGGGAACCACAGGAGAAAATTACAGTGGTCAATCTTACACATTGGGCTTCTGTGAGCTCTGAAGCCCAAGGGTGAATATAAGTTATATGTGTTTGAACTGCAACTAATTTTCACAGTGTTTCATGTTTTGAATCAGGTTCATCATTTTCAGCAAAAGAGAGATTTGATCTCCATGATTTTACAGCTACTGTTGAGCTAAGACTAAGAAGTTTAATGCTTAATCCTAGGTGGAGTTCTGAGAAAGAGACAACTTCAGTGTTGTCTTGAGCTAGCTGTAACAAGCACCAAAGTACTGTGTGTGTGAGTTGCTGTGTGTTGTTACTTGTTGCATGCTTCTTTTACTTTTGTTAGGGTTTCTGCTTGCAATGAGGCTAATAATATCTGTTCCCTAGAGTCAACCTGTTCCTCTTCCTTTTCCCCTCCTTCCCCTGCTCCCTACTCCAGCAAAGGTCATAGCCATGAGAAGTCTGTAGTACACAGGTCTCCAGGCATGTAACTCATAATTCATCTGCTAGAATAGCATTGTCACAGTTCCCAATATAGAATGGCCTTCTCTTCCAAATTGAATGTGATTGGCTGGTTTCTTCTTCAAAATGCTAGGAATTTTTCAAAAGAAGATATTTTTGGTCTAGTCTTATTGCACGTTTCAAATGATGGAATTGGTGTGGATGTAAAATCCGGCAACTTACCATGTGACTTATTTTAAATCTTACCTCAAAATTGTTAGTTTGTCCACTGTATATTGTCTTCCTCCAGTATTAAAACAGTTACAAGTTCTGAGGGATTTTTATGTTAATCTGTCTCACATTAGTGTAATATGAATCTGAAACTTAAATTTTGAAATATTTGTGCTAAAACCATATTTAGAATTATTTTCAGGAATGCATCTGATCTTGAGCTTTCAAGCAGTTCATCCAGTCCTTGGAAAGCTTTGCCAATGCCTACAGCGTCTGATGCACAGACTCAGATGTGAACTACCCAAATCGTTTATTACAAGTTCTCACATCACTTACATACTTTCATAAGTTTTCTTTTTCTAGCTTTGCCATGTTTAAACCTTTCTTCTTTGTATGTAATTGAGAAATGTAAACAAGTAACATTGTTAAACTAAGTAGTTGTGTTATTTCAGGCTTTGCAGCAGCAGATTATCTCCCAGGCGTGATCTGCTCTATGTAACTTTTTCATTCTGCATGTAAACCAGCAGTAGACCATTTCCATTGCCAGTGAATGTTTAGTAGTTCTCTTGCAGTGTTTGCTTGAATTCTATAAAGTAGCCTCATCCATACAGATTAAGTTGTGAGGACATTTTTTTCAGTGACTTTTAACGTATATTTGGGTGATGCTAAAACTCGTACTCTGAGAACTGAATTTTTTCCAATTACTTCTCCATGTTTCAACTAATCAGCAGTGCAGGTAGCGTTAATGTGTGAAGTACATGTCCTTGAAAATATTGTGTTCTTTTGTTTTGTCCTTTTGCCCTGCTGTATGCTTTTTGGCTGATCAGTAGGTATCATTGGTTTGAGATGAGTTTGGGCTGTGATTATTGCAGACAATAATGTGAGCAAGCCCTCAGTATTACAATAGCTGCCTGCAGAATTAGGTCATTAATGGGCTCTGAGCAGTGTTGACTTTTTTCACTACACTTGTAAGCACAGAAGGTATACATATAATTCAGGATCTTTTCTGATGGAACCTCTTGTGCAGCATTCTTCCCCACTGATTATATATGAATCTCTTAACTCCAGGTACCTACTGTGGCTGCCCGCTTCAGCGCTCAGCTCTGCTGCACTGAAGAGTGAGGACTGAGTCCATCAAAGGCTCCTGCATCTGAGCTCCTGCCAGCACTGCAAGTGTAAGTGTATGCATAGCTTTATTCATAAGGTCAGATTAGTCATAATCAGGAGCAATAAGCATATATATGTGGTTACTGAGATTTGTTTTCTCACGTAAATCAGCTCTTATTTGTATGGTACCCCTTGGCTTTGAAATACCTTCATTTCAGAAGGCACAGTAATCTCATGGCATTTCGCTGCTTGGGTCATGGGACTTGTGAAGGAGGTTCTGCAGTCTAAGCCTAGAGTTAGGAAGAACTGTTTACTTTAAAAGTTGCTTAGTAAGTATTGGCAATAATCATCTCCTGTTCATCTTTTCTTTAGAAGTAAAGTGCATCAAATTTTACTATTTCTAATGAAAACTGGTTGGAATGTTTTAATTTTCTTAATTAAAAAAAAGGAAAAAAGGATATTGTACATTTCTGATATGTGCATGCTTATTTCTTTTCAATCCTTTCTGCTGTAGCTCACGAAGACTTTATGTATATTCTAAAGCGAAATATTTATGCTCCTGTGGTATATGCATTGTTGCTTAAATACATTTTGCAAATGTAATACTTGCAATATACAGTTTACAGGCCCTTAGTACGATAGAATCATAAAATCATAGAATGACCTGGGTTGAAAAGGACCTCAAAGATCATCTGATTTCAACCCCCCTGCTATGTGCAGGGTCGCCAACCAGCAGACCAGGCTGCCCAGAGCCACATCCAGCCTGGCCTTGAATGCCTCCAGGGATGGGGCATCCACAGCCTCCTTGGGCAACCTGTTCCAGTGTGTCACCGCCCTCTGTGTGAAAAACTTCCTCCTAATATCTAACCTAAACCTTCCCTTTCTCAGTTTAAAACCATTCCCCTTTGTCCTATCACTATTCAACCTTGTAAACAGTCATTCCTCCTACTGTTTATACACTCCCTTCAAGTATTGGAAGGCCACAATGAGGTCTGCATGGAATCTTCTCTTTTCCAAGCTAAACAAGCCCAGTTCCCTCAACCTTTTCATATAAGAGAGGTTCTCCAGCCCTCTGATCATCTTAGTGGCCCTCCTCTGGACACACTCCAAGAGCTTCATGTCCTTCCTGTGTTGGAGGCCCGAGGCCTGGACGCAGTTCTCCAGATGGGGCCTCCCAAGAGCTGAGTAGAAGGGGACAATCACCTCCCTCTCCCTGCTGGCGACTCTTTTTTTAGTGCAACCCAGGATATAGTTGCAGAATATAGTTGCAGGATATAGACTACAGACTTGGGAAGAGTAGAGTACTTTCCAAAGGTGTTTGAGTTGATGGTGTTTCCAAATGATATGTGGGTTCTGATAACTTCCAATAACTGGGTTCTGGTGAGATTGGCACAAGTTTTTTAGAAGAAGGTTTTCCAAAAAGGAAAAACAGAAGTAATATGTCAGTGTTTCACACTGTAAAGTTTACGTTAGATGTTTTGCAGCTCTCTGGTTTAGACAGGTAAGGGTTTAAGAACATGCTTGACTTTGTGAGTCATGTATATATATATATCTGTTTAAATGCATAAGGAGCAGAAGTTTTCCCAAGGAATAGAAGTGTAGAAGTAAAAATACACTGAAGCAGAATAAGTGTTTCTTCTAACTTCACTGAAATATTAATGGTCCCATTAACTCCTCTTTACAGAGTTAGGTTTCATCTTGCCTCCTGCCTTCTCCACCCCTTGTCCTGACACTTCTCTCTGTAGCCACCAGCAAGACCACTGAGAACAGTCGCATGTCTCTTGTTCCCACAGTTGGACTTGCTCAGCAGTTTAGGAACAATAGCTGCTTCATTGCTGAGTTGCAAAACAAAAAAGTCAAATGTATCAGCAACAATGCATGAAAAATGGGATGAAGAGCATTCCACAGGAAGGGATTTTTTCATGCCGGTATATATGTATGTAGGATTTCTGGGAGGCGGAATCTAATAAGTAAGAAATTCTCCTTCTGTAGATCATCTGCCAGCTCAATGCTAAGAAATGTAAACCATGAGATTTACTAATAATAGCAGGAAGGAAGAACCCCATTGAACAAAGACAGCAAAATTGGAATGATTTGTGTGTGTAAAACCAGGGTTATTTTCCCTCTCTGTAGCCTGTTTTTATGCTCACCCTGGAGAAGATACCATAACAACAACAGATCTTCACTAGAATAATCTTGTTTTCAACGGAGGATTGAAGGACAGAAGACAGATCTAGATTACAGTTGTTACAGGGATGGTCATGTGAAAATGATGTGAAGATGTGAAATTAGGTGCAGTTGTGACTGAAAATTTATGATTTTTCTTATTCTACGCCTGTATCAGGTCAGGAGAAGCTTGTGGAACTGACTCACTGTGTCCCATTAATAGCAGGCTCAATTTTCTGTGAGCTGCTTTCATTTTTAAATTAGGTGCAGCATCATTTGCCTTACAGACGCTGCTGTCTCAGCACTTGCTGGTGGGTTATTGTCAAGAATTCAATTCACTGCTTTTGCTAAATACTAAAAGGAATGTCAGAAAGCGCTGCTCTGTTCTTCACAGATAAAAATGATACATCTGAGTCCTACCCTTGTAACTATTATTTTAAAATGCTGAGATTTTAATGTTTTCTGTCTTTGGTTGTGTATTTCAATGTTGCAGAGTCTGATCAACTATTTGATCCCCTTACACAGTCCTTTACCGCAGTTCATTCTATTCTGAAACACTCCAAGAAGCAGCTGAAGACCTGTTTATGTTTGTCATGCAAAATCAAGAAACATTGTAAGTTAAATGAATTCAGTCAACAGATAAGATGTGAGCTTCTCACTTGGAGTATTTAAAACAAAATTTGGGAGTTTTTTTAGTATGTTTTTCAGTCTCGTGGACTGAGACTTATCAGTCAATGTTTGAATCAAATTTGAAGTCATCCTACAAAAATGGAAAACAAAACCTGGACTTTGTATATATTTTATTTAGCAGTGTTCTGCTAAATATAAACTGAATATTTATCCGAAATTATTTGATATGGAAAATCGTAAATTAATTTAAATGTAAAGCAACAGAATCTTGTTCCTTCAGTCTTGCAGACAGTGATTTCAGAGAGAGTTCAGTTAAGGGAGCAACACGTGCTTGTAGAGCTGAGGGTGACATCGAGCAGTGTACTAAAACTAGATAGCTGGCAGTGTGTCTATTTTCAGGGTGTGAAAGTTTTGTAGGGGGTGGAAAGGATAATGTTAATGAGTTGGTTTATTTTGGTGTTCTGGATTGCCAGCTGTGCTACTATAAGAGCTGAGCCATGAGTGGACCGCAAGTCCGTTGCCAAACACCTGGGGACTTCTGCGAGAGGAATATAGAAGACTAAGGGGAACAGCATAGCTTCAGACAGATGGATTTGATATGCCAGTGTGTCCTCTGCGTGCATGGCTCCACTGATGGCGGTGACCAGCAACAGAATTAAGAGTGCCAGTACTGTGAAAGAGTGAGCAGGCTTGTGTGTGGGAGAGAGGGAGTCTCCATTTCCAATAGCTGTGCTACCGTGTATGTGTGCACAAATGCAGGAGTTGATATTTATCTTTTGTAGAGCAGTGCTCTCTCTTGAGGCCTACAAAAGTTAATTAGGA
This sequence comes from Lagopus leucura, assembly GCF_019238085.1. Lineage (NCBI taxonomy): Eukaryota > Metazoa > Chordata > Aves > Galliformes > Phasianidae > Lagopus > Lagopus leucura. The sequence continues at coordinate 14,996,779 of NW_024962268.1, forward strand.
AGGAGGCTGGCTCTGATGCTTTTCAACTGTCAATATTTGTGTTTCTGTGCACTTAAGATTAATTCCTACGCTTTGCTGCCACAAAAGGAGACTATGCATGTGGTATGCATAAATGAGAACCTGGAGGGGAATAAGAAACAACTAAAGGAATATGTGAAATAACTACACTTTCAAAATAAATGCCAATTGCAATGTAATTACACATGGACAAGCTTGTTCTCGTAGTGTCATGATAAACTGTCGGTCTTCCTTCTTTGGAGGGAAGGGAAATAGCAGCACTTGGATGCCAGCTTAGTTAACAGTGCAGTGGGGAGGAAAGGAAAGCATTTAGTCACCCCATTGGAAAGGGAGCCTACCTGTAATGGCATGCTCTTCACTGTGGAAGTATGAGAGTTTTAAAGACATGAGAAAAATTAATAGAAAGGGAATTTATCAGAAAATATAGATCTGTAGTTTCAGGAATCGCTCATTCACTTGACTACTAAAAAATCAATTTCTTTCTCGTAAGTGACTCTCATTCCGTATATTCATGCTGAAAGGATATTGCATAACTGTTGCTTGTTATTCTCAATATATTATTTAATGCGAAAGCCACAGTTCAGCATTTGATCTATTTGTATATTGTTCATACACATGAGAACAGATTTCTTTGGATTCAGTTCATTGTACCTTAAAAATAATTTGAATACCACAGGTTTCACTGTAAACAAGGAAGGATTCCAACCCTCGGGTCATTGCCGGCTGTTTTTAGAAAAAACACTTTTGGAATTGCTTCAGTAATTATCAGTGTTCTCTTATAAAACTAAATAGGCTTTTCCGGTGATGGAAAGAAGATTAAAGGTCATACAGTTCAAAATAACTTTTTGAACACTGCCAGATTAAGGAAAATGAAATCTTCCATTAATATAGTCAGCTTCTTTAAGACTTATCTGTTCATAATGGTGTATGAGCTGAATTTCTTCAGCCTCTTTCAACTTCAGGGACAACATGACTTGCCTAAGCCCCTTTCATAAAATGTGAGTGACAATGGCCCTGCCCTTGAACCTCACATTGAATAAAGCACAGCTGACAATGTGAGCAGAGTTTTCCTCTGAAGTTGTGCTGTTCTGAGAAGTAAACATGTTGCCCTGAAAAATTAAATTTCCTTTGGAATAGTGGATTAGTGTTTTGTTTCAGTTATGTATCACTAAAATGCAGCAAGTCTCAGAGAAGAAGAAAATCTTGCTTATGTAATTCTGTTTGAGTAGTTTTTCAAATGAATTTGTTGAAAAATGTGAATATATTTGCTCATATGCATTGTCCCAGTATTAAATATTGCAGAGATGTAGTGGATAGACATAGGCATTCGTGTTAATATGAATGTAACATACAATGTTAATACACAGAGTGTTCTATACATATGCAAACTAATTTGACTTTTTTTTGGCCAGTGTACTTGTTCCAAGCTGTGTTGTGAAGTGCAAGAATTCAAGGAAGTGTGACCGTGAGGTCACTAAATTCAAGCATATCAGGAAATGTGTGTAGCTGTATCAGATTTACGCAAATACCAAAGTAGAGTCCTTCATGTTATTGCGTTATTAATTTGCCAGTTGTAGTATCAAGACAATTTTTGAATGGGTTAAAATACTAGTGTGTAAGTGACTCGTAGCTGTTTCCTTCTACTGCACAGCATAATAGCTAGAAGCTAAGTTTCTCATTGGCTAACAGTGTTCCTTAACCTTCACCCCTCCACTTTGTTCTTTGTTCAAATGATTAGGTGTTTTCCATCTGCACCACTGTGGAAGAAGAATCTGTGCTTGTTAATTTGAGCTAACTTCCTAAGGAAGTCAGGCATATCTGATAATGCTTTGGCTGTTCTCTTACCCCTGCCATAAACTTTGAACATGCTTCCCAGGTTCAGTTTGCTCAGAATGGGGAGGTGAGGTCTCAAAATACTACTTAAAAGCTATACGGAATTCTGCAGCTAGATGTAGAGACCCTGCTGAGGAAATGGCTGCAGCATGAAGTCAGCCTTCACCCTACTGCAATCCAGGCCTTTCTAGCATGCTTTCTCTGATGTCTAGTAAGGCTTAGCGTGTAAGCTTCAATCCACGATAACATTTTCCTAGCGTGTAAAAGCAATAAATCATGCACAGGCTTGCAGATATACTGAAAGTATTTAATCTATTTTTGGTATTATTAGGGTTCACTGTGTTCCTGAGAAGAATTTGTTTTCTTTTGTCACCATCTGGAGAGCAGTGCTGTATTCCTAGTAGTGATGGATGTTCGTGTAGTTAACCACATGCTTGGTAGTAATTGATACAAACAGACTTCCAAACTCAGGATTTAGACACCTGATTTTCATTTGGAAGTCTTTGTTCTTCTGAAGGTCCCGTGTCGGGAGCATCACATGCAGCATGTGGGGTGGTGACTGTCTTCATGTGTGCTGAGCAAGGCGTGGCAGATAACTCTGGAGGACTAGAAGTTCCTGAGTTAGCCTATAAATTAATGGAAAGCAGGAACAATTCAATGAGAATTAAGTTTGTACAGGATACAAACTTAGCTTAAAAATCCCCCAAATACCATCTAGTGTGTTCTGTTTAAGTTGTGGTAAGAATAAACCATAGATTCCTACAGCATCTCTGCTTTATTCTGATCTTTCAGTATACTGCTCTGCTTGACTGCTGTATCATTGCCCTTTCCTCTCTCCAGCCTGGTTGTTCCAGCAGGAATGTTGGGACATTCCAATGCTACCTATAAGCCATGTAGTGTGTTCTTGTGTATGAGCTTTTTTTCCTTAACAAAGAATCCCAATCCTTTTTCAGGATTGTATCCATTGCTGTGATCAAACCATTTGACATCTGTTTCACCTGTGTGTTTTCATTTTTTTTTTAACAGCAGATCTTCTGGGTATCAGGTTTTGTAGTCAAGTATCTGTGTTGTGATGTCAAGGAAGCACTAAATGCTTTCCTGAAATCAGCTTTGGATTGTGGTACTTGTTCATTTCTTAATCAAATGCCTTCAACCCTTTCTCATCTATGTCCTTACACAGAATACCTGCATCACCTTCCTCACATCAGGAAATCCTTTTCTGAGAGTTTTCTCTTGTCTCCTTGCCAGGTGCAGATGCTTTCTCATACTGATTTTCTTCTTTGAAGTATCCATCAGCTCTCAATGTGTAGTTTCCTTGGCTGTATTTCCATAGTGTTCAGGAGAACTGGCAGATTGGAAGCAAGGAGGAACTGGTAACAGTGAGAAGTGAGTGCAGCTGCTGTGTTGTCCTTGAGACTCTGAGCCAGGTGAAAGGGCTGCATTCAGCAATCTTTGTAAAATCTCTGGCTTTTTAGATGGCGCTGGTGACCAGCAGTTTTCAAAATCAGTTTGTGGAAGCGTTGGTCATTGAGCTGAGCTGGTGAGTTGTGTTTCGACATCCTCCTCCACCTTGCAGAGCAGGAGCATCCTGCAGTGGCTTCCCGGCACCTTTGTGAAGCTGCTGCTGTTCGGCAGCCAGAGGAAGTGGTGGGGAGGGAGTTTTTCACTCGTGCTTCGCAGAAACAAAACACAACAAAATATGTCTGAAAGGACAAGTTATATGGCCCTGTGCCTTCTTGCACATTAGTTGTGTAATACCTTAATGCTGCTAACTTATTTTTCCTCTGCTGCAGATTAGGAGGTTACGCTGGTGCAGATAGGCAATTTGAATTATTTCATCAGCTTTCCAAAAGAAAGCTAGTGAATTCTTAAGTTAATTCCTCAGAACTGGGGAAAGCCAGATTCCCAGATGGTCTTCAGCCTTCATTTATAAACAATTTTAGTGATTCATGTCCTGCAAATCTTTTATAACAGGGAATGCTGCCATGTTATAAAACAGAAAGGGAAAGCCTGCATTCAGATTGTTAAAGAGAGATTTTTGTCTCAAGTCTGGGAATTTTTTTAAGGAGATGGAAGAATGTACTCTGTTGAAAAATAGCCCAAACCTCTCAAATAAATCTTATTAATTCTACTTCTCCTTTTTATATTACTCAGCTATCTCTAGAAGTCAAAGACTGTAGACTCTAGGGTCAGCAAAGCTGTTTTAAGGAAAGCCACTTCGTCCTCTGTTTTTGTCTTCATTGTCTTTACTGTCAGCTGCACTGGCAGTTTGCTTTATTTCCCAGAAATGTGTACTTCTGGCATGGATTTTAGATAGGGGAATTTTTTCAAAGTATTCTGTTGGCGATAGTAGGATGTGGATGTGTAACTTGATCTGTGCATACAGATATAGGAGCATTGTCTCTCACTTTGGAGATTAAATTAATATATTTGTCTGGAAAAAAAATTCAAAGCCAAGTAAAATAAATGCTCTCCACCTGCGAAGCAGAATAGTTTTTCCGCTAGCAGTAAAGTTTTGATCTTGGCACCTTCACTTCTGCCTGGATACATTTGAGATGATGGGTATTCAGTGCCTCTGGAAATACAGCCTGACATCAGTCTCTACAGTTTTTTTGGTGCTATTCTATGCAATCATTTTCCTTGAGAGCATTTATTGTTCTGTTTTTTTGCTAAATTATTTTGATGATAACTTTGATGATGGAAAGAAACCCAACAAAATATAACTAGAGATAATTTATTGATGTACAGATCTATTACGTTGATTACGTTTATTATGTATGATCTCATCTAGTACTCTCCACTTATAATTTCTGTGAGCCTTCTGGGTAAGTTCACTTCTTAACTTTTCCTTTTATGTACCTGCATGTGGATCACAAAAAGAGGTATGAAAGGTGTGACCACTGATCCTCAGTTCATCAATTATTAAACCAGATCTGCAGCGTTGCGACTGGCATATCAGATTGCCAGCAGGAGACAAGCCAAAAAGGCTTTTTGATTTTTTTTTTTTTCAGTTGGTGTTGTTTGTTTGTGTTCAGAGCTGTTTCTAAGCACTTGACGATGAAATACATTCTGAGACCAGAAGACACAGAAATACTTTTTTTTTTCCTTTGTAATTACTTAATAGAACTTTGAAGAAGTCTTATACTTCAGGAACTAAGCTGTTACAGCTGACTAAGAAATACTTCTTTTTATATTAAAAAGATTCAAACAATTGATCAACCATATTTTAAAATACTAGGCAGAAGCAGTTAAACCCAGAAATGCACAGTAAGAAACACAGTTGGCAGGAGAGATGGCAGATATCTTGTGTTTTCCCCTTTGTGCAGTTAAGGCTGGTGAGGCTGGGAATGTGTCAACGTGTCAATGTCAGACATTTCGTGCTCCACTTGTTTTCTGAGCTTGTGACAGAACCCTTAACCTTTACAGCTGACAAGATTTTGAAGGAAAGATGTTCACAATTATTTTCCCAGACCCATACTGTTGAACTGGAAGTATCATCTCCTCTCTGTAATCTGTCTGATCCGCCAGTAGGTATGCTGCATGCCTCACAACATCTTTAGAAATCCACAGTTAGCATTAATCTGTTGGCTCGCTTGAGGCTGCTTTCCCAGTTTGTGTGCATGCATATCCTTAATTTTGTTTTAAATAGGGACCATCATCCTCTGACTTCAGTGATTAAGAATCTGAATCTGTTTGTCCTCCTTTAACTTGCCTGCATAAAAAGTGATTTAAAATTACTTCTTTCTGGCCACGAGGACAAGGACCAGTTCCACACCAGAGAGCCCTGAGCAGAAGTCAGAACATCTCCACGTACTGTAGCTTTCAGCAAAGTTATTTCAAAATCTTTTTTTTAGCAACTGATCTTAAATATGGGCAATTTATACACCAAAACCTTTGCTGCTGGTATGGCAGAAATTTGCATGCAGATGTCTTTTAAATACATGCACACTATTCTTCATGAGTGTGGAATTATGGAAGGCTTTTTCCTTATTTTAAAATCAGGAAAGTGAAAGATCTGTACAAGAAACTTCATTAAGATTAATTCTGCAGTGCGGAGTCAGGGGGCTTGCAGCCCACTTGAAGATGGGGATGGATTCTGAAGTGCTAGACAAATAGTTACGTGGCAGCTATATGCAGCAGCATCCGGGGCTGGATCACAAACTGCAATTGAGTCAACAAGGTCTGAACACTGAGAGAAAAGCAAATACAGTATGGCCTGTGTAAACACATACTACTCAAAGGTTTACCTTAGGAAAGTTCTTTCATTGTGCTTGGTAATGCTCAAGGCTTCAGGGGACAGAAATACCTTTGAATCTGAGAGTACAACAGCTTTGGTCCACACAGATGCATTCCAGGAATTATCACAGATCTAGAAATGGGGACTGGGAAAAGTGAAAAAAATAGAGTTTTTAAGAGTGGAACTAGTGGAGACCTGATTCTAGTCATCTTGTACATACAAGGTTGCTGTATGTCAGATGATAAACTGTGCTTTATTTTCTGAAAGAACAACAGAATAGTGTCCTTGAAAGCAGAATAATGTCCTTGGAACAAGAGGTAGTTGTGCAGCAGTTGGGGAACACCAACAGTGGAGTGATGTGAATAGATTTCCCGGGCTGATGGGACTGTTATGGGATGTCCTGTCACTGATGGATTTTAATATTCACTATTACAAAAGATTTAGCTGCAGTTGCTCTTTCCGGTGGAGAGACCAGATTTACCCCCTTCTTTTCGTTTTAAGAGGATGCAGACCTGAAACTGGAAGATGCTTAGCAGCAGTTGCTCCTGTTGCACTCTAGCATAGGGTTTTGACTTCTCCTAACAACACTGGGACCTCTTGTCCTGAATTTGTATCTCTTAATCTTATGTTGTCCTGTGCCATAGCAGTGTATCTGCTTAGAGAGTAACAGCTTTTCATTACTCTGCAGAGCAAGGTAAAACTTCCATATCTCATTAGCCTGCAACAGATGAAAGGCAGTTTTCATCCAAAGAAAGGGTACTTTCTATTTCAAAATTACTTCAATTATTTTGTAACTTTGTAATTAAAACAAGCCTTTTAATGGGTATCTTTTCTCCTGACTAATGGCATTCAATTACTGGATGTGAGTCTTTGATTTGGCAGCTTTTCAGCAAGCTAGAAAATGTATATGAGAAGACAAGAGCCAGGGAGACTACACTTCTTAGGAAAGATTGTGGTTTACTAGATACTTGTCATGCTTTGCATGGAAGCACATAACTTTCCTTTGGTGCCTGTCTGATTCTGAAACAGAAACTAAAACTGCTTGATTTAGGAGAGTCAGTTTTACTCAGATTTCTTGGAATTCACTGTTAAAATGTTAAAGTATCCACACAGCATCCAAAGTACATATAAGAAAGCAGGAAAGCATATTTTTTGAACCACACACAGGCACGTGTAGCTGCTGCCTGCCTCAGAAACCTGGCATGACCAAACAGGTTCTGCACAGTTGCATACAGCTGTGTGTTTAGAAAGTGAGTTCTTCGGGGTTTTATTAACTTCACAGTGCAAAGTTTTCTCTGTTTCAGGTGCTATCAGTGCTTTCCTTTTTTTTTTTTTTTTTTTTTTTGTTTTTTTGATTCCCTGGTTTTTGCAAGCTATCAGGATGCTGTCAACTTGAAGTTTTGATTATGAGCTTTATTGCAAACCTGAAATGGCTTTTTAAAAAAATACTGTGAGTACTTGCAAACAGTCAGTTGTAATTTACATATACTTATTGAGTGGATGCCAGTTGTTTTGTTCGTGTTAACTCCCAGTTCTATCAGAGCAGTCTTCAGATTCCTGATGAAGTGAGAGGTTTGTGAAGGAGTTTAAACCTGGAGCTTACATCATAGATTTCCATGAGTAATGTGGACAAATACGATACGAAGCCCTCAAAGGACGCCAACATGCAGTGGGTACTTCTGGCACTGACAGCATTATGTTCTATGTGCTGGCAGGTTCTTAATTAGTCCTTAATGTGGATTTGTCTACTTTTGATTTGGTCCTGAACAAGTTGCATGACATGGTTATTCCAGTTGAAGAATGTATGAAAACAAAAGTTTGGAACTCACTTGAGAATGTGATGAAAATAGAATAAGTTTTAGGGGTGTTTCCTCTCTCCAAATATAACGTTGACCTTTACCACAGAATCTTAGCTCCGGCTCTGCCTGTGCCATTCCCTCTGTATGCTGCAGACCAAAAGAAAGCAGTGGCCACTTGTGAACAGCTCTGGATTATCTGAAATAATGCTGCTACACTTCTAACACAATGCACACAGATTGATGGGGAGTGCAGAAGTCTTTGTGGCGTTCCCAGGTCTCCTGTGAGGGAGACTTTCTTAAATAATAATAGTAATGATAAAGATGTCTGTATTGAAAGATGAAGGAACATCTGCCTGGGAGTGCTGGACTTCAGTAAAGGGAGGCTTCTAAAATTATTAGAAGCTTTCAGACCAAGCCTGTTATTCAGACGATGAGGTACATCTAGCCTTGGAAGAGACTTCTGGGGAGAGGTGGTTTTCCACTTGATATTTCTTTTGAAAGAGCTGGCCTGCAGCGTTAAAAAATTGCTCTGTAGGAGAGAGTGTCTTGACGGTATTCCTGTATGAAAATGATATAGCTCCTTCTGATCTGTTTCTCTGGAAAACTCATGTTTTCAAAGCTTTCAGGTGGTTTGGGAAACAATGCTTCAGGAGTAGGCTGAGCTTGAGCAAAAGCTTTCCTGCAGTTTTCATTTTGAGAACTAAAACTGATGTTGTCTGAAGTGTAGGTGGAACTAAATGTGTTCCTCAGCTTCTGATAAACATCTCTTTGGAAAATATGAAACCCATTCGTCTTCAAAGAAGACATTAAATATAATATTCTAGATTTTTGCCTTAAGGTCAATATTTACAGCAGTAAGTATCCAGGGATGCAGATGTGGCCATCTTTTTTTTTCTTTTTCTTTTTTTTTTTTTTTCTTCCTCCTTTCTTTTTGCTCTAGAAATTATCATTTAGCAGCATATTGAACCAGCAATCCTCAGTTAATCAGCTTTGGTTCTGCCATCTCATAGGTTTGAGAGGCAAGAGTTATCACAGTGGAAAGGAAACCAGGTAATCAGATGAACTACTCTGCTCTCTTAGACCCTTGCCCAAAGCAGAGGACATTTGCAGTTGTGGTACTCAGGACTTCCTGTAACTGTGATATACAATCTACACTGGAAGAAACCTGTTCTAGAAGAATGCGCTGCCACATCTATTCTGGCATGAGATAGTCCTGAAGGAGCTTTGTGTACACTTGTGTTTCCCATATGTGTGAATCCTAAAATTATCTTTGAAATGCCTTTCTGAAAAAGTGTGCATTGGGGAGTGGTCGGGACGGTGAAAAAGGTTTGCTTGCCAATCAGAGAAAAGAACAGTGGTAACACACCTGGTAGCATCACTGAAAAAGAGAAATAGATGGAACACACAGTAGCGTTTGTGTGGTGGCAGCTCTAGAATTTCAGAGAGGTTTTTTTGTTCTTTTTTCTTTTTGCAATTTTAGAACTGACCAGCTTCTTAGAAGATGATGTTTATTCCTACTTGAAGCTGCCATTTGGGAAACAGAAGAAGAATGTGGACGAATCCAAACCTCCGCTGTCTTTTAGCGCTAGCTATTTCATGTTTAACAAGCTTAGTGCATAGTCGAGACATAGGTGAGTATGTTGTTATGTAATTCGCTAGTTACCTTTTTTCTGTTTCTACTGACACCACTTAATTATGGTGCCTTCCTACATTATGAATGTTCAGGAATTGCCACCAGTGTGATCCCACACCACCCTCGAGATGGAAACACCACCAGACCTGGTCTCTCTATTCCAGCAGCCGTTGATGTCTTGTTAATCAGCATAAAGCTGGGTTTTAAATTCTCCATAATGCAGCTGTGGTGGCCTGCATGTGTAGTTGATATAAATGTCTGCTTTGAGGCCATTCTGCTGTATATGTCAGCTGTCTGTGACAGTTCACACATTATCATTAATTGCCCATCTATCATTAATTGTCCTCCATGTGGGACAATGGAGGAAAACAAAAACACATTAAGTTTATCGTCACTGCTTGTGGTTTTGCCATTGGCCCAAAGCCTGCTTATTAGGCCAGGCTAGGAATGGGTTTTGTGGAGACAACTGCTTGTCTAGTGCGCAAATATAAACCCAGATTTTGCGTACCTCCAGAAATCCTTCAGTCCGTGGTTGCCTATAATCAGGCGCACTCAAAAATCATGCAGTGGTTTTAAAATACTGTCCAGAAATATGTACAGTAAATATGTAAACATAATGCCTACAGGTATGAGCCATAGTAGTTGTTTTACAGCTGGCCATTTATGACCTACCATTTTTTTTGTAAATGACAAAAATTTGTCATTTACAAAATTTTTGTGACTGTAGTTCTTATACAATTTCAGGTTCTCAAGGGGACCCCCAGAATTTAAAATGTGTCACGCACAATTTACGTAAAATGGTCTGTACTTGGGATATCTCATCTAAAAGAAGACACGGACAAACTGAGTTTTGTTACACTACAGAGTAAGTCCTCCGTTACCTACTTGACTGCAAACTGCTGAACTGTGATTAAAGTGTAGTTATACCTCAGTCTCTGCCTGTGAAATCCATAATGCTTTTTTTTTCTCCTAAGAATCTGCCTACCGGTTGTCCTCCATTGGTGCTCTCCACAGGCACTCAGGCAATGGCAGGGTTTCTGATGAAGTTGTTTTCTTTGACGCTAACAGTTCTTCTGCCAAAATCTCCTCCTTGATCTCTTCAAAGAGCTGGAAGATGCTCTCTTTTACTCAGAGTTCTCTGTGTGTCTGCCTAGCCCTTACTCAGTTTTCATAAGGGACGTCTTCATACCAGGTTTAGTCCAAAAGGAAATGATAGTTGGAAGAAGCAGATCCCGATATTATGCGCCAACGAGGTAGAATACATAAATGTCAAGATTTACATGTGGAAAAAACATTAAAAATCTCTTAGTGGCTATCTTATAACCTATTTAAATTTTAAGCTGTTTGAAGAGTGTTTTATCAGAGTGTATGAAAATGAGTCCACATATCCAGTAGCCTTTCTGAAGTGAATGCAAGTGAAAAATTTCAAAAAAACATGAAGAAAATAAAATCTTCAGTATGTTTTTCACTCATGAAAATGCATGTGCAATTCCCCATGCTGCTGACTTGCCAAATACTTATCATGTGCTAGGACTGAGTTCAAATCATTTTTGTATCTTGATTCTTCTCCCAGTCCAGACATTTGCGCTCTTTTTTTCCTGTTACTTCTGCAGGCAGCCCAAACTTTTCCTTGGGGTCTCAGGGCTTGGCTGCACTTCTTCCACCTACATGCTTGATTTCTTTGTTTAGTTATTATTCCTGCATTGCCAGCTATTATTTCTATACAAAAATTGCATATATGTGATATTTTGGCCAGAGATTAGGAGTGCAGAGTTCACAAGGTACTGCGCTCTGAACAACAACAACCTTGTAGCTGCTTCTGTTTTTCCTTAGCAAAGCAGATCAAGGTTGGGTCCCAAAGCAGAAAATGATGGCTGAGCTTCATGCAGACCTCCCAGAGGGAAAAAAATTTTGTTTTTCATTTGCTCAAACATCCTCTAATGATATTTCAGTACATAATAGGAATAGCCTTTATGAGCACTCAGGTCTCAACTGGCTTTCACTAGTTCAGAGTCTTTTGTGTGAATCAGAAGAGTTCAACCCAAGCTCTTGACTCCAGCAGATAGGAGTTCCAGGGTCCTGTTCCAGTTCATAAATGAGTAGTAATCTCTCAGCAGGAAGTCTGGCATTGTTCTCATCATTTTCCTTCCTCCTATCATTGCCTCAAGAGGAAGATTTGGATTTTTTCAAACATTTTTTCCTTTCTTGTTGCATATCAATGATTATGAGCAAAGGGACTTGACCCGTGCATTGTTGTTTTATGTATGTATCTATGACCTTTAGACAAAGGCCAGATCACATTGTGCTGAGCGCTGCATACTGTGTGCAGACTGCATTTCCATCTGGAATCTTAGTAGTTCTCTCCCCTGCACTCTGTTCTTCCCCTGCTAGCTGATTTTGTTTTCAGGTGGGTGAACATACTGTTTGCATCCACATGTCATCTCTCTGGAAAGAAATTGAGAGAGATGGAGTCAGGAAATGTAAGGAAAAAAACTGTAGAGTTTTTTTGTTTTTTATTTTAATTGTTTTGAAATACTGATTTGTAGCAACTATGGGTTTTAGAAAAGTATCTCGTGGTTAAAAAGTCATTTTTTCACTTTGAAGTGTTCTCTTAACTGGATGGCCACATTATACAACTAGTGCATGGTCTACCACTTTGATTAAAGTGGCTTGAGGGAAGAGGACTGCCTATTAATCTGCTGCCAACCAAGTCCTGCAACTCTTCACAAAGACGTATTTGATATGGAGTTCTGTTTGTTACATTTCAGAGAATCTGTGTTTTGTTAGTATCCTAGAGATATGACTTAGCTTGCCTTAACTTCCTATCAGCTGAAATACCTGCTTAAACCTCTCTGTCTTTTCAGTGACGTCATTCCAAAGTGTTTTAAAACTAAGGAGAAAAAAGTTGAGATTCCAGTCCCAGAGAGCTCCACCACGATGAAAATAACCACATACAGCATTTCTGGAACAGCCTTTGCTACTAGACGCTTTGAAATTCACAAGAAAAACATCTGTAAGTGTCGGGTTTCAGACCTAACATATCTGAAATGCTGTTAAGTGTAGATGCCTGCATTTTTGTTTGCCAGTGTTCCTGTATATAGAATGTTAATGAATCCACATGAATCTGGCCATACATAGTGTGTTGTTATTTCTCCTCAGAGGAAAAAAAATCCTGAACCCCCTCATCACAGAGAATTCAAGGACAGAATGTGAGGAGGAAACAAAGCCCAATGTTGTTAGATCCTTCCAATCGCTCCGTGTTCTTGTTTTCTTTGCTGCATAGTAGAAAGGATTTGTGGAATAGTTACTAGTTTACATTCTAAATTACCTACAAGGAGCATAAAGTGCATTTGCTTAGACTTGAGTGGGAGAAGGCAGATTAAAATTCCTAGTGCCAGTTCTCCCTTCTTAAATGTTGAACCACTACAGAACTAAGTTGTTTATTCCTGCAACTAGGCAATATTTTAAGATCAGTTATATCAAGCATCATTCATGACAGACTCATGTTTTCTTAATACATGCTGAATTTGTCCATTCTGTTTAAATTTATGTGAAACTCAGCAAAGACATCTATGCTTAACACCTTTACTGCATCCTATTGGATGTGGTATCATAGTTTAATAAAACAGACTTTTTCCTACTTCCTTTCTCCCAAAAGTGGAAGAAAGCAAGAAAGTATCTGCAGGTTGAGGCAGTGGAGCCCTACACTAAATTGCTTCCTACCTTGATAATAGTACTGTGGCTTGCTTGGCTCTGAGGAATTTCACTGAACTTGGTGTCCAGTGTTCAAAAGGAGATCCCCTTATCTCATTCAATATGTATGCCCACAGCCTCTCTCCCTAGAGTTTCAAGTGCATGTTCTTCCAGGTTCTCTGTAGCTGTATTGAAATTATGACAGTCACCCAAAACCACTGCCATGTAATCTGCTCCAGTAGTTTTAGCCATTGACATTATGTTGTGTATTTCCAACTCTGATTGCTATCAGTCAGGTTTAACAGCACTACCTGCTTCCACGCGTTTCTTACAGAAGCAGAACTTGAACTAGTCGACAGCTAATTTTTCCTTCAGCTTATATTTTCTGGTTCTTCACTTCCAGCAGCAACTTCACTGATCATCCCAGCTCCTCAGCTGTGAATTGAAGATAGGCATTGGCAATCTGATGCACTTACTCATAATTTAGTCTTTGGTTCTGGCTAGAGCTGCTAGGAAATGTGAACAAAACAGAACTGAAAAATATGTGGGGAATGGATTCCCACAATATGGTTCCCCAGCATGTGTCTGACTCCAGTCAGGAGGACCCATTCACGCTTCACAAGACATCCTGGCTAGTGTGTTGATCATTCTGAACATGTTGCAAGCTCTCAGTCTTGGCCAGTACCCAAGTTGCATTTTAAAAACCAGATTTATCCTACACCAGGGCCAATACCATCTGAACTGCTGTAACCCTTGCCTCTCAGCCTCTTGCTTCACCACTGTCCTTTTGTAGAAGATATGCTTCTGTTTAATCTCCTTGTCATGTCTCTATCACGATGTCATGTCTTCCCTATTTCTTGTATCTTAAAATCATATTCCTCATGATCCTCTCCAGAGCCTCCTGTGAGCTTCTTCCGTGCTGTGCTTCTGCTCTCCTATCTCTCTGTTCCCACTTTTGTTGAGTCACCTCTTTTCTGCTTGTCTCTAAAACCTTTTTCTTTTTTTGGTGGATTTTACATCCTTCTTTCTTGTATTCTTATGTACACTTCAATTCTGTAGTACACTCTGTGGCATGGAGTGAAAGTTGTCTGCCTGCCTTGCTACACATTAGGAAGGGTCAATTCATGATCACTGAATTACATGTCTGCAAGAAGCTGCTACCTGGTGACTCATTGGCACCTGTGCTGTCCTCAGCACTTTTCTGCTCAAGTAATGACGAAGCACATCTTGTTCTAATCACAGAGGTTGAGTTATATGTTTGTATGGCTACTAGCCAGTTCAGAGCAGAAATGTGTCTGTTAAACACCTGTAGGGCTGGTGTTGCTGACTAATAATTTCAATATGTTTGTTTTTTTTTTCCTGCCCTCTCTTTCAAGCATTTGTTCCACTCGCTCCACGCATTCTTAGTTTAACACCTGACTTTTCAACTTCCATGTTAACTCTGAAGTGGAGTGATAATGGATCAGCCTTCCCATATGGAGTGGACGCTTCTTGGGAGATTGAGATACTCCGTAAGGAAACAATGGAAGATGTCACACGAGTAAGTTCTTTTCATCTTGAAAAATAAATGTGCAGATTATGTCTCCAGTGTTGTAGTAGGTCAGCTGAATTAATCAGTAGGTATCTTGAGGTCACAGTACCTTCTAAATTTAACCAGAGTTTAGGAAACGACATCCCCAGTTTTTCTAACCTTATTTGTAATTCCATTACATTTGTTTTTTAGGAAAGGAAAAAAGATAAAATATGTATTCTCAGGCTAAAATTTACAAGAAATTCATGCTGAAAAAGTTGGGACATGGAGTAGCCCCTGAATATTGGGATACAATATATACCTTTTGAAATGCACAGCAAGCTGCCTACTCTCCCTCAAATGTGTGCCCTCTGGTATTTCTGGCTGGTGGGCTGTTTAGCGTCTTAGACTCTTACCCAAGTGAATTCATAAGGCAGTTGAAAATTAAATGAAACACTGTGACCATCCATTGTGAGTTTATTATTAACCTCACTCACTTTCCCGTTTGGTTAACAGCTGTAAGATTATATGTCTTTGCTAACAACCATTCATGATCTTTTTGTTTTTTTGGGGAAAAACTTTGTAGGAATTTTACAATTCAAAACTGGCCCATGAAGACATCATCCATTCTTGGAACTGGAAATCAGACATGCCTTTGGAGTGTACATCGCATTATGCAAGGATTCGCCGTTATATTAATATAACACAATTTGATGGCAAGAAGGATTGGAGTGACTGGAGCCCAGTAGAAGTAGTTCCTGGTATGTATGTTCTGTTAGTACCACATGGACTTTAAGTACTTTATGAAAACTAAGGCAAAGTCAGAGGGAAAGATTTAAGGCTGTGATGACCCAACGCTTTTTTGGAGGTATAATAGAGAAATGTTTAATGAAATAATGAAACCTCATAAGCATTGATTTGGGTGCACTGGCTTACTCCTGGGTTAAGTTTTAGTTGACTGGCAACATATTTATAGCAAATTGTTTTTGCTTTTTTTTTTTCCTTTTTTATTTTTCATTTTTGTTTTTTCCTTCTCTGATAGGAAAAGATACTGAGCCCAGTGGAAGTGGACTTTTTCCTCAGGACACTGTGGTGGCAGTGGGTTCAAATGTGACATTTTGTTGTGTCCATGAAGAAGGACGGCAGGTACAACGGATGTCATATGGAGCAAAAGATTACCCACTAATACGTCTGAGCAGTCGGAGCAGTGCAATCAGAGTGCTAAATGCCAGTGCTTCAGATGCCAGTGGGACAAATATAGTGTGCAGAATGTCTGAAAATGGGATGGATGGAACTGTCTTGTTTGTAGGATGTATGTATAATTATGTTTACTAACCTTGAGGAAATGCTCTTGAGACTTTTGGGTCTGCTAGAAAACATGCTGTTGTGTCTTTCTTGCTCTTCCCTAGCTTTTGGCTTGTGGGGAAAAACTGGGATTTTACTCATATGATTAATTTCATTATGGAAACTCCAACAGATGGAGAAGACACAAGGGCTGAGAGGGTGAGGGGTGGTGGGTACCCAGTGACTACCTGTGAGAGTCTCCTAGAACCAGTCCCATTGCATCTTTGCTTCTGGACCTCTTTTCCTGAGGCAGTTCTTCCTTATCTGGAGTACGTAGTAGTTTATCAGCATTCAAAGATTTATCCTCATTTTCTGTCACTTTTGACAAACATGTGTTTCAGTTTGTTCCTAATAAAGGTAAGAGTAAGAGGAAGAATTGTAAGTGAAGACTAATTTACCAACCAAACAAAAGCAATAAAACAGTTATGCTTGAAGCAACAGCAGATGCTCATCCAGAGCAGTAACTTCCTGGGAGCTAATTACAGTGAGGGAATTTGGCTGACAGTTCATTTTCCTTAGGAAATCTTCTGAATATTCTTTTAATATATTTTTTAAAGATGCACCATGTATCTTTTCTATGTATCTTTGCCAGCCTCAGAGATGCAGCTACCTTTTGAAATTATCTGTTTCTTCTTCCCGTTAATTAATAAACCTCAGAGTTTTATGTGCTTTCACCACAATGGTTATGAGAGTTGCCATCTTCTAACAGCTCCAGTTTTCCATTGTAAGCACCCATCTTGGAATTTAGAATCCTTGGAACTGAGGAACTCGTTTTGAAAGTGTGTTCTGATTCCAACATCTAATTCCAACATGTCTTTTGAAAATCTGTCTTCTTGCATATTCCGTGTTAGAAAATGCAAAACAGCCTTCTCAGTGAGGTGCAGTTTTTATGTCTGTGCCCTGCTTGCTTTTGTGGAAGAGCCTTCCACATGAATAATCAGTGCTCAGTGAATGAAGACTATGATGATCTAGGATTATTTCATACAGTACTTTCTGAAGAGCAAGGCTGTAGTGAAGTCTGTGTCCTTCCAGTGTTTCTTGTACTTGCCAGTGTAGCTGCTTAGTGGGAAATAAGACTTGCCAGAATACCGTTCCTGATGAGGTAGATTTGGAGAAAAGAAAGTAGAGGAAATGAATGTATATCCACACCATTTTAGTTAAGGCTAGACCTGGCAAACTAAATGTTAACTCTTCTTTTCCTTTTACTCTTAGTCTAAACTAACCCTTGCCACTGTTGTCTCATGTTAATTTCCTTCTATATGGCAGCTACATGGATACTACTGCAGTACAATTTGGGGAAAAGTGTATGAGAATTGAAGTAAGACTATGCATAGTGTCGCATCAGCCTGGTTACCCTGTCTGTTGGCAGTACTGTCCATCTTCTCCAAAAAGGCAGTCAACAGTGGTGTAGTGTGAGAGAGAAAAACATGCTTCAAAAGGAGAGGATGGGTGCTTTCAAATCAACAGTGAAAAGAATGAGGGAATCATGGTTTGCTTAAGCTTTCAAATTCAGGATCAAAATCTTGCCAAGGGGGACATCTCTTTGACATGACTTGCTTGGAGAATGCAAAGCAGTCGTGGAGCTGGCATGTGAAAAATTCCTAAATTGTTTCATTGTTAAACTGAGACTCACAGAGTTTTAGTGAAGCACTTCCAAGTCAGAACCTGGAGCTTGTGAACTCAGGTTTAATCAACTTACCTACCCACTTAGGAGCCCAGAGTCAAGCGTAAATCAGTTGGCGCTGATAATAATAATTCATTTTATTTGTTCAATTAAGCATGTATCGCAGTTTCACTTATCACACTGGGATGGGAATACTTTGTCTAACTGTTTTGATTTTATTTTATCCTACAGATGGTCCTGATATTCCCGAAGACCTCAGCTGTGAAACATCCAACTTTGTGATAATAAAATGCACCTGGAAACCAGGTAGAGCCAGTGGACTGTACGGAGTACGTGGAACAAAGTACAGTTTAATTGAAAGGTAAAACCGATCAGCATTGTAGAAGTAAAAAGGTAGAACTAGAATACATCCTTTGCTGGCTGCGACTAATTGTTCCATGCCTCCTTATATGACATAGTCTTCACTGTTTGGAGCCTGAAATATTTTTGTTGAAGTTGGAACTGAACTCTAAAAATAAAATTACAGGAACCTCATTTTGAAAATTGCAATGAGAATTGGAGATGATATTTCCAAAGACTTACGCTGTTCTGGACGAATGACAAAATAAAGGGCTTATTCTGTCAGACTACTGCCAACATGATATAGCTCTGGTCTTGGGTATTACCAACCTGCTTTTCATTTATAAATGGCTAGGACTAATGGATGTATCCTGGGCAACAAATCTTAATTTAAGTTTGGCAGGGCTGGTAGAAAGATGTTATGTATGTTACATTTCCTTAGCTCAGAAAGCAATCAAGATCATACTTCCAATGCAAATGTCTGCTGATCTGAACAAAGATACTCCAAATAAGAGATTTAGTTGTGACTTGTGAGGTAGTTTTACAGGACATACCTGTTTTCCAGGCTTTTGAGAAGTGGAAAGATAGAAATGTTATGCTAGTGAAAGAGAGGAGTTTCATGTGAGAACGGGGCAAGTCATAACTGATGCCACTTTAACTTGTACTGTGGTGTTAGATATGCCTCTGCAGTCAACTAATTCTGTTAGCTCTGTGTTTTAATGAACACATTATTCTTCACTCTGTTTTTAATCTAGACTTCTGACTGTTGCTGTAAGTTACCTTATTCAAAAATAATATTGTTCCCCCACCCTTTCTTACTTTGTAGTATATCTGGTAAAAATGTTTCCTGTGATGTAAATGAAATGAAGAAAGAGCGTGTTTGTGGCTTTCCAGTTCTGGCTGATCAGAAAACCTACAGTTTTGTATTAGGAGTTTCCAATCCTATTGGACAAACAGAGGCATCACTTTTGGTTGACTTAAATCAGAGAGGTAAGTCTTGAGAGTTATGAAGGCAATTAGATATGTTTATTATACACTAAAGGTTTGTTTGGGGTTTGGAAGAGCACTGACATGGTATGCTATTCTTTGTGATTGTTTCGCTTTGTTGTCACAAGTTTTTTGACTCATTTTGTGATTTGAACTTAAGAAAGCTTAGCACATGTCCTGAGGTAAAGATAGGGTGTGCAGGAAGATGTCTGTACTGTATGTACTCTACAGCAGTACTGCTGGACTGTATACGCTGCTGTATGGATAAATGCTGCTTGTGATAAGCAGCTGTTGCTTATGTGTTGCTTCATATTCTATTCCAAATCAGCAATTAAAATTTAGTTGTAACTAAGAACTGCAATGGCAAAACATATCCAACCAAGGTGGTGACCTTCTATGATGGGCCAGTGGCTTCAGTGGGTAAAGAAGGGGCAACTGATGTCATCTACCTGGACTTGTGCAAGGCCTTTGACATGGTCCTGCATGTATCCTTGTATAATCAATAGATATCAAGATGTTATAATCACAATATTATTGTATAATCAATAGATATCAAGATGTTATAATCACAATATAATCAAGAGAGTTAGGCAAAATAGACAACAATCACAAAAAAAGAATAGGTGGAAGAACTTACACTTCAGCTGAGCTCACCACAAAACACCAAGAAGAGGTGATCTCCAGAAGAGATCCTTCCCCTCTGGTAGCCAGCTCTTCAATAGGTCTAGGAGGGGTGCAGCTAGGCTCCACCCCTTCCGGCAGCACAGGTGAATTGCCTTCAGCTGTGCTCCTCTGGCTGACTCATGGCTCACCTCAGGTGATTAATCAGAGGTTCAGGCCGTGACTCAGCAGTTCCCATACAATCCTTATCTCTAAGGTGAGAGGTATGGATTCAAAGGCTGGACTACTTGGTGAATATATAATTGGTTGGATGTTTGCAGCCAATGTCCGTATAGTCAGGTGAAAACTGGCCACGAGTGGTGTCCTCCAGAGATCCATCTTGGGACCTGTATTCTTTAATGTCTTCATCAATGACATAAATGATGGGATTGAGTGCATTCTTGTCAATTTGCAGATGATATCAAGCTGTATGGAGCAGCTGACACAACAGAAGGAAGGGAAGCTGTCCAGAGGGTTCTGGACTTGGGTCGGGGCAGTCCCGGATATGTCTACAGGCTGGGAGAAGAGCTCATTGAGAACAGCTCTGTGGAGAAGGATTTTGGGGTTCTGATGGATGAAAAACTGAACATGAGCCAGCACTATGCACTTGTATCTCTGAACAGTAATGTTCAGTAACAGTAATGTTAGGGCTGCATCAAAAGAGGGATGGCTGGCAGAGTGAAGGAAATGTTCTGCCTTTATAGAGCCCCATCTGGAGTACTGTGTCCAGGTCTGGGGCCCCCAATGCAAGAAGGATGCAAAGCAGTTGGAGCAGGTCCAGAGGAGGCCATAAAGATGATGGAGGGGCTGGAGCACCTCTCCTATGAAAAAAGGTTGAGCAACCAGGGCTTGTTTAGTTTGGTGAAGAAGAACATTTTGGGGAGACTTCATTGCAGCCTTCCAGTACTTGAAGAGAGCTCATAAGTATGAGGGAGGCTGACTTTTTATGCAGTCTATTAGTGATAAGATGAGGGTAAATGGCTTTAAACTGAAAGAAGGGAGACTTAAGTTAGATGTTAGGAAGGAATTCGTTATTTGGAGGGTGGTGAGGCAGTGGCACAGTTTGCCCAGAGAAACTGTGGATGCCCCATCCCTAAAGGCATTCAAGGACAGGTTGGATGGGATCCCAGGCAGCTTGATCTGGGGACTGGCAACCCTATGCACTGCAGGGGGTTGCATCTTGGTGATCTTTAATGTTCCTTTCAGCCTAGGCCATTCTGTGATTCTTTACTTCAGTGTCTGCTTAAAGGGCAAAATACTGTACAGGCTCACACTGGCAGCATTTGGAGCATAAAAAGGCTGTGCTGAAAGGAACTAGCAAGGGTATTACTTACTGTTTATAATAAGCACGTACCTGTGATCATCTGCTGTTATGAACTTATTTCATTGCACTCATGTTTTAAAGCGAAGATGAAGACCTTTGTCATGCTGACTCTCTTCCCTGTCCTTTTCCATGCAGCCACACACAGCTGTGGATTCAGAGTTTCTAGGGCTTATAGCTTTCAGCCATTCACTCTGTAAAACTCAGTTTGTAGTTAAAGATAGCTCATCTTATTTATTTGTTTGTTTGTTTGTTTGTTTATTTGTTTATTTTCATCTCCTAATGACAAGTAGCCTGAGACTAGAACTGTAGGAATACATAGGCAGGTCACTTTGGTATAACTTCCTTCTGTTAATGATAAACTGTCAGTATGACTGCTGTTCTGTATTTGTTTCCTTTCCTTTTTTTTTACTCGCTGTACACTTAGTTCCCAATGTAGAGCACATATTTTCTCAAGGGCAACTGGAGCATTTCCAACAGTGGAGACTGATTTTCTCCAACAGCTCTGAGAAGTAGTATTGAATAGTCCACAAATGCTTCATGAAGGGAGCTTTGGACAGGGGGAGGTAAAGAGGTCTGAATATTTTAAGTTCTAACTTGCCAGGTTCCCATGATTGGGTGAATTTCATGTGTCCTTACAGTCCTCTGAAATAGCCCATGTTTCACTGTTTTGGTAAAATAGCTAGCGATGAAATGTTTTTCTGCAACTCCAACCCCTTATTATGTATGCCAGCGGAACTCAGCATAAGTAAATCTGCTTCCATGTTTAATAACTGAGAAGTGCATCAGGAGCAAGGCTGTTTTATAGGTGCATCTTAAGCCCTATTTGGGTATTATTTATTCTTCTTATTCTCTTCAATCTTTCAAAACGTAATTTTTTAAAACTGAAATTAATGCTTTTTTTTTCTTAGAATAAATGTTTTTTTCTTTAATTTTTAAGTTAATCCAGAAACTCCAGAAAAGTTAACTGTTTATGGGAACAGCTCCACAAGCGTCCGTCTGCGTTGGTTTATAAATGGCAGTTTTGCTGAGATCAGGCTTCTGTGTCAAATTGAAATCCGCAGTGGCCATTCTGAGCAAAAACTGGTAAGTGTTATTTTCAGTGGAATTTTTTGGTTCAAATGCTTATCTTTTTTCATATCTTCATTCTGATCATCGTAATGCAGGAATGGCTAAGAGCTCATCTAGCACAATTAGATAAAATTCTACTCATTTTCATTGTTGCCTGCTGTTCCTTATTTTGCTTGTTTTTAAGTAGCTTAGGGGAAGTTTCAGTGTAGCTACAATATTATTTGGCAATTCAAGCCCACTCTTTGAGTAACAGTCCTTGTAGTCTGTCCTTCGTGCTGCAAATTGTACTAATGCACATTCTTTCCATGGTTTGCTTCTGCCCCACGGACTTCCACAGTGATTGTTTCTGATTGCCTTTAGTAATCTGTAGTTGATTTTCTTTTTTCCATCCTTTTTCCTTAGAGAACATTTTATTTGCTTGCTGTTAGCAATTGGCATGTGTATGACTGTAATACAGAGTTGCTAAACCTGCTCTTATGTCACTAGAGCAGAGGCAGGATAGGGAGACATTTTCCCACTGGCACATCAGAACATAATCCTTGGTGAAGACCTCCGCAACTGGAGAGGAGGTGGTGGTTTTTGGGTGGTGTTCGGATTTCCAGCATTCAGGCTAGCTGCTGCCCAGCATTTGGTGTTCTGTCACTGATTGGAGCTGCATATTTATTCTGCTGACTGTCAAATGAGCTTAAGGCACTAATTTAGACACCAGCATCAGATACCAAGCGTAGGTGGTGGAAATATATCCCCTTCTTACTGCCTAAAGTAGTGTGTGGGTGATCTGTATCAGTGGGGAAGCCTAATGGCTGCCTGTTCAGTTGGCCTCAGGTTTACCTCCAAGTTCTGTGATTGCTCATTGCTGGAGCATCTCTGAGCAGCTCAGGTGGACAGATGGTTAATTACCCAGACTTGGTGTAAAGAACCTGAACATGTGGGCACGGAAACCTCACAGACTGATTTTTATCAGTGCTGGTTCCTCAGGAAGTTTGTAGCAGGAGTATTCTCTTACCCAATTACATTTAGTAGCATAGCCTTGTACAGAGTCACTCAAGTCACAGAAGTGAAGCAGTTGACAGTGAACACACTAATTTTATGTGTGTTCTCTAAAATAATAGGGTAGTAATAAATACATGCTCATTTCTAAAACAATTTTGAAGCATTTACAGACTGTGGAAGCCTTAAGATTGTCTATATTCTCTGTAGTAATATGTTTAGTAGTACTCAAATACTAAGTATTGCAGAGAAAATCAGTTCAGATGCCTTGGGAATTATCAGAGGAATTAACTTGCTTTTAGATGTAAATAAAAGCTCTAACCAATGAGCTGTATTGGATTTTGGTGTTGTGGTTACGGATACCCTCACCCACAGTTGCTTGCATTTTCTGCTCCCAGCAGTAACTGCTTCTGCTGCAGTCAGGAGTGGAAACAAATATCTGAGCATTACCCACCCCCAGCTCAGCTTAAAATGCCAAAAAGTAGTTTTGCACAGTTGTCTAGCCTGAATTACACTGTTTGAAGCCTGGAGAATATAATTGCTTGTAAATGCTGCTACCAGGTCAGTAATCAGGGGCAGTGGAGGATGATAAAGCCAAACACTGCCACAGCAGTTTGCTTCACTGCACCTGTATCAGTGCTCTCCCTTACAGATACTTTGAAACACAATGCACAACTTGGTAGAAGCTCTTAAGCATTGTCACATTGTCTTTGGTTGCTTAATAAAAAAGCTCAAAGAGTTCTCTGTAATAAAAAAGTAGCTGTGAAATTGCTATGGGTATTTACATGGCATTTTGATGATGTTTTCAGAAGCTTTTCCATCCATATGAGAGATTGTTGTCATTTTTATATTTTTCAAGTTGTCGTTTGGCTTTAGAAATGCACAATTAGTTGCAGCTTGAAGTCACTGAGAGTCCAGTTTTGGCAGCTGTGATGCACATGTGTTATAATTAGATTCAGTAAAGCGCATTCCCATGCCTAGGTTTTGTGTTGTTTTTTTTTAAGTGGTTGTGAAACAGAAATACTCTATAGGCTTGTACCATTTTAATAACAGGAGAGACTAGTGCTGTAGTAAGAACTGTGAACAGAAGTCATTTGGGTTTTACTTGGATACTGTCTTTTGAGGGGAAAACGTCTGTCTGGTGTGGATGCTGCATGATAAGCTTTTTCTCAGATGGACTGTCTTTAGCATGCCTTTGTGAATGTGTCTTAGGAGTAAGTCCTTTGTCTGCCCAGTCTGCTGTGCACAGTCATGATGGGAGTTCAGATTATGAGTACCAGAGACGAAGCCTTGGTGGAACTTGTGAGCTAACGTTTCACTGCTCATAGGAGAGGGGGGGAGCTAAAGAGGGTTGGTGGAAGCAGCAGCCTGCTTTTGCCTGCAGAGCTTATCCTCTTGAAAGCTCACACTTCTAGGGAATAATTGCAGCAGACAGTGTATGTCATATTTTTGTGCCACATACGACTTCATTTTGACAGACCTCTGAATTCTTTTCTAGCATGACTGCATAGGAAATATTTTTCAATATATATTTTTTTTATACTCTCCAAGCATAATCACATTCTCACACTGTTTCTTTGTATAGTCCTTCTCTCCTTGGGAAGGCTGCCTTCTGTGAGACAAACAACAGCTATCTAGAATTTGGCTGTAGCATTTTTCCAGTCTATATGGGAGAAAACACCACCTTTTTTAGGTGTTGACTTTCAGCAAATTATATATATATGTATTTTTATATAGCAAGTAAAATTCTATCAATGTTTAACAGCACAATGTCTCCATGCCTGGTGGGAAGTTCTCAACCTACACAGCTCAGCTGAATGCATTGCACCCATACACCAAATACCGGTTCAGGGTGCGCTGTTCAGCTGCTGACCACTTCTGGAGATGGAGTGACTGGAGTGGGACAGAGGAACACACAACATTGGAAGCCCGTAAGTTTATCTGTTTCTTTGATGATAAAGAGTGAACTTGTGAAGCTGTGTGCTTTTTAAATTCGCTGTCTAAAAAGCTAACTTTTTGATAGACGATAAATTGTGTACAGTGCAACTTGGAAAAAGAATCTTTTTCTTTATCTTAGCTCCTGCCAGAGGACCAGATATCTGGAGAGAGAGAAGTCCTTCTGGAAAAAGCCTAAGAATCTTCTGGAAGGTAGATAGGAAACCTAACGTTATAACATATGGTGTAATTTAAGCGTGAAAATCCATTTTCCTACAGATTTATAAATGAATGAAGTTGATAGTCAATAAATCAGATTGTTTTTCTTATCATTTTATAGAACCATCCATGGAAAAAATATTTTTCCCCAAATGGAAATTTACTGAAGTTGTATTTAAAACGTACAGTGAGAAGCATTTCGCTTAAACAATTAAATTTTTAGTAGAAATGAAAAACTTAGAAACCTTTGTATTAACCTCCAAATTTACACTTGAGTTACTAAATTTTCTGCCTTTCCTGCGCATTCCTCAGACAAGACTGGGAGGCTAGAATCATATTATCCTATGTCTTCTTTAACTTTCTTCCTTGTTATTTTTTTTTGTAACGTTTTCTTTGTCTGTTCATAGCCCTTATCCCTTTCTGAAGCCAATGGAAAAATTGTGTCTCATGAAGTGTCCTGCTACCTGCTAGAGGAATCACTGGAGTATAAAGAAGTCACGGAGCCCTCAAACAGTACTGAGATAAAACTTGGAAGAAATGACTGTGTAATTAGTGTTGTAGCCAAAAATCATGCAGGCTCATCTCCTCCTTCAAGGATAACAAGCGTGGAACTTCCAAGTGGTGAGTGCTCCCAGCAGAGAGCTTAGCACCTTTATACCTTGGGGAATATGTTGGCAAGTTTGATGATTGAAAAATGAGATGAAACACGCTTTGCTTGTTTGCATTTTGATTTTGTTTCTTTTTCCCATGCAATTTCCACTGCATGGGGGAGGTAAAAAAAAAAAAAAAGCTGCTTTGCTCTTAGGGTAGTGTCTTTCCAATTAATTATGCTCTCTACAAAAAAGGATGATAGTGTACACAGCCTCTCTCACTATTGCTTTTCTGGAGACCTCCCAGGAGCAGCAAACATGAAGCTTCAAAGCATTAGCATGGTTCTCTGATGTTTAAGGAGCTCAGTTTATTTCTGTGCATTCTTTTTGAGATACCGAGAAGTGTTATGTGCTGAAGAGAATCAGAATAAATATTTGGAGGTGTTGTGTGCCTTTTTAGGAGAGGGATTGTTGGTTCAATGCTCCTGAGCTCTGCAGGAGAATATTAATTGGGCTGTCTGGTAAAATGCTGGCATCCTGGCTGAGAGCTGGGGTTTGTAAAGAAGGTAGGACCTTAACTTCCTAATTAAAATACTGCCACTCTTGCTGTAGACTTTTGTAAAGCAAAATAGCTGAGCCAGATAATGATTTTCTGCTCCTAACCTTGAGCTTGTGGAGCAGATGATATCGCACGTGGCTATTGACAGTCCATGCTTCCCTACATACCAAGAGAAGTGTGATCTCCAAAGATTAAACTTTTGGCTCTTTTAGCTGTTTTTGTGCAAAGGATGTACTGCTTCTCCTTCTCCACTGAGAGTGCAGGTACCACAGGTAACCACAGTCATCCTTCTTCCAACTCTGGCTCTGGTAAGAAAATGCCATCTCCTGCCAGGAAGATGCATGCCTTGAATGAGATCTGCAGTGAGAGAAAAATGCAAAAGGAAATAATAGCTCCTAATGTTTCTTGTGCTTCTCCAAAGCACCAACACCTAAAAATATTTTCTTATTCTGCTTCCTGAAGGGAAAAGTAATTGTAGAGTAGCTAAATGAATAAAAATGCTTTTATAGCTCTCTTCATGCAATACCAGCACTAGACTCTAGTTGCTGGGGAGGTCACTGTAATAGATTTGTGGTGTGGGACAGCTGATGGCAGCTGGAGCTTTGCAGTCATTTGTAGCTTTCTCTTGTAATGAGTACTTGGGATGTCTGAGGTTCCCCTCAGTGTTACCCAACTTGCACTCCTTGAAGGTTTGCTCCCAAGCTGGTATAGGAATTGTCTGAGTCACTGACTGGAGTCATGAAAGATGACTCATTTACTGAACTGGATGACATTTCTACCCAAACATCTTTTCTGGCTGCTTCCTGTGTGCAATCTGTAAGTGCTTTCAGTGTCCATAAGAGAGCAGTGGCTCTGAGGCTTGAGATCTGTTGAGGTTTTAAGGAGCCCAAAAACACAAACAAAGGATACTTTGCCTTAATTAATTTGTTGCTCTCTGTGAAAAGTGCTGTTCAGTGTTCAGGATGCATAATCTGGCTGTTACAGACTCTTCTTCTACAGCAGTGCTTTAGTGCTTCTCCTGCTGTAGATTGCAGCTATAAATACATCAAAATGAGCAATACTACCCTGGGTGAAACTCTAATCTTCTGGCTCAGGAAATAATATTGAATATGGTGTATTTAAGCGTTTTAGAGGGTATGTGCTCACTATAAAAATAGGAAATTTTCATGTCAGTAGGAAAATTAAAGCAGTCTAATTACAAATATGCTCTTCCAGCATCACAGAAGAGTCATTTCACTGAATGCATAGTACTTTTTGGGAAAAGATATTACAAGACTTCCGGAGTTGATTTGTCTTTGTTTAACCAGATGTGGCTTTTTTTGCCTAGCTAGGAAGCTAGAAAATGATTGTATACTTAGAGCTAAGCAGTCCTTCATCATTCACAGCATGTCTGTGAGAGTGAAGTTTTCACTACACTGCTTTTTAAAAACTGCCATTGCCCTTCAACCTTCCATGGTTTGTGGATTTAATGACATGAAATAATAGACTCAATAGGGAGCATAAATGAGAATACTGAATAAGGAAAAACTCAAACTCTGAACTTGTTTTTGAAGATCAGTTGTGGGGCCACAGCGGTTGCAATGGCCTTTGGAAAACATCTCTTAGCTCTGCAGGGTCCCATCTATCACCAGGGAGGGAAGCTGCAGGAATCAGAAGTCATTCTCAGATCTGATTTGTTCAGAGGCATCCAAACCTTTAAAAATCAGAAACAAGCAAACAAACAAAAAGAAGACCCAAAAGGTATTGCAGGTTTGTTTTGGTTTGTTGTTTCGTTGTTTGTTTTTTTTTTATAATTTATTTACCCTTGGTAGCCTCGAATTTCTATGAAGTTCACCAAGGACTCAACTTCCATTGCTGATTCTCAGTGAAAAATAAAGGTCTGTGGTCAGGCGAGTGACAGCAAGACACTCTGACAGAAACACAAAGCAAACTGTTAGCTGAAATAACAGCAGGAATTTATAGCTGCAGGCTCCTGCCAAATTGGTGTCAAGTCAGATTTGAACCTGCCATCTGCTGTAAATCCTTACCTTGAAAAAGTGCTTTTTTAGCCAGCCCTGAGCTGCAGTACTTCTCATCATCTTACTTAAGACTTGCTGTGGGATTTGCTGCAGGCTACATCTGATTTCCAGCACTTGAGAAAGCATGGCTGAGTGTGCTGCTTTGAATTTCACAGTACCAGGAGTGCGCTTCTCATTGCTAGAAGTCACTGCAGTTTATAAAACCTTTGTGCTGTGGCTGGAAGTCTTTCTTTCAGCTTTGACAGATAAGTGTCTGTCTCTGATGGATTTTTTTGTTGTCTTTGTTGCAGACAATGTCAAAACAGATCGAGCCGTGGCAATGGGGAATGGAATTTATATTTCTTGGAATTCGTACCCCAACATGACCTGTGGCTATATAGTAAAATGGTGTCATTCATCTGGGTCGGAACCCTGCAGTGTGGACTGGCAGAAATTTCCTTCAAATACAACAGATGCAGTGATAAAATCTGGTAAGTCAGAAATCAGTTGTTGAGTTTTTCTGGTTCAGAGTCTGAGTAGAAAATGAAGTGAGAGCAGTATGATGCTATGGATCAAAGATTGTTGCTCTGTGCTTGTGTATACTGACGAATTTCTCCTTGACATTGCATTTTTTTAAAATTTCTTATGCAGCCTTACCAAATCCAAATGCTAGTCATCACTAAATTATTATCATCATGCATTTATTAACTATTTTGAAATTACCTTTTCTAGCTACACCCAACAACATTCTGTCACAGTATAATACATAATGGTTAATCTAGCGTTCAGGAGTGTATAGCACTGCTCAGGATGGGGGGAAGACTAATCCATTGTTTTTACATCAGGCAGATTTTTTTTTTTTAAAGTGTGACCTCCATGTGTTGGATCACTTTCCGCAGTTAAAGTTCCAGGTCTCTAGGCGCTGGTGGGGAGATAGGAAAATGAGTTTCAGCTGTTGTGAGACTGGTAGAAGCAGAAAAGACCAAAGAAAGATGTAGTTTTTTTCTCTGCTCCCTATGTATATGTATATTTACTTTCTAGAAGCATTTGCTATATACAAAGCTCCCATTAGAGAAAATGATTTGAAACTGTATACATAAAAAAGTTGGGTGGGTGCAAATTTAGTAGGTGAGCTTTCCTACTTGCAGTGACAGTGCTGTCTTCATGTTATTTTTGTTTGTGCTGGCTAGCTCTTGCTTTTTCTAAGCAGACAATACTATGTCTGTCCTAAATGCACTGCTCAACTCCTGCTCTCTTTCCTGCGATGCTTTTTGAAGTGTGCTGTGAGAGTTTCCAGGCTGTGGGGGCTGGGCTCAAGCTGCCACATTTACCTCTGTGTTTGGTCCTTCCAGAAGAGTCTCTCCATCTGGACCTGAATCCACATGACTTCTGTAGTGGTCCACAGAGGCTGCTTGTTTAGGAAAAGATTAATTGAGGTTCAGCTTGAAAATACTGACCTGCAGAAATCACAGGAAGTTGTAAATTATTTATACAAGGTAGTATTAAGCATCTATCAAAGGCATACAAAGCATACAAAGTTTGACTGTCTGGGTTTTGTAGAGTCATTTCAGACCTGGAGTTTCATTGCTGAAGTGTTTCAGAGTCACTTCTGAGACCTCTCTGAATTTCTTTTGCACTATTGCTGCAGTAAGTCTGTGTATTTCAAAACACATTTTTGTTTCCAAAGAGGAGTCAGGATCTACATGGCTGCTGTGGGAGGAAAGTAAAGTGACTGTTTCAGTAACTTTAGTTTGTATTTCCTCATGGAAAAAGCAATTTATGCATTTTGAGTAGCTTATTTTGAATCTGTTTGTTTAGAAACAAAATTTTTCCAAGAGCAAGATTTGCTTACTGCTCCAAAACCGTGACTAACAATGTTTATATCTAATACTGCAGTCTGAGGCTGTCATTTTTTTAATACACATTTTTGTGAGTATGTGCATTGTGAAAATTAGAAGCATCAGTGTCCATTAGTGAAACCTTCTCACTTACAGTTTTTCTCTTGCAGCTCTGTTCAGACCTGGCGTGAGATACAACTTTTCACTGTATGGCTGCAAATCCAGTGGATATCAGTTACTGAAAAACATAACTGGGTATACAAAAGAGCTGCGTAAGTGTACTTTATCATTCAGGATCTTTGCAAAGTGAGTTTGAACTGTGTCTGCTTTTAGCTTGGTGTTGGCAGAAGATTGACACTGAAATTGTCATACAGTGCTACTGACTTCTGCTTGTTCTCTGTGCGTAATTGTAATATATTTCTTGATCCACTCCAGTTCTCAGCATGCAACAACTCTATATCCTTCAGCTTGTATTGTGGTGTAGGGTTTGCCACCACAGAGCAGAAGTTTGCTTTATGGACAGTGTTCTTCGGTGTTGAAGGCACAGTTACAGTGTGAGCCTCATTGATGTGGTCCCTTCTGCAGGAGAGGGGTCAACTTGTCAAGTCAAAGCAAACTTCTGAGAACTGGATTCCTTGGCTACTGTCATAATGAATACCCTGTCATACTGAGTTTTCTCATTTCAGCTTCTTGGGGTGTGGACTAAGGCTGAGCTTACTTGCCTGGGGATGCACTAGTGGCTGAATGCCTTCTACTTCCAGGAGCCTGAATTTGTCGTTGTTCTTTACAATCACATCTTCTGTGTAGAATGTGACTACAGCTCCCATTTCACTTTGAAGTTTAGCGTGGTTTCTCCTGGAAGATTGTGCTTGGAAAACTGAGCTGCTGAACTGATCTGATCCCTTTGAAAAACTGTTGTTTATTGCATTGCTAAAGCTGAAGGTGAAATCAAGAGAATTTTTCCAGGAACTCATCTTTCATTCATTTGCATTTCTGCAAAAATAAAGAACAGTCTCCCAGAGGGTTTTTCAGTATGCATTCTCAGCAGAATTAGAAACTTCCAAGACAAATAGATAACAGCTTTGGATAATAAAAAACGCATTGGACATTGGAAAATAAGGATATTCATTTTGCTGAAGGTCATAGGTTTATTCTAAACATCAGATTTGCCTTTGGACAGGTAATCATCAAAGATGATGAAATCAAAGATGAAGTAGATGCATTCTCAGACGTGAGTTCAGTGCTGATAGATAGTAGCAGATTAGTGTCTGATATCAGACTATGTCCTGTTACATGACCTGATACAACAGATGTTTTCAGTAGCTCTAGGAATTGGAGTAAGGACCTGTGATGCCTGCTAAGGCTGTTCTTTTAAACTGAGATAGGCTTCCATAATAGTAGTGTGAAGTTTGTTTAATTTGAAGACAAGCAATGCAATCACAAAGCTAAAGCCTTTACAAGCTTAATAGTTAATATGTTCTGAATGCAATCTTTCAGCATTTGTTATGTGAAGAAGGGTATGGGTCTGCAAAAACACAACCTGAAAAGAGATTTTTCTCTCAGCTGGTGTTACTAGATAAAGTTGCAGTACTTAATATCAAAGAGACCAATGTACTTGTGTCTTTGCAGTGTCACCTGTTCAGTTTTTGAGAGTTAGGGAAAGATGTTCAGGAAAAGCTGAACATGCCAGCCCTGAAATTAAACTGATGCAACACTTGCATGGATTCAGCATTTAACTCTAGAATATTACTGACTATCTTCTTCTTTCTTAATCCTTCCTGCAGCTCCAAAACGTGCACCAAATTTTACTGTAGAAGAAACTTCTTCAGATTCGATATTGGTAAAGTGGGAAGACATGCCTATTGAAGATTGTCAGGGGTTTTTAGAAGGATATCGGCTTTCCTTCGCAAAAGGTGAAAAAGATTCCTTAAAGCCTAGGCTTTTGGAATCAGGTAAATCTATAGATTATCATTCCCTTGCTCAAGCTTTTTTTTTCTTTTTTTTTCTTTTCTTTTTTTTTTTCCACTCATTTTAATTTCATTTTTAAAAAGAAAAGAGATCTTATAGTTCAGTTGCATTAGTCACTGATACTGTTGGTAGTTGGCCCCTGATACGTAACAATGGCATTTGAAATATCAGCTCTTTGTTTGATTAGCATAGTTGTTCTTTAATATAAGGCAAAAGTTGGAGAACACCCAGGTTTGCTGAGGGCATAGAGCTGTACAGTGACTAAGTGTCAGTGAGACACACTGCCCTGTGTACAGATGTCTTAGGTGGAAGAGATGCAGGCAAACTTATGTGACTATGTAAATTGGGTCCCTACCAGGACCCATATTGCAAACACACCTCTGTACAGGTCTGTCTCGCGCTGAATTAAGAGGACAAGCACAAGTGTAAAAAATTCAGCTAAATGCTGTGGTGTTTGCTGCCATACAGCAAAGTGTCATGACCAGGAATCTCTGCTTCAGTTTTGCTTAAAACAGAGGTCTCCTTGGGTTTAGTAAGCTGACTTAAAGAAAATCTTGCTGATGCTGAGGATGGCTCTCTGAATTCTTTTTTTTACAGTGCATGCTTTTCTTTCTTCTAAACAAACAGGGAATCCAGAACTTAAAGTTAAGAATATCACTGACTTAACGAAAAAGTCTTTGAAAATACTTGATCTTCAAGGCAAAACGAGTTACCAGCTGGATCTACAAGCCTACACTGCTGGTGGGTTGAGCCCTCCAAACAGCCTCTATGTGGTGACAAAGGAAGACTGTAAGTTGAACATCCCTATGCATTAATGTTAGTTACTCAGGGGCTATCCAGTGTATGTAAAATTGAGGTGTTTTGGTTGTGTTTTTTTTTTTTCCTGGTTACTTCAGATAGTCTATGCCTATTTTTTATTTATTTAGTACCTTAAAAAAAAAAAACACAACACAAAAAAGGATAAAAGTGAGAAAAAAGTCCTTTCTCATTACAGCTACCTTATAATTCAAGCTAATCTATGCAGAAGAAATAATTTATAAACTTTTATTATAGTATGGAGTCTTCTTTAGCAACTTGTTTTTCTCAATTTTCCCATGAAGAATATCTATCTGTTAATACATGATGGGAAGAAACACACTGTGGAAATATTTACCCGTTTCAGAATTATAAACAGATGCCTTTCTGCTTTTAATTCAGTTTTATCAATCCCCTGACGGAAACAAACCCTAAAAGATAGTTAGAAAAAGAGATTGACTTTAGGTAACAAGAATTAAAAAAAAAAAAAGTCATGTGAAAGGAAGATTGAACACTGGGGTGCAACAAAAATACATGAAAAATCGAATGTAAGGCACTTAACATCCGCAGAGAAAGGCAGAGGGAATGTATCAGAGAGCAACCCTGGGAATTAGAAACATTGTAAACCGTATAAAAGCCAGTGCAGCTTGTGCAGTGTTGTTTGCCCTTAAGAGCTATTACCAGAGATTTGAAGAGCTCAAGTAACCTGAAAGTGCTGTTCCAGTGCCTACTGAGAACAAACATCGCAGTGGCAGTCAGTCTTGTGTTGCACCTTTGAGATTAAGCAAGCAGAGAGAAATAATCGGCTAATTTCTGTAGCTGTCACTGAATCAACTATTTATAGATTGACGTTTGATCTTCCTAAAAAGTTTATGGTATATATTATGAAGTTTATGGTATAGGTCACTGTTTATGGGCCACTGTTAGCTGAGTTTCTGTGTAGGTGAGAGACTCTATTCTGTGGGACTGTTAGAAAAGGCATAAAGCTTGCTGGAAACTTTGGATATATTTAGTACCTTCTCTTTTTTGTCCCCCAGCTGTAGGACTAATCATTGCAATTCTCATCCCTGTGGCAGTGGTTGTTCTGCTTGGAGTGGTGGCAAGCATCTTTTGCTATAGGAAAAGGGAGTGGTAAATATCTGCATTCAATTCTGAACGTTTTTAAAATATATTTGCTTTAGCACCAGTGTTTTTGATTGTTTGAGTAATTCCTTGTTTTCTGCGAGTGCCCAAATATGTTAGTGTACAGACTTTTGTGTAAAAGAAGTTGGCAAAATAATGTTTTAGAAGGTGAGGAAGAAATTAAGTTGGCAATAAGTGAGAACTAGGGATACAAAAGGGTTTTACAGGAGCCTGTCTCCCAGTGAGCCCTGTTTATTAATCATTTTCCAAAGCATAATTTGTGAGCTATCCACAAACACTCAGATAGACATCCCACCTTCATGTTCTCATAAACATGGCATCACAAGTTCCCTAGTTTAAAAAAAGAAAAGGAAAACAGAATAGTTTACTGCTATTTCCATTAAATACTCAGAGAAAGTACAACGTACTGAATCTTTATACCAGATGTCTTCAGTATTCTGAAGTAAACTGAAATGTTCTGACCCCTTCAGTGTATTGGCAATGTGTTTCAGGGCTTGGTAACTTTGATAAATTCTGTCTCTCCTCTTTAAAGGATCAAAGAAACATTTTATCCGGAGATCCCAAATCCTGAGAACAGTAAGGCACTGCAGTTTCAGAAGAACATTTGTGAGGTAACCTTGATTTTAAATCTGGCATTTTAAACTTCTAGAAGACACTCTGAGCAAATAAGTCTCTGTAGGCTTTGAGTCTTCTACTCTAGTTGTAAGGTGACTCTGTGGCAAAGAGGAACATGGCAAGATGCTGTGTAACTTTTGTCCAACTACATCTGAAACTATAATGTTTATGTAGTTACGAAGTTTGAACTAGGAAAGAGCTTATGCATTTCTGTCCTGCCACGCAATTAGTGAGTCTTAGTAGATGGCTGTGTTACTCCCACATAGTTATTATCTTTGCCATGCTGGTAGGGGAAGTAGAAAGTATGGTAACATATAGTGGGCCCCATAACTGGAACTGAGTGTAACATTTAGATAACCTTCTTGAATGGATTATAAAAAGCTGAGATTTGAGGAAACAGTTCTCAAACACTTACTGCAAGATTTGGAGTCTCTTTAAATTGGCTGAAATAGTTTTAACAAGAAGAGGAATGTGTGAGGAAACAGAAAATAAAAATCAAAGCATTTATTGATTGACTGATGGATTGATTGATTGACTGTACTAATAGCAATGGAATGAGTGCAAGGCACAAGCCAGCATGCAGGTTTAATTTGGACAAGCTGTTATTATCAGGGTTTCCAGGTCTTTTAGCTTAGTCTCTGCCTTCTTTTTCTCACTTCAGGGGAATAAGTCACTTAAAACACTGGAAATGAATCCCTGTACCCCAAATAGTGTTGAAGTGGTGGAAACACAGTCTGCAGCTCCCAAAATTGAAGACACTGAGATGATGTCCGCAACAACAGACACCATTGTGCCTGAAGATGGATCTGACTCAGAAACAGAAAACCATGTGGTTGTGTCCTACTGCCCCCCTATCATTGAAGAGGAGATATCAAATCCCCCTATGGATGAACCTGTGGGGTTATCTCAGGTGGTTTACATTGACATCCAGTCAATGTATCAGCCTCAAATTAAACCAGAAGAGGAGTCAGAAATAGATTTAGTGACTACTGCAGGCTATAAGCCACAAATGCAACTGCCTGTCAGTGCTCTGAAAATAGAAAGTCACTCACCTGCCGAGGAAGAATCAGATAAGACAGCAGGTTACAGACCTCAAGCAAACGCAAATGCCTGGAACATGGACGCTCCAGACTCTCCTGGATCAGTTGAAAGCAACAATGAAAATGCATCTTTTGGGAGCCCGTGCTCCATTAATTCCCGACAGTTTCTGCTTCCCCCAAAAGATGACGAAGACTCTCCCAAGCCCAGTAACACGGGGTGGTCCTTCACACACTTTTTTCAAAACAAGCCAAATGATTAACAGTGAGTTATCATTGCACCTGAACCTGCCTTCTAAATAAGCTCTTATTCCTGATGAAACAGGATGAAAAAAGTACAAAAAGCATGCGTTATTCTTGGAGACAGTCAGCAGAGGTTCTAGTAAGCTGAATGTTACCATGTTTAAGTTAATGAAAGTGTTGATGTTCCATTTTAATAGAGGCTGAGGCCAGAATTATAGCAGTCTAGTTATTACTGTAGTAAAATATATTGGATATAAGCGGTATTGAGTTTAGATCTCCTGATAAATATAGTCAGAGAACTCTGCTTACCTTCAGTGTTTGAAGGCTAGTGTGATCTCATACAACTCACAACGTGGAAAGATTGCTTTGCTTTGTTGTAGTTGTTCTCAACCATGCATACTCAAATGATGTAGTCCCAACAGATACGCTCACTTGAAGATTTCATTTACTGAAAACTTCAGCCTAATGTTTTATAAGGATATGGTTGGAAACTCTTGAGATCTTTTACCTAATGATGAACTAACAGCAAATCAAAGTTCTACTTTTCTCCCATATGTCACTGTTTAACACTTTTTAAGCAATGGCCGTTCAAAGCTGTTGCTTCTTAACTAGACACTAGTTTCTGTACCTACTGTACAATGTTTATTCAGTGTTTGACTCAGGGGTACAAACTTGGGGAAAAAAAGTGTAACACTGATTTAAACCTCAACAAGAACTGCATGAAGTTTAAAAAACAAAACAAAACAAAAAAAAAAAACAAACAAAAAAAAACAAAAAACAAAAAAAAAAAAAAAAAACAAACAAAAAAAAAACAACCATAGAATACTCTATACTTTTTCTGTCCTTCTGTTAAGGAGTTACATTTCTTGATGTATTGCACTAATGCATTTTGTATTTTATAGTTTGAGCTCCAGACCTCCTGCCTCAACTCATACTCTATTCAGTTCCCCCACAGTATTCAGGAGTCTTTGCATTATGCAGCAATGTAAGCCATGGGGAAATCTCTGACCACTAACACTAGTTGTCCAAGCCATTTGGCACCAGAAATCAGATGTAGTACTACAGCTCTGTGAGAACAAATTTCTCTTTGGATGGTCTTCATTATGTTAGTGTTGCTACCTGCTGCCTGGCTGTTCTCCACATTGTCCACCCGACAGGACCTTTTCCTACACATCCTATCTAGGAGTGCAAAGGGGGATTTCTGCAGTGGCAGAAACCTTAGGAGGTTTTAAGGCCACTAGTTCTACCTCTCCTTTACTAGACATGTGATGCAAAGATATCTTAAATGATGTAAATTTGTATGCTTAAAGAAGTTTTCAGAACAATCATCTTTGAATTTTTTTTTCATGTATGCATCTATAGGCAACTGTAATTGTAGTATTTCACTGTGCAAATTTCCAACTTCAGCACACTGAGTTTCACTAGCTTACAATACAAAGTGCTTTCTAATTTACCTGTTCCATATTGTAAAACACAGTGAAGAGAGGTCAGATCTTTAAGCACTTGATCAAAAAGGGTTTTCATAAAGTCATAACCAAATCTTAGTGTACATTTCAATTTCCTGAACCAGCTTGTGGCATTTGAAAATAAGATGAATGAGTAGATTTCAATCTGAGATTTCTAACAGATAAGGAGGCTGGATTGACTAAGTTTTTAGCTATAATGGTGTGAGAACAGACCAGAAGGGTGGCTAAGCTTAGCAGATGTTTGGTCTACCGAACCACATGACCTGGCCATCAAAGTAAAACCAAGCATTAGGTTAAACCTAGTCACTGCAATGGGTGCTGCAGTTTCAGATACTGACATGTCTCTGCCATCTCCGTAGAATGAAAACACAGAGGGATTTCAAAACAGACAGAACACTAAAGGCAAAACACTAAGAAGCTTCCAAATCATCATCACTAACAACTGTATATGCCTTCTGGAAGAGTGAAATGTAAAGACAGTAAGTTTAGATGTGTTTGTGGGCCTGACAGAATACACGGTCTGTCTGAAGAATGGAAAGTGCAGATCAGGTTCTGCTCTAGAGGATGAATTTTGAATTGAACAGGGCTGCAAATGAAAAGTAAGGCAGTGTGAATAGCTGGTGTCCATCCGTCCACAGGCATCCCTACAAGAGAGCATTTCATGCCTAACGTATTACTGCTTGTTATTCAGTACACTAAATTAATACATAAAAGGAAGCAGTTCTACTCTTTGTGCTTGATAGAGAGGCAGCGATTATGTCCTAATAGTAGCAGTATTTTCTTCCTATTCCAAAGCTCACAGTACCTTATTTAAAGCCTGTTTTTTTTTCACTCTAACGTTATTTTTTTTGTTTTCTAATGCATTTTGTTCTAATAAATTTTAGATTATGCTTTTAACTGAAAGCAGAAGATGTTTAGAACAGAAGGCATGGGTAGTGTGGTTTATTACATTTTTGTTTAGTGGAGCAGTTTCTCAACACAGAGGAGCAATTACTGTTATATGAAGATCCGTAGGAAAAAGGAAAACTCTGTAGGGGAATTGCTTATCTCAGAGAATAACAGTGCTTTCTTATGATTGCATTTTGCAAGAAGCAACACCAAACCGAAGTTGTGGTTTTTAACTTGGCGGACTGGAAGCCAGGGTGAGCAGAGGGCGCTCAAAGCTCACAGGGAGCAACCTAGCACCTTTTGCAGTGCTCTCGAGGAGGATCAGTTCAACATAAATATCACATAGTCAAATTCTCTTTCATGTTGCTCGTAATTTTCAGTAAAGGCAAAATCCTTTATTTCACCATGATTAGGTGGTAGAGAGTTCCCTTAACAGAGGGCTGTCTTTAATGAACCATAGCACTCTCACTTAATTATCCATTGCTATTTTTAATTTTTTTTAACTTCATTTGATTTGTGTCCCGATTCCCAGTATGTAGGCAGAAGAGTCCCATTAAGAACAGTGGCTTACTATATCTTTAATCTTGGTTTATAGCCCTGCAGAGGGGCTTCATCTGTACACTACCAGCGAGGACTCCTTCCCAATATCTGTCTTAAATCTTCTGCAGGAAATCCAAATACCGTATTAATGAGAGAATATGTGCTTATTTAGTGTCCATGCGAAGACACCCCTTGGTGTACCCCCTTGGCAGTAAGAGTAGACTTGCTTTTTGAGCCCAAGTGATTTGTTAAACCAATGAAGCATTTTTAAGAAAGTCATTCATACCAAAAGCACTTTCAAAGCATGGTGCTGTTTAACCTCTGGATGTATTGATGTCAGTTGTAAGACTGAAACTTTGGGGTTCAAAGGAGATCAGACTCCTTGTACTTGTGCCTTTGGGCTTCCCAGTGAGTCTGTGTGGTCAAATTAGATGTGAGTGAAACCCCTTCTTGTTGTTTCTGAAAGATGTATTAAGAAACTAAATGTAATGCATTTTCATCATTTTCTGAAAGATCTTTTTCCTTTATTGAACATCTATTTTGTTTTAATTCTTTTGAATTTTTGTTTGGTTTTTTTTTTTCTCCTAGAATAAAAAATGTAAAAAGGGAAAAGAAAAAAATTCCAGAAGGGTTCCAAATAGAAGAGCTTTTTTCCAAAACACTCCTAACTCAGTGCTTCAGTCCTCTGGTTGAATCAATATCCAGAGATGTAGGGTGCCAATGTCAAGCTGTTTCTTTCTGAAGCAAGTCACCGGTGTTGCTGCTTTTTATTTTGAGCCATGACTATAATATGTGACAATTGGGTTTGTTTTTTGTTTTGATTTTTAGTACTGTTCATTTGATGCACGGAACATTGGTCACGTCTGATGTAACATCATGCACTCTTCTGTTTGACTTGTTCATTATTTTTGTTGTTCTGACTGACATACAGGAGCATACTTGGGATCTTGATTTTGTGTGTTAAATTCTGGAGTTGTAAATTTGAATGTGATATACCTCACAGAACTACTAGTAAATATTTCAACAAAACAGTAAGCTAATATTACAGATGGGCAGTGAATTATCTCCCCAGCTATGTGGAGGCTGCAAATGCAGACTTAGGACCTAATCAGTGGTATTTGCTGTTCTTGCTGACTCTATTATCCATAGTTGCTGCTTTCATGGGTAAATTGTTTCTCAAAGGAAATCAGCAGGCATTTAATCCATCACAACACAATTGGCAAATGCAACACATTTTTTTCACATTTGATTTATGAGGGGGACCAGAACTTTCCTTTGCTGGGCACAGGGCATCAGGGTGCTTCTGCTCAACTCAAGTTTCAGGCTGCTCTGAGGGGGCACACAAAAGTCTCTTCTCTCCTTTTTTGTTTTTGACAAGTCCAATAGAATAAAGTTAGAGCTGAAGGCAGTGATATTGTCTCTTATAGTGTCCTCCACACTCGATTGAACATAAATGGTAGCAAAATTGAGGGTAACTGGATTTGTTGGAGGGAGAAGATATTTGAATATCACTATTAAAAGGTGACGAGAAATTGTATCCTCTATTTTTAGACAATAATTTCTTTGTAAATAGCGTATTTGTACCTAGAAGTAGATAAAAATACAGTAAAAGAATTTGAAATATGCAGGAAGAAAATGTAATATTTCAAGAATCAAGTTGCTAACAAGGCTCTGTACCATAAATCTATCAAAGACTTCCCCTGTAAATAGCATGCTTTGCTCTGCCACAGGCTTTGAAGAAGACTTCAAATCCAATGGCATCAGAATTTTTAACACTAAGTAAGGTCCTAACTTTTCATGCAAATGCGTGATAGCAGCATTATGTACCTAGGTATGTATTGGCCTACGATTCCCAAAGCATGGTTTTTGAGAGCCCTGTCCTTGACTATATGCCTTAGGAGTGCATTTTCTCACAGGGGAAATTGGCTGCCATCTGCACTCCTCCCAGCATCCTATGCAGAGTTCGTGCTGCTGTGCATTTAGCAGTGACTGATGTTTAGAGATGCTGTCAGCACATCTGCAGATTTGTTGTTGGATTCTTCTTTGAATTGGCATTATCAAGCCGGGGAGGACATTCTTCGACCCCAAATGTTGCATACAGAGGTTGAGGAACACTGGAGTGTTTAAAAGCTCATTTCCTCATGCCTCTCCTAAGTTTTTAAATATCTTCATAGAAGCTGGAAAACAGTTTCTTCCATAACAGTTTTTTTTCCCCTCCTCCATCATTTATATAACTCTGGATTTTCCCCAGTGTTTCTATGATAGTGTTTATTTCCTTTTTGCACATTATGCAAACAAACCTCAAATTATATTGGCAGGGTTTTCCATAACTTTGCAAGTTGTCCCAGTGTGCATAACAATGCGCCCCCCCCCCCCCCCCCCACACACACACACACACAAAAATGTCTATCAACTTCTCTCACTTTTTCAACAAAAAAACTCTCCAGAAAATATGTGAGGAATGAGCTTCACCAGTGAGCTGGTCAGTGAGTAGGGTGCTGCAAGGGATTGAGTTAATCCCTTGCAGTCTCACCTTCTCCTTGTGTCTGGGTGATGCCATGGTGAGCCAGAGCAATTAGCATCCTCATCTTTTACTGTGTTCCTTAACAGCATCTGTAGGGAGGATTTTGAACAGTCCCAAATCTGCTCTTCAGCTGGTGTTACTGGAAAGCAGGCTGCTGAAGACAGCTTCCACGAG
The DNA here is from genome assembly GCF_019238085.1 of Lagopus leucura. Lineage (NCBI taxonomy): Eukaryota > Metazoa > Chordata > Aves > Galliformes > Phasianidae > Lagopus > Lagopus leucura. The sequence goes on from NW_024962268.1 coordinate 15,038,369, forward strand.
CACTCTGCCAGCCACACATTTTGCAACTTGCAAATCGTAGTGCCCAGAGAGTAAAGTTTAACCAGAGAATGCATAAAAATTGAAGGTTTTCATTTTCTTTAGTTGGGATGATAAAAATTCAAAAAGCTCCAAGTGGGTAGAGTAAAACAGATGCTTGTAAAGTCTCACGCCTTTTAGTAGCAAAACAAATACAGATACAAAACAGTCCTTAAACTTCACCATGACATTGTTTCTTTAATGTGATTTAAAGTGGCTTAGGGTAAACAATACTGTAAGGTTTGCAGCCTGTCAGATGGCCAGAAAAGAAGGTAACTCTCATCTGAAACCCTACCTGATGATAATGGTAGTTTGAACTTCAGTCCAGCTGTGGCACAAAAAGCAGCAGAACTGGTGGAGTCATGCAAGTCACCCAAAAATTTGTTGTATTCTAATGCTGTTACTTTTAAAATATATACTGTGAACAGGTTCAGTGGTTCAATGTTTTGGGTTTTTTTTAGATCTTTTTATACCGTCTTTTTACAGCATAAGTAATTTTTTTAGAGATGGTTTTGTGTTCTATTTTTACAAATATTTTAATGGACTTCTGTTAAATAGTAGTGAAATATTGTTTGCCAATTTGAAATGTTCATCTATAAAATTAGTCCTGAGAATAAATCAATAAATCAATAAATCATACTGTCAAAACAGTCATCCTAATGCACTAAACCTAACCAGTCATTTAACATAGCTCTATTGCTGAATGATACCGAAGTTCTCCAGCTTCCAAATCTGTTACTCAAAAAAGATTTTCACAATTTAAAATAATCGTACAGCACTTTAACAAAGTTGTAGTATACCAAGTAAAATAGTGATTCAACAGTGTGTATCAATGAGAAAATTTATTGGCTTAGCAATTAAACATGCATGCTTGAAAATGGAAGCGTGGGATCACGATGGGGAAATAATATTCCGGTGAGCTAGATGACACGTGAGACTAACCTGAGACACCAACTTTGCAAATGTCTTAAAACTAGTTTGCTTGGCTGTTGTAATTCCTGTTATATTGCTTGTGTGTCTAAAAATATGCATGTATTTAACAATTTTACCATAGTATTGCCATGGAATTTAATAAATATATTTTCTTACGCTCTTACATGTTTTGATATTCTTTGCTTGCATGTTTATTCTTAAATAAGAGTTAAATTCTGCACATGCTCCAGTGTAAACAGAGTTATTTTAACTTTGTGCTAGAATAAATAACCTCAGGATCTGGCAAGCACTGCCTTGGCTTCTTGATCAGTAGAGTAATGCAAGTACTCTCTGATCTGCTTCTAAGCACAGCATTTCATAGCATGTAAGTACAGCATACACTGAAGCTCTTTGGTTCATGTCATGCAATGTGAAGAGAAGAAGTGGGCTGCCTCCCTTACCTGTGTCTCCCTCAGATTATGGCTCTAACACCTGGGGGTTGAGATGTGATTCCAAAGCTGAGGGCTTCTAGATGTGAGGAGACAGAGCTCCTCACCACCCACACCAGAGCTGTGTGGTGGACACCCCTATTCCAGGATGCAGAATGTAGAGGCAGGAGGAAGTGGTCCAGAATGAGGATTGTGAGTAGGTTTGCCTGATGTAGGACACGTTCTCAAGATCTTGTAGTGGAACTGAGATGATCAGCCTCTATGGTGGCTTCATGGGCCCCAATACGGGCCTTACATTTGAAGATATTTATTTATGCCACAATACTTGTTTGTTGTAGCGATATCCAGGGAATTTTGTGTCTCGTCTGGACTTATGAGGAGCAGCTGAGGAAACTGCGATTGTTTAGGCTGGAGGAGAGGAGGCTCAGGAGAGACCTTATTGCTCTCTGTAGCGATGTAGAAGTTGGCCTCTTCTCTGGTGTACTAGTGATTGATCTAAAGGGAATGGCCTTGAGACATGTCAAGGAGATTCAGATGCTAGGAAAAATTTTATCTCTGACAGAGGCTGGAATGAGATACCCACAGAGATGGTTGACTCACTGTCCTTGGAAGTGTTCAAGAAATGTTCAGATGTTGTACTAAGTGACATGGTTTAGTGGGAAATATTGGTTGCAGGTGAACATTTGGACTGGATGATCTTGCAAGTCTTTTCCAAACGTGGAGATTCTATGATTCTGTGATTTAACTACAGCACCTGGACCAATGAGTGACCCACTGCCTTAGTACTGTGCAGACAGACAAGTGCTATAACACAGCATACAATATATAAGTGTTGCAGACCAGCTACCCTGCTGATCTCTACCACTGCAGTGACCAGAGAGGAGCAGCTGAGAGTACAGGCCCTTGAAGACACAAGGTAGTCTCTGATCTCCCCATAATGAGCAGTAGTCCTTCTCTATTACTTGAAGCTCTGATGAGGCAGAAATCCCAGTAGTGCATCTTACCATGCGTGTGGCAAGTCCTCTCATTGCAAGGATTCACCTCTAGGTGCGTGCTTGTTTCCTAGTTGCTAAGTGAATGCAGAAATCAGTTACTGACAGCACCTTTTTGTGCTGCATTTACAACATACAGTAACTATGGAAAAAAATACCTCAAGCAAGTTGTGATCTGGAACTTTTCATTCTGAGTGCATTTGATAAGTGGGAACCATTAGTACAGGCACTTTTTAATTATTAAAAAAAAAATAATAATAAAAAAATTAAAACCATATACCCAAAAGGAGTGTGAGGTTCAAGTTATGTTAGGGTGTTAGGGCCTTCTGAACAATGTAAGTTGTAACAGTAGCCTGACCAAGTTCTAAGGTTGGTTAGTGATGGAGGATTGGGATTTTCTGTTCCTCACCATGAGTACATGGGCGCAGAGAGGGCTTTATGTTCCCAATGTTTCCTGGCCTCATATCTGCATGCATCATTTTATGCTGCCTAACTTTATTTTCTCTGGTCTGTCAGTGCTATCTGCTTCTAACACATCACTGCCTATGGCATTTACATCCAGTGTTTCCCTGCATTTCCTGTTGCATTACATGAATAAAGGTTGCAGCATCCCTGTGTGTGTGCCACTTGCTAGTTCTAAAAAAAGCAGTGTTATGGTAGTTCAAATGAAACCTTGATAATTGGCTATTTCATTTTTAAATTCTGCTTTGTTGATGCCAACTCCAAAAGGTGTATTGAGGTCAAAAAAAAATGGAAGCAAAATGAATAGTGAAGAAAATATTAAATTTTCTCACTGTATCTTCAAAAAATGGGAAAAGTGAAGGAAAATCTAATGTCCACAAAAAGTTATCACAAAAGCTGCTGCTGTTGCCACTGAAAACTACTTGCAAATCTGCAAAAAAAAAAAAAAAAAGGGTGGAAAGCCGCTGAGTTGTGAGCCAGCCTTAAGTTCTGTTGTCCCTTTTCTTCTACCCAGTCACAGTTTTTTGTGGCTGTCTGCCCCACGGTGACCTTCACAATGTCCCCACTCCCACTCCTGGCGTCTCGCCGTCACGTGTGGTGCAGGAAAATGCAACCGGTGGGGCTGGTGCAGGGAGAACAGCATTGGTGTTCCCTTAGAGAGGAAGACTGAAGGAAGCTTAAAAAAGACAGGGGGAGGAGAGGAACAACGTCTTCTTTGTCCTGCACACAATAAACAAAGAATAATGCTCTGACAGTGAGGGAAAATTCAAGAGAAATGGGGACACTCAGCCCACAGTGCTGCCTGGCAGTCTCCGTAGTGGGCAATTTGGAGCTGGCAGAACAGAAGGGGCAAAAAGAGGACTGAAGAGGTGATATTTTTGTTATTTTGCAGATAGATCCCGTCCAGGCTCAGCTCCTAACAACACGGTCTGCGCAGAGTCCTCACTGGGCTGTGCAGGAGCACTGCTGAGGGGTTTTGATGCTCACAGCCTGGTGAGGCTGCAGGATGCAGCAGGCCCCAGTGCTGCTGGCACTTGTTGAGCCCAGGTATAGAAGTCTCAGCCCCACTGTGGGGACAAAGACCCACTTTGCGCCACACCATGGAAAAAAAACAGAGCAAGTGAGAGAGCCGCCCCCTCCACAGTAAACTTCTAAAACCAGAAGTGACTCACTGTTGAAATGGGATTGCTGCTCTCTGTGAGTAGAATTCAGCAATGTTTTGGCCTCTGCTTTAAAAGGTTTTCCCAGAAGCAGAACCTGTGTGATGAAAATTCAGCAGGCTCTTCTGGCAAGATAATGCACCGGGTCCCAGGACAACCACCTCCAGCAGCCTCCTCCTGATCACCTCCTGGCTCCCCAGAGACAAGTTTAGAAACTGGGATAAAGAAGAGTCCCTGGTCTTCTCTACTTTTGGCTGCCAAAAACACACTGTTGCCAACATAAGGCTTTGCCTATAGTAGGGATCACCGCTTGGTCTGGCTTCAGTTTCCTCTGCCATCGCTTTTCACTTCATTTTTTTTTGTTTTACATTTTTCCTTATTTTGCCCTAGGACGACCCAAGCAGACCTACCTGCCAGTACCCCAGCAGCTGGTCCTTACAGAGTTGGCCTGAGATGAGTTTAAACCAGGCCCTCTGCCTTTGTCAGGGCATTAGGCAGGCAAGCAGCAGCTCCCAAAAACATGGCCTCTGCCCCACTGGGCATCTTTCTCCTGGGACAACACCATCTATTTTTTTCCTGACTGTCCCCTGGATTCCGCAGCTCAGCACAGAGCCTGCCTCATCCCACCCAATGCTTGCAGCAAGAGTGTCTTTCAGGATGAACATGGAAAACTAAGAAGAAAACCAAGACCTGAGATTAGGTTTAGGAAGAGGATTTCACTCAAAGAGGCAGAAAGACCCAGTAATGCTAGCTGCATTTCAATGGCCTCTTTATAGCAGTTTTAATCTTTTTTCTGTAGTTTACTTAACTGCATGCTCCCTGTTGACCTGCTGCAAACAATGTGGAGCACCATGGATACCGGTTTCCCTGCCAGCCCAGCAGGTCCTTGCAGGAGGACTGGGAACAGCAATGGCCCAGGTAGGGATTTTGTCCCTGGATTTTGTTCCTGCTGTCCCCTAGATCCACCGCTGCAGTGAGAACTTGAAATGCAATGCAGAACAGTGATAAAACCCACCAAACAGCAGCACACCAGTCCCACGGACTTTGGGAGTTACAGTGCATGTGAAAAAGCCCCAGATTCAGAAGCCTGGTTTTTGGCTTGTAGAAAGTCAGTACTAGGGAATGGTGACCACAGGTTGGGCAGTCTCTCTCCTCCGTAGCACATATATATATGAGACCTGACTGTCAATGGCTGATCCTGCCGCAGTTATGCCAAGCTTCTGATACATACTGGATGATATGTAATGTGGTTAACAAATGGCCTCAGTGAGTGAGCAGCACACCTGGGCCAGATCCTAGGAAAACAGGACAAAGTACACTGCCATGCACTGTCCATATCTCCCCAGTCCAGACATCTCCAATCCACTGCCCACCTGTCTCACGCAGCCCAACTGACAGCAAAGAGTTGTGTGCATTTTGGTTCATTGGCTGAACACAGTCCTGTAAGCAGCAGAAAATACACTGCCATGCTTCCCATTTTGTTAAAGGAATTTGAGAACATGCTTCAAGATTGCTGGAAAAAAATCCTCATTTTTTGGTCTGCTTGCAACTCCGTCTTCAGTCAACATAAATACATGACCTGGGAATCTTCAAATGGAGTGCAAAGAGTTGTGATCAGATACTCAACTGAAAAATCTGACCAGACCTCTTTCATAAGCCTCATTTTACCAGAGAAGAACATCCCTCCCTTCACAGTCACACTTTATTCATGTCATCACTTTTTGGTAGTGTGTACATTTGCGACCAACTATTTTCAAGGATGATGCTTGGGAATAGTAAAATTTCATCAAAAATATCTGATAAATAGTCTGAGAGCTCACTAAGATCTGCAGACACTGCCATGGAATCAGGAATTGATGCATTAGCTTCACAAAAACAGGGCAACATATCCCACTAGTTCTGTGTTTTTGTTGTATTTTTTTTTTTAATAAAAGGCATGAAGGATTCAATGTTTAATTTCTTGTATACATAAACTATATACTTTATGAGGGCTGCTCTGAAAGTAACGCCTCCTATTTAATAATGTTGGCCCATGATGTCAGAAGTATCAGAATCAGTGCCATATCAGTGTTACGGCAACAGTGGCTAAACTTTCCCACCAGTATTTCATTACATGTTGTTGCCATGTGACAGAGGGCAGCAGAGGGGCAGATAGAATGGCATCTGACACGGAAGTGTGTCTGACACAAAGGTGTGTCATTGAGTTCCTCCATGTGAAAAAAAATGGCACCCACTGACATTCAGTGAAGCCTGTGTAACATTTATGGAGATCAGTCAGTGGACATAAGCACAGTGAGGCAGTGGACGGTGCATTTCAGCAGTGGCGTCAGCAACAGTGGGTCAACTCTGCCAGTACAGATTTTTATGTGTGACATGCAGGTTCTTGTTCATCCCTAGCAAAAGTGCATAGCTAATGATGGTGACTGTTGCAAAATAGTGCTTTGTAGCTGAGAGTTTGCTCTATCAAACTTTCTTATTGTGTATGCCTTATCAATTGCAGTTTCCACGGAAATAAATAGAAGGCATTACTTTCAGAGCAACTTTTGTTTATGCAGCCTGTGATGATTTCTCTTCACTCAGTGTGGTCCAGGCCAGCAAAGAGGTTGGAGTCCATGCCCCAGGTACCGAGTCCCCATGCCAGGTCAGATGTTCCCATGGTCCTGCTGCCTGCTTTATGCTCAGCCCACTGAGCAGAAGCTCCTGTTCCCAAATCAAGCCTGGGAGAATCGCCAAACTTCACTAAGGAGACTGCAAATGTGTGAGCAGGGATGCTCCCCATCTGGAAGCTTTTCAGACACTCTATAAGAGATCACAGAATCACCCGGGTTGACTCAGAAAGGATCTTTTTTTTCTTTAGAGGAACCAAACATCACAGCATCTGTGCTATCTGCACCCTCACACACACTCCTCGTGATGCTGCACAGCTGTATTGCCCATGCTTTGCTCTCTGCTGTGGTGGGGTGCTGCTGCTAGTGCCAAATTCCCATGCAGTGATATATGCAGTTGAAAAGAGGCATTTAGAGAGTTGTAGTTTGCTGCTTTTCCTTCCCCACAACACCAGAAATATTTCTTACCCGCTCCCCCTTCTCACTTTTCAAAGAGCAGCTTTTGTTCTGGAGAAGCGCTGCCTTGTACCTAGCATTCTATACCCTGCAACAAATTATCTCAAAATGGACACCTCACACGCCAGATGTCTGCCTTGGAGCTGCTCTCCTATGGTGAAAGTGAAAGGGGATGGAGGGGCACACGTGGCAGAGCAGAGGGATGCTGTCAACACACCATTCTCCAGGACAGGGGGTGTGGCCAAATCTTGCTGCCCTTTGCCAGGATGGTCAGGTCACTGCTGCTTGGGAAAACCCCAATGCACATAAAACACAGCTCTTTCCTCTCCAGCGGCTGGCAAGCCTGCTGTCTCCACAGATTTTCCTTTTCAGTCAATTTCAAATTTCTCTTTTAAATCCTATTGCATCAAATTCCTTTTACTTTCAGTTTAAAGATATGTCCTATCATACACTTCAGTGACACTTAGTTCATGCATTATCCTGATTTTTGCTGACCATATACAGGCTTCTGTCTCCCTGTGGGGATCCTCAAATGTGAAAACCTTTGTTCCTCCTGGGCGGAAAGCTATGTGTGCCCCTCTGCCATCCGCCTATTTCCTCTGCAGCTTTTCTGCAGTGTGTTTTGAACAGGGGAACACAGGTGAATATGCTAAGTATGAATTATATGTTTTAGCAATCAGAGTCTCTGTTTCAGCATGCAGAATGACTGGGGTCTCCTGGGCAGCTATTCCACACACTCAGATCTAGAACCAACTACTATTTGTTCTCTCCATTCTGCAGCTCAGCTGCTCAAGGACAGGTTTATATGGGACAAGTCTCAGGAACATTACAAGGAGTATCTTGGGCACAGTAAAAAGCAGCCAAAAGACCTGGCTGCCCGTTGCCCTCGCCACATTGCATCATTTCAACACAGTACAACTAAGAGGAGCCAGCAGGGAACTTCGTGCATCTCTCATACCTCTGCCCCCTGACATCTTGGGGCTCCTCTTCAGCTAAAGAGTTAAGAGAACCCAAAATTTCTGAACTATGAAATTTTGGAATGTTTCCTTACTGTCTCGACAGCACTCAGTTTGCCTTCTTAAATTACAGTTTGGCAATCAAGGTTGCACAAGTGTTGGTCCAGTGCCTAGAAATTATTTTATTTTAAGAGGATTGTGACCTACTGAGGTCTCTTGCACATTCCTTTTTGTCATTTTTTAGGATCAAAAATTGTGCCTCAAAACACGACAGCAGGAAGAGTTTGATCTTTTTTCTCCTAAACTTTTAATCTGGATAGGCAGAAAAACCTCATAATGTACAATTTTAAGCTGTCAAAATTTACAAAACAAAACAGAACAAAAAAAGATTTAAAGCTGATTATAGTTCACAAATATCCCCAACAAAAACTTTATAATATCGATCCTTCTGTATAACCAACTGAAACCACAGGTCACTTTGCTGTTTTTTTGGAAAGTGTGCAAAGAGCTAAATGTATAGTACACTTAAATGTTAAAAGTTATACCACATAAGCAGGTCTGCTGCTGCTATAAAAAATATCAAAGTATAAAATTACTTCTACAAAATCGGTCCATTGATTTTTGTTGCTTGTAGTAAAAAAAGTAGACTTTAAGAACTTTCTCCTCAACAAACAACAATATTTTTAACCAACCACTGCAGGCATTATTTACACAGGTGAAACATAATTTAGCTAAATCAGAGAGCAATAAGAACTACTTATACAGAGACATACATTTGAATGCATAGATACATTTCTGCTTGTGTTTCTGTTGCACAACATAGTTGTTGTACCACTGCAAGATGGAATGAATGCAGGTGTTTAATGACTGCTCTTTTTGACATAAAAAAGACACCTACGGACCACAACACAGCCACTGAGCTACTTACAATATCACACAGTTCTTTGCTGTTTGCACCAACACACGATCTTTAGCACTCACTAGACACGCAGGGGGAAAAGGGATGGCTCCTATACAAAATACTCAGTTTGGTCTGGTCTGCTGAGGAAAGGAGAGGGAAAATGTTTTTTAGGGTATCCCCTTTGGCTCTGTCATCTTCCCGGATGGCAACTGTGGTCCAGCTGTGGAGGGCTGCAGCAAGATGGCTTTCAGCTGCACACACAAGCACAGGACGGGTCCTCACCACCCGGGCTCTTCTCTTGTCACTTAGTCCCACAGGTGTTGATGTTCTTCCCATCGGCTGCATCCTCCACCAGAGAGATATGATAGTCAGTTGACAGTGTGAGGTGTGAGATGCAGCCCACCAGCCCCCGCAGGTACTGCCTGTTGGTGTGCAGGGCTATCTCCTTCATGCCTCCTGTGGGAAAGAGGTGAATTTTAATATATGTATTCTGTTTTTAGAACTAGCTTTGGACAGTCAAAGGGGATAAACAGAAGAGAGTGAACTAGGATTCTGATTATTGCAGAAATTGTAGCACTAGTAAGCTCTGAGAAAGCTTGGTGCCTAGGCTCCCAGTAACACACAGTGTTTTTCCCTTAATTATCTCCTGGTGTACTGCAGTGTAACCTTTGGTGCTTATCCCCTCTCCTACAGCAGTATCCCCTGGTGAGGCCTCCCCCAGAAGCCAGAGGAGGACCAAAGGCCAAGGCATGGAGCCTTCACCTTATGGAAAATGGGACTAGGATGCATTGGCTTGCGGCTGTCCTCACAAGCAGAAAAACACAGCCATGTGCTGAACACAAATGATGATCACTCACCTACATAGAGATCTCCATTGATGTTTAGCTGCCTCATTTTTCCAGGGGATTTACCAGTCCTGGCTCCATAATCGTCCACAGTTACCTTGCCAGACTGCCCATCTCTGAAATGCAAAGCAAGCAGCTCTCATGTATCCAGCTTACATCCAAGCAGGGGGAGCAGCAGCATCTCCTCCATCCAGGAGGCCAGGACAACCCAAATTCTGGACTCAACATCCATCCAAAAGGGAGTGGATTCTGGGTGCCCCACAGGTAGCATTGGGCCGCATCGATCCTGACCCTTTGGGATTATGTTTTCCATGGACATGCAATTACGGGGACACATTTCTGGGGGAAAAACAGACTGGAGAAGTTAATTGCACAGCTCAGGAGGAGGGGAGAATGGGCATGTGCTGACAGGCATTTTAAAATCAGATACATGAAACTAAACTGCAGAAGCTTAGACAAGAAGAGGGGGAAATGATAATCCAAGATATTTTTGGAAGGCCCATTACATACTCAAAAGACTTCTTTCTTGCTTGAGCTCTTAGGCTGCTTCCATCTTACAGACGGTCAGTAACCTGACCGACAGAGGAGCCACTTGGAAGGCCTTACTCTTCACTTTGGTAACAAAATATACTAACATCGTTCTGTGACTTCCATGGAGCCGACATCTCATGAGGCGAGAGATGTGTGCTTTTTCTGCTGGGCCTGATGGCTTCCCATGAGGTAATGAGCTATAAATACGAGTTATATATACACTGTGAGATGTCTGCGCCTCCCTCAGATAGAAAAAGTAGGCATACATGGTCCGTGCTCCAGACATTGTGCCAGCCCACAAAGTGCTCACTGGGGAATTTCAAAATGCAGACATGAAAGAGAGATGCAAGAAACCCATATGGCATGAGCTGAAGAGAGAGCCTGTCACCACTGGGGAGCAGACTGCCTGAGGCTGTGCTGGTCTCAGAGCTGGCACTGCCGCCTCTTGTACAAAGATCTCCACGTACGCCCTTCTGCTACAGCCAAACTGCTCACAGCTTAGCTAAGAAGTGTTGAGAGAGCACAGGGTGCAGTGGCTCACACCCAGATGGCAGCCCCATGGCAGGAAGTCTCCCAGGGCCTCTGTGGCAGCACGCAGCCACTCACCTAACAGCCTTGACCCGGTGCCATCGGCCATCGCCAAAGGAGCCGTTCACCACTATGGAAGCAACGCCACTGCCTAAGTTGTAGCTGAAATGAAAAAAAAACAAAATGTAAAACATTACTGCTTCCTCCACGAGGACTGGCTTCCTGTCATTATGACAGAATACCCTTGCTCTGTGCCTCATGCGCCTGCTCAGCTACCAGAGCCTCCTTCCTTAGATTTTGGAGTGTGTCAGTAGCTTCCTTCAAATGCCAGGACTGATGTAGTTTTTTTGCAAAGTCAAGATCATAGAATAATATAAAAAATTTGCTCCTAACCTGTCTCAGATGAGAGAGGATACCAACACCAGCAGCCCAGGAGGCAAGGAGAGGGCTTCTGCATGGCAGCTCCTCTGAGCACCAGGAGGCTGCAATGGTCAGTGATCTACAGAACTTTGGCCTAAGAGCAGAGATGAACGGGAGGATGCACACATGGCTGATAAACTATTACCATACAATAAAACATGCAGCTTACAGCAGGCTCACAAATCATCTGAATTATAGGGAAGGTTGAGTCCTGTCATGCTAGAAAAGGTGAAGCCTACTGATGTAAAGGTAGAGATGCTAATGAACTTCTCTGCTTCACTTGCAGCTCTGAGTATTTCTTTGCATTTGCTGCTAGTGAAATTACTCAGCAGATATTGCCATCATATTTACACTTAAAGCATCTTAATTTCTGAGCTCCAAATACCTAAGCCTACTTTCATGAACGGAGGTGATGATGCAGCACTGAGCTACTGGGTGTTCTGCTGCCTGAATAGTCTGACCCCCAGCTGCTGATCAATGGCCTTCTGCCTGTATTGACTCTGGAGGCTAAAGCCAACATCATTAAATATTCAGATAAGATTGATCCTGGAACGAAGTTCAAGGCCAGAGTTAAGCACTTGAGAAAAGAGTATTATGCCAAGCACTGCCTACAGCAAAGCAGTCAACCTAAATTTGACTACTCACAAAGACTTGAGTGTGTCTCAAGCAAGTATCTCCTCTCATCCTGCAGACAGAGGAGGAGTGCTGCAGGAAGATACAGCTGTTGCTAAGCTCAGCTTTATAACTCAGTGTTATACTCTTAGTTATAAAATGAGATTCATATCCCTGATGAACAGAGATTCTCTGAAACAGAGGTATAACCTACTGAAACACAGAAGAACAGAGAGAGTTTACAGCACTGAACAGGGAACCCATCCCTTTTGGGTGGGGAAAAAAAAAGAGTATTTGAATTTCAAACCAGAACACAGATATCTAACTTTGTGCTTTCTTACCAAATGAAGCCTATGATTTTCTTCTGACCTAATCTGTCATGAGCTGCTCTTTTCAAGAGTAGAATGAGGCTTACTTGCTGTGAAAGATGATACATTTTTTATACATTTGTCCTCTCATCATCTCCAGTGCTCACTTTAATTATACAGTGATGGTTTGCATGAATTTCAATCTGAGATCTTAATTTTAATCTTTCCTAAATGTATAAGTACAGTTGTCTCAGTAAAACAAAACAAAACAATAGCTTCAGTGTAAAACCTTTGTGTTTATTTACGCTGTGTTGAGAAAACAGGCATAACAGATTGGCCACTTACTAACCAGCATCTTGGAAAGACAGGCTCTCCCAAAGACATAAAATGCACCACTTCTGCAGATTCAATTCCTAATTTATTAAACAGTGAGGTAGCTAAGAGTTATTAAATGGTTAACCACAGGAAACCACAAGATAATATCTTTAAATAAATTAATTTAAATAGAAATACGCATCTGTGTTTGTGTATCTGTGGTTGTGAAGAACAATCAGAGAAGTCAAGTAAAAGGTAGTTCCAAATTAGGTTAAATGGTTAACAAAATATTTGTAATTTAATCAACAGTCATTCATAATAATCCATAACAACAATGAAATTTGTAGTTTTCTGTTTCAGTATTTGTCTTACACAATCTTAAAGTGGCTCACGTGGAAAGATGCAGCTTTCAAAAGCAGGAGTCACAAAAAGCGCCACGCACAAACTTGCACTGAGTCTGCCTAAGTGTCTGTGGGGGAGAAAGTAATTCTGAAGAGCCAGCAGACATCTTCAGTCAATTCCCAGTACTCCCTGGTTTCAGCTTTTTGATGATAATATTACTCAATACTTAAACAAGTGGTTTTGTCGGTAGTGTCAGTTACAAAGAGTCTGATGAAGACTAAGTCCACTGTAAGCACAGGCACTAGCAAGGGTTTGTTTCTTTGACCTGTTTTGTTTGCAAGCCCTGCATCTTTCTACTTAATTGAAATAGCAAATACTTCAATAGACATGGGGGGGGAGTTACATTACTTTTACCACCACAGGATAACTTTCAATACTTAAAAGATGATGCTCTAAGAATGGGTAGGAAGAGAGGAAGAATGACTGCTGTGAAGCTGGCCTAGACAAGAACTGGACTATCTTTGAACAAACCTTGAAATCTGAATTGTCCCACAATGTACCAAAGGACAAGTGCGCTGGATATGCAGTGGAGATTCCTTTGAGCGTGAAGTGCATTGTCTGCCAAAAAAAACAAGGAAGTGGTAGTTTACCTGAATATTAATGCTCCTTCTTGAAGGCCAAGAGAAACGAAATCACTATTAGGTCGCATAGGACTGTCTCCTCTCCACATCAAAAGACCTTCCTTCATGGTGGTTTTAAACCTCATGAAAACATTTGTTCTTGATCCTGATACCCTGTTTAATGTAAAATAAGAAAATAATAGTAAACACTGAATAGTACAGTCCTCTTTCAAACAGACCTAAAAGACAATACAGTATTCCTTCTTCACTGATCTTGCTCATTTCTGTTTAGTAACTTGCCCATGTAGTGATTTATGAGACACTGTGGTTCACAGGCCTGTTTCCAACATTTTGGGGTGAAGGAATTGAGCTTGGTTCTCCAGAATCCCAAACACTAATTTATACTACACAAAGAAGAGAAAATACTTTCTGTCCCCACATCATGTGAGCTGCACTCTAACAAGCAGACTTTGAGAAGGTCTAATAAGTTTAGCGAACTGGTGGGTGAGAGGTACTGAGCTGCAAGTGAGAATATTTGGGAAGCCTCCCCCCAGCCAATGGCTGAAATACAGGCAAGTATTTGCTGAAATAAATTTTGCAGACTGAGCATCTTTATAGGGTAGAGAGCAGGAAAAAAAAAAGGAAAAGGAAAAGGAAAAGGAAAAGGAAAAGGAAAAGGAAAAGGAAAAGGAAAAGGAAAAGGAAAAGGAAAAGGAAAAGGAAAAGGAAAAGGAAAAGGAAAAGGA
>NW_024962268.1:15054524-15149184 GCF_019238085.1 Lagopus leucura
AGAAAGAAAGAAAGAAAGAAAGAAAGAAAGAAAGAAAGAAAGAAAGAAAGAAAGAAAGAAAGAAAGAAAGAAAGAAAGAAAGAAAGAAAGAAAGAAAGAAAGAAAGAAAGAAAGAAAGAAAGAAAGAAAGAAAGAAAGAAAGAAAGAAAGAAAGAAAGAAAGAAAGAAAGAAAGAAAGAAAGAAAGAAAGAAAGAAAGAAAGAAAGAAAGAAAGAAAGAAAGAAAGAAAGAAAGAAAGAAAGAAAGGAAGGAAGGAAGGAAAGGAAGGAAGAAGTTTAAGGATCTAAATTTTATCTAGAGTAAGAGTTTAAATCCTTTGTCTGTGGATGTGGGATCTTTATTACATGTTTGCTGTCTGTTCTTGGAAAGTGAAAACAGCCCTTCTCCATGTAAGACATATGCCATGAATATCACTTCTTTGAAGTTTGCAAGATCCTTAACTGTTATAGCAATTTGATTCATAAGCATATTAATAGAAAATATATTTTTTCAAAAAATTTAGAAATTGAGAAATGTAGCTTAAAATGCTTAGATAAATAACAACCTCCTATGTGAGTATTCCAATATTATAATAGTAAACAACCAGTATGATCACTTATGGTCACAGGAGATACATTACCTTTTCAGGATGTCTGGATTATCATATATGAGGTAACTACGACCAATGAATTGTGGGATTTCAATTGCTTCTGTAATGGCTGAAATGTATTAAAAATAAGATGCATGTTAGCTGTCGAAAGGAAGGAACGAGAGACTGTTTTGTTGACTTACTTCCACATCAACAGGTGGCCCAGAACCCAGTTGAACTTGCTCACAATGGCTTCCAAAAAGGCACTGCTAGTTTCTATGTAAATGCAAGGGTAGTAGCTGACGCAGGTCAAAGTATTGACTTCATGCCAAGGGCCTAATGTATTACTCCACCATAAACATCACTGTAGGAAAAGATGAAGTACTGGGAAAATGTGGCAGTTTTTTTTTCACTCCCTGTTATGACATTCCTCCACGGTGGCCCTAGCACCTCTAACAGCAGCGCAGATAAAGGATAGTTCTGGGAGGACATCCAAGCTGCCTTTCATCATTTTATGCCTCCTGAAAGCAAATGACACTATTCCAAAGGCTGCTGACAGAATGCACAAAGCCTCTCAACTGATGCAATCATCATGCACAGCAGTGCTGTCCAGGAGGGGTGAGTATGTGTTGCTCACTGATGCTCCCACAACACCTCACCAGAGACAGCCCATAGCACAGCTGTGTTGTGCAGTCCCAGTCCTTGCTGCAAGGTCAGCATGCACCATAACCAGTGCTGGAGATGGAGCTTCCCATTGGGAAAACTTTGATTTGTGATGCAAATCCTTGAACATCCATGACACAGAGTGTGCGGCAAGTGTGAGCACTGCCTTGAGGAGACTTTATTTTGAGTGAGCAGCCTATAGCTAGCTGCTGAGCTCTCGTGACTGCCTGTTGCATAAATATAAACCAATTTCATAAAATCAATAAAATAGCTAACTTCATCCTATTTTCCTCTTGAGAACTAATCCCCTCAATCCATTCCTAATCCCATCCATATAAATTGCTCACTTTTCAGAGCATGGATGCACACTCTCTTTGTACAAAACTGAGTCTGGCTGGGCTTTAAAAGTTCACTGTGACACAAAGCAATTGCTGTAGTCTGGCAGCCAACAACAGCAATAAAAAATTGAGCTCTTGGTTGCAAAGGGTGAGAATTTTAGGTAGTGACAAATGTCTGTTTCCATCCTTAGCGAAATCAGGAAAGCTGCCTAATGTGTCTAAAGAAACCGCTACAGCCTGCAGCCTGCCAGAACTGTTGGAAGACATGAGAAATGTGTTATGCACATTCAGATGCTGCCCACTTGGTCTTTCTGCACTGGACAGCCTCTGACCATACTGGAAGATTGCAAAGGGTGTCAGGAGCCCTTCTCCCTCTACTCTATTCTGTGCTGGTCCTACCGCCTTGCTGCTTCTGCCTTCAGCAGGAGAAGGGGCTAGTGCCATGCACAGCCCTTGACCTCACTCGGGTTTCCTCTACAGAGAAAAGCCTTGTGGATGTTTATCTCTTCTTACTCTTCACTATTCTCTTCACCTGTTGCACAGTATGTAACTGCAGAAAAACGTGTGAAGTTAAGCAGTACTTTGATACATGCAAGATCTTTGCAAATGGAAGAGAGTAGGATGAACAAGATGTCATAACAAACACCCTCACTCCCAGCTCATCACTATGCTGTTGGTTGGCACCGGAGCTCTCAAGCAGGGGTGAAGTCTGAACAACTACAGCGCAGCATGAGGGAGCACCTAGAGCTGCAAAGCACCTGCTGCCTCTACTGCTTTGCAAATGCAGGGACCAGCTCTGCAGCCACCACACTGTACTCGGCAGGTGCTCTGGATACAGTTTCAAATGTCAACAGGACAAGGCTGAAGGAAGTACAGTATAATGCTAGAAAATGTTTTGGCTTATTGACAGAAAATTGCCAGACTTAATGGCAATCCGGCATTCAGCTTGCTAAAGCAGACACAGGCACATAATGACAGAGAAGTTTTCGTATCATTTGCAGTACTTACTGTTGAGGCAGTAATTTCCACACTCTGCAGTGAGTAAGCAAAAAAAAAAAAAAAAAACAAAACAAGAACATTCTGGTTTTATTTTTCTATGGCATAATTTTCTCCCATTCAGTGGTCATCTACTTTCACGCCCACCTCTCATGCACAGGCATGATACCCACTTCCCGTTTGCATATGCAAGTATAATCACCTATGAAGGCAGCACACATGAGTGTTTTACCTCAACTATACATATTTGCCTGCCAGCCCAAGACACATAAAGATGCAGTTAGATAGGACAAGCACCAAATTTCTCTGCTGTTTTCAAGTATTAGCAACTCCCCATGGCTTATGCAGGGATCAACACTACACAGAGCATAGTGACAATTCACTGTTCTCTTCCATTTTGCAAGTATAAATAACCTTAATACTTATCACAGCTTGGACAGAAAATATAAATTGCAGTAATATCCCAGTAATGCTCTGTTGAATTCTCAGTCAATGATCCACTACAGCATCCAACTTGCATCTCATATCAAAACCATTTGAGTTTTTCAAAGTATGTATACCACTTTGGAGAAGGAGGCACAGTACCACACAAGCACTTTGTTTTTTCAGTGCCTGGAGTTACAGCAAGCAGGATAGAGTCTGCGCTGCCAGCCTTTCTTGCAGGGGCTGAGTGCACTAACCAAAGCCCTGTGCTGAAATAGTAGTGTCCATGCATATGCATGCTGCTTCAGCTTTGTCTACAGCCTACTGACGAGACACTGGTAATGGTAATTCTGAGAAATTTACACTGAGTTCATAAGGGTTGCTCTGGATAGAGGTGCAGGAGGAGGGCTTTCTGCACTCTCTGCACATCCATGAACACATGCCCCAGCTGCAAGCCATTCTCTTGCCTTAGCTCACTCTGGAGACCTGGGACTGCTCAGATACCATCTTGATGCCAGGAGTGCAGCACTCGGCAAAATCACAATTCTTCCTCCTCCCCACTGAGAAGCTGGGATAAATGACGCTGCTCCTGCTATTAGCTAGACCGCAATAACGTAAGCGAAGGGGTTTCTTGCATTGTTTTTTAATAAATGTTTTTGTTCTAAGACATTGTCTTTCTGTGGAAGAAAAGGTCAATCTATTCATCATGATTTAACCAAAGCAACTATTTTTTACTTTGATGTTTATGCCTGTGATAAATGAAAGAGTGGGTGAAGACAATAATGTCACTCAGCTCTTTTTAACTTAGTTTGCTATTACACAGGAAAGCATTTCCTTAGGGATTTTTCAAGACAATTCTGATGGAAGGGAAATACCTCCACCTAGTGGAATCACATTTATTCCTTTATTCAAGGTTATTCATGCAATGTGGACGTTTTCCTGAGTCTCAGAAGTGAAATACTGCAGTGGCTCCGAGGAAAAAAAAACTACGTGTGCCTAGGCAGGCTCTCCTCCTTGGTGGTCTCCATTGCTATACTAAGGCAGGATCTGTGCAGATGTTGAAACTGCTGAGTAGTAATGTCTATTAAAGGATTAGTCTTTTCTGAATATGAGAGCAGAGTTTGTCATTAGTACTGGGGAGGATTAAATTACAAGGGTTATCCATCCTCGTGCTTCAGAATGTAAAATAATCCCTGGCTGAAGGACAGTGGCAGGAACTGCCCCTTTATATAGTCTGTGTAACCAGGGAGGTGGGAGATATATGAAGTATTCAGTGCTGAGCACTGCAAGCGATCAGATAGCGGGCTGCTGTCTATGAATTATTGTTCCTTGCTGGAATAACAGTTATGATGTTCCTAAATAACAAAATGAATTCTTCCCTGAGTACACAGAACGTGCATGAATGCAAAGGGAGCCCTGTCCTCCAGGATTTCTATTTCAAGAAATGTGTGCAACAATTGTAGGTGTTAAATCTCTCCCTGTTTTTGCAAACAATTCTCAACTGAGATGCAGCCATTATTACCTTTCTGGCAATGCTGTCCATCAAATCCCAGGGGACAGTCACATTCATAGCTGTCTTTCTTGGGAACACAGCTGCCTCCATTTGCACATGGAGAGCCCACACAGGGGTGGGCAGCATTTACTAGGTTGACTCCAAAAGTGAAATCCTGTTTCACATCAATTGTTCGGTCATTCAAGATAATCTAGAGGTTAAAAAGAAAGAAATGGAGGAAGAAAAAAATACTTATTGAAGTCTTAAAGGCTTTTCATGTTGCACTGCTAGTCAGAAGACTTCTCTGTAAGACTTCAGAGAAAGGTAATCCTTGAAATATGGCCAACAATCTGTTTCTTGGGATCAAAGTGTTTTCCAGGAACTGGTCCAACAAATTCTATTGCTCACTTTGACCTGTTGAAGATAAATTTCTTTTGTGTTTCATGGCAGAGAACTAGGCAACCCCTATATGGAGAGAAGCAGTGCGGGATTTACTGATCTGTTCTCCGAATACTGAGCCATGAGCAATGACTGGAAAATCAGATGAGCACTGCTGAGAAAAAATGTCTCTGAGATCAGGAATCCCCCAAGAGACCAGTGTTGACAACAGGAACACTATGTAGAACAGCTTGTTTTTCATGTTTTCTATTGCTTTCTAGCAAATCTTGCTGGAAAGAAGCTTGAGTTAAGAGCAGAAGATAAACACAATGACCTAACAAAACAGTCTGTGTACAAACCAAGGAGAATTGTTAAATGCTGGGATTTTCCCAATGTGTCAGTAACATATGTTCTCCAGTTAAACTGACATTTCTATAATTTCAGCTGACACCACAGGTTACATCTGTGCATTCAGCTCCTGACCTCAGCTACATCAAGATAGGAAATCTATTTCCACAAACAAGGTCAGAAGTGAGCATTTTAACTATTAACTCAAATTACAATTAACTCAGACAATATATCTTAGTAGGTTTATTTGGGAAGGGGGAATTGCATGAAGACCTTATCCTCTGAGACAGCGCTGAACAACTTCAACAGTAGTCCTGTCATGAGTAACGACCAGTGAAGAGCCCATCACCCTTCCAGCTTCTTTAACTTCCAGCTGCATTGTGCCAGAAGTTAACACGCTCCCACTCTTACAATGTGTATGTTATTTCTGCATTTAGATTGTCTTCAGTTTCCAGTCCTTATTTCACATTGTGCCTTTTCCTGCATCATTTGGAAGAAATCTCATACTCATACAGAAATTAGCAGATCACAGCAAAGTCAATTCCTTAGCCATAGCTGAGTCTTCTAAATAGACTGAGATCTTAGGCCCTTCCTATACCTATTTCCAGTGCTTAGGGATGTTTGCAGCTTTATTTCTATTCCATTCTTCAAAATTCTGCTATGTGTGAACACAGCTAGTCTCCAGGGCCTGAGAGGCTGACAGTACTCTTCCCTGACTTCCCATCTATGCTCTTGCTACACCAGAAAAGTAACAGTGAATACTCCACATTTCTAAAACATCAATGCCTCTGTACTCTAGGGTACAGTCCCTCACCATGCAAGTGTGATCTATGTTCTTTGCTCCCTATCTGGTTGTTCAAATCACACAATGTTTGTCAATTCACCTTTCCAAACATATTCATGTAACTGATCTGTGCTCACCGCTATTACTGATTCCTTCAGTTCTCTTGTATTTCATGTTTTCCACTAAATAACTGACACACATACTGAAAAATGGTAGATCTTGATCAATGGATGAAACCATTAACCATTGAAATTATTCTTCTGTCCTTGATTAATTATTATGACATGCATTGCCAGGGCTTTATATTTGTTAATTAAAGTTGATGCAAATATTTACTCATTTTAAATACTGAGAATTGAAGGCCAATTTTTGGGCATTATCCAAATTATTTTAGATATGCTTAAGTTAGATCACATATTACTTCAACCTGAAATCCCATTTAAGTACTTATTCAGAATGTTATATTAATGTGTATCTCTTTTCCAGAAGAGGATTACACCTATGCAAATGTAGAATGTCATATACAGTTTGCCAACAATGAAAAAGATATTCCCCATGGGAGTTGGACTCAATGATCTCTAGAGGTCCCTTCTGATCCTGCAATTCTGTGTTTCATACACCCCAAATAAAAGCATACAAAGGGAAAGAAGAGGGGAGAGCAACTGTTGTGTGGTACAACATTATTCTAGCTGATCTGGAAGCCACTTAAATTTGCATCTATTTGCTCATTGTTGTACTGGTTCTATCATGTTCTTAGCATCTCAGTGTGCAGTCCTTGAAGTATCTGAGGATCTTCCTTCTATTTATTTGTATATATGTACGTAATGTTAAAGAACACTTCCAGGACTCTAATCTAGAAAAAGGATTATGCATCTATCTCCACTTGCTCCTGCATGGCTTTTGCTCTCTCTTTAGTGCAGAAACTAATTAGGACACACTTACCAGCTGTTCAAGTTAGAAAGAATTTCCATTGTGAAATATGTGTTTAATCATTTCATGTTGCGCTCCAGAGGTGATTTTGGATACTGTCAGTGCTATATGGTCTAGTTTACACATGAAGAGTCCACTGGGTGGGATATATGGGAAAATGGAAATAAATGACTTTAGCATGTTACTCTGGCACATACCTTTTGAATGCTCCCAGTGAAGGGTCTGAGGATCCCAGAGTTCTTCTTCACCGTATCGTAACTGGGGACTCCACCAAGAAATATCTCAGAGCTGCACTTAATCTGTGTGAAAGCGCCCTGCAAGAAACACAGGAGTAGCATTTTATCGGAGTAGCTGGAGCAATGCTTGTTTATTTGGTTTGGCTTACATTAGATGTTACAGCTTATTTAATGCCACATTACTTCTATTAACTTCATATCTTCTTGCAATTCTGTCAAGAAAGCTACTACAGAATAATCCTTAATGCCCAACTTTATCCTCATTGAGCCAGCTGAAAAACCTCCCACGTTTCAAAATGAGAAAACTGTAGGAAGAATCAAGAGAGAGCTTTGAAGCAATACCAAATTTCTTTTCTCCTTACTTACTTATTCAGCTCACACTCTGACTGCTGACTGCACATGTAGCTATCCGCAATGTGTTGAGGTACACAGAACCCAAATGAGGCTTGTGAAGCTAAAACCAAGGCAAGGTCTGTGCAACAGAGACTCAATCAATGTTTCCAACAACGTTGGAAGTAAATCCATAGCAAAATGGAGGAAAAGTTGGGTTTGAATTAGTTGCTAAAAGTATTTGCTAGGATACCTGATGGACTATCAGTTTCTTAGTGTGAATCATTTACCGGGTAAGGACAGGACAACTATGCAATGCCATATGCATATGCAAATGCAGCTCCCAGACAACTTCCTTCAGCAGTTGCACTGCAGCACTTACAGAAAAAAATGAGTGTTCATCTTGACCCACGTTGTAGAGGAATCTCAACTGTGCTTGAACATTTTCCTACTCAAGCTGCTTCTTAAGAGACAACTGGAATTTCAACTGATTTACACATTTCAAGAAAACTCCTTTAAATGGTTTCCTCATTTGAATTAAAAAAGAAAGAAAGAGAGAAAGAAAGAGAGAAAGAAAGAGAGAAAGAGAGAGAGAGAAAGAGAGAGAGAGAGAGAGAAAGAGAGAAAGAGAGAAAGAGAGAAAGAAGTAGATTCTTCTGCTAATAGAATTTAGAATGAGGTTTTATGGCCAGATTTTTCATTTGGAAACTATAAAAGACATTTTATAGTAAAAGGCAGCTCTAGTCTCAGGTAGTTGGAATAAAGAAGTACCTCTGTATGTACACTCAAGGGAAATACGAAATACCCTGTTTGGCTTTTTGCAAGCATGATTTCACCTTATTAAAACTCACTATGACCTCTCAGTGATAAAAGAATAAAATGTGAACCCCTGTGAGT
The DNA here is from genome assembly GCF_019238085.1 of Lagopus leucura. Taxonomy (NCBI): domain Eukaryota; kingdom Metazoa; phylum Chordata; class Aves; order Galliformes; family Phasianidae; genus Lagopus; species Lagopus leucura. Next base: position 15,062,908 of record NW_024962268.1, read on the forward strand.
GGGGCTGGCCTTACTCTGCCATAAAAGTTGCTTTTGCAAGGATAAGACAAAGAAACAATTTTCTTTTTACTTACCTATCCAACACAATATTCAGAGAGATAAAGACAGGACTTTGTGCACAGATTTTTCATTTCACTTTTCTCAAGATATTGCATCTCATGGTGTACAGTTTCATGGTTCAACTGACTCAGCTAGAACAATTAAGTGCCAGGAAAAGAACCTAAAGAACTTGAATGAACTCCCAGAAATGTGAGTCCAGCTGCACAGTGTGAGCAGGTAAGGCCATGGTTTCATCTGCCTTTATAGAATTCTTGTACTTACAGGGAAGACAATGTTACATAAGGAAACGTGTCCCTGAAGTGTACTTTTGTCAGCTTGTAAGAGCTTTGACAGCAGCCTGTTGGCTTATGATGTGATTATTCTACAAACTAACAGCTGTATTCATATATATACTCACATACATATTAATGAGAACTTAGATCATATGCTCACCTCTGCCATGCCTTCTACTGGCTTTTGTTTGTCCACTTGTAGGATACCATTCTTCGCAGTGCGAGACACTCGCAGCTCATGCCATTGACCCAGACTGACAGGTTCTTCACTCCTATTTTAAAAGGAAGAAAGATTTATGTATCTTATACTTTTGTCCTTCTAATATTTTCAAATAACTGCTATGCTAAAAGTCAATTTTCCTTCGGATTATTTTCTTAAAAAAATAATAATCCATCAAGTTTCCGTTTAGCTACAAGGAAGAAACATAATGCCTGAGGCTTATCACTAAAGAAAATAAGATTGTGTTCCTACCACAAACAACTATCTCTTTACTCTTGTTTATAAAAGAAACATCTAAATAATCAGAATTCACTTCATCTAGCTCCGAATTACTTCTTATGCTCAATCATTTGTAAAGTGTAAAGGAAATTTTTTGGCTCAGTTGTACATTCTTATTTCATGATGACATAAGCCTGGAGATAAAATTTCCCATTTAATGTTCATTTAGCCCCCCATCCTCCCTTCTCTTTTAAAACAGAAGTGCTTTGTACTGGCTTATCAGCTCTATTTATGCATCTTGTTCCAGTGAAATCCACACACACACACAAGAAGCCTGCACATTAAGGGGAAGTAACTAAAATATGATCCTAATGATGTGATGAAATCCTGGACAGGAACAATAATCCCCAGTTGTGTAAAGCATTCTCCAGTCTCAAAGCAAGTCTTTGAAGACTGTTCTTAGAATATCGATTGGTTCAATTCTAATTCGAATAGCAGAGTACTTAATGGTCAAAATTGTTTTCCCCTTCAGAAGTTCTACAGAACTTGCCAATTAGTATAAAAGTTAAAACATTTTATGTCTAAATGATAATTTGCAGCCATTCCCCCAGGAGTGATAAAACCTGTGTTTCATACACCAGTCAAGCTGAAAAAATCAGAAATGGTGTTATTTGGGATACTTCAGCACTTTTTAGCTTTTTCTTTATGAGAAAGTATAAATAAATATGAAATTTTCAGATTGATTTAAATGCTGATTTAAAAAAAAAAGATGTATCAATTTCAAAATGTGCAAATATGAGCTCCTTTCCTTTTTTATTTCTGTATAATTTGAAATATTTTTATTGCATTTACATCGCTCCTTCAAATTTCTTCAAAGTTTGTATCTGTCTTTATTTGGAAGATATTAACAATAATTACTTTGACAGTTGTTTCAGAGAACCCGAAAAAACACATATCACTGAGCAATGCTATTTGCCTTTTCCTCTTTTTTGTGTGTGGTAGCATTTATTGTTTAATTACTTGGGGTAAATTAATAGGTAACAGAATTTCATCACCTTAGTATATAAATATTTAATAAGAAACCAATGGGTTTGGATGCCTAATAAGTGCCACCACATATATTTCATCTCCTCACTGTCACCACTGCTCAAATGCACTGTGCATCACCTCACTGTACTCAAACCCACTGTTTGGTACCCAGAAATATACAGCAAGCACTAATGTATGCCATTCAGTGGCACACCTTCGCTTCATACACGCTCCCATGTCAGATGCCATTTTGTCAGACTGCCCCTCTGCTGCCATCTGTCACACAGCAACATGGAACAGGACATTGTTGGGAAGGTTCAGCCTCTATTGTCATACTACCAAGATCTGGCTCTGGACCAACATTATAAAATAGGAGGCATCACTTCCTGAGCTCCCTCATATTTCTTGGATTCATGGGGTTTTTGAAAGCTGCGAATATGGTAGTGCTTCTTTCCAGTACTGGAACTCCTGATTCTTTGTGTGCCTATGGGCTAATGATTACTTTTTCCAGGACAAACTGGACCTTAGAAAATACTCCATACAATAAAATTATTGATCCTGCAACATGTGGCCATGGGATACAGCAAATTTTTACATCCTGGTTTTGCCTGGCTTTGGTTTTGCCTTCACTCAGCAGCCCTTCTTCTTCCTGAGCACCTTATGCACACTACGCTTCTTCCAGCTTGGCTCATCTGTGGCAAAATCCTGACTGCTGCTTCTGACTCACTGAAATACCTTCTGTTTTCCATATCCTTAATTACAAATACATTGTAGTTGTGTTCCAGTCATATTCTAATATTTAACAGCTTGGTCATGTGGAAGAGATAGGATGACCAGAACTGTATCCCCATAAAAGGTAGGACAAAAGATAGGTGAGAATTATTACGATGAAGACTAAAGCAGACTGTTAAGCTGGTACTGCATAAACAGGCATGCATATTTCATTTAAGAACTGACATAACTGATGGCAGGGTGCAAGTTGCCCATGTTACAAGAGGATGTAAAATGGAGACAGGGCTGAGCACTGGTATGTTCCATGAAGATATGACTGGAGTAGGCAGCAGAATACAGGTTAATTATACCAAGATAACAGCAACCTGATGTGCATCAGACAGGGCAAGTTCACTACGACACCTGGAGTTAAGTAGTCAGTGCCTGAGCTGAAAATTAACTACCCCACCTGAAGCTTGTGTGCTTGGGCACAGGAAAGGAGGGAGCAAGAAGTTACAGCTCCAGAAATGAAGTTAATGCCATGTAAAGAAGGTAATCAGTTGAATGTAAGAGGAACCAGGGTTCATGGGTTTTGATTCACATCTAAAGGCTGAAAAGGATTGCTCTATGCACCAGTGCTATGCCTCCTTAAACATAAACTTGTTAAACTGATGATGCACAGTCAACCTCAAACTTGTCCTTTCCTCGTCTAAGTGCCTGACCATGCAATTGACACAACATGCACTGAAAATAAATGTATCTAAGTTATTGTTTAACAGCTTCTCTAATGTGTGGAACAATTCTGGCAACCTTCCACTCATCTTGGCAGCCTCAAAAATCTCCCCCCATTACTCATCAATCACACCAGACTCATTCCTACTACACTCAACTCAGTGTTAATTGGTGTGCTGCTCTCTCTTGTGCTTTCCAATAGAAAGGGGCAGTTTCCAACCTTAGGCACAAGCCTCTGGCTCTCAGCACATTTTACAAGCCCCATACCTCTTGGCTGAACTTTAATCCAAGATGTTCTGCAGCACTACAGTATTCTTTGGTGGGAAAATGATATCTACTTTAAAGTATTGTGGTTACCAGTAGGAGGAATTAGATGTAATCAGAAAGAAATTGAAGGCTATTGTAAGAGTCACTTTGGGTTCGAGCAAAGGTCTTTCACATAAGATATTTCTGACAGTTTGGTCAGATAAAAGAACAGGGCAAGTTTGGAATGATACTTTCCTTGATGTATCCTCCAAGCTTCTGGCAACATGTTATTTAGCAATTTCCTGAGTTGAAGGCTGCATCCGTACAATTGTGTTTGATCTCCCTCAATGGATCTTTCTTTGGATTTGTCTAAGTTTTTTTCTGAACCTATTTATAGTTTTGGCATCTGAAACATGCAGTGACGATTAGTTTCCACAACTTATTTATGTGCTGTCTGGGAAAAAAAAGTCTTCTATGCTTGTTACTATTTGTTTTGCAGTCTCCTGCACAATTCCCGCACAAATAAAAAAATGCAGAATAATCATTTTTTGTTCATCTCCATGTTCCATTCACAGTTTCAAAATCCTAATTGTACTTCCATTAGTCTCTTTGAAATGATCTTCCACTTGTGGAAATTGTTACTTTACCTTTCCTGGATATCAACGCTATTCCTCTTCTTTTAATTCTGCTGATTTCTTTTGAAATTAAGTGACTACAGCTGCAGGAAGTTTTCAAGACAGTGTGCATCATGAATTTTTGCAGATGCATTGTTCTTTATTTCATTCCTAAAAACTCTTTGCATTCTAATTGCATTTTTGTATTTGTCTCCAAGCAGCTAGCTGTTGGTTGCACAGGACTATCTATGATTACTCTAGAATCCTCCCCTATGTGACAACACTAACTGCATCTCCACAGCTGTGAATTGTTGGTATTGTGCATTATTTTGCACTAGTCCTAATGATATTTCATCTTTGTGTTTATAATGAGTGAATTTGTATGTATTAGTCTTCATTCAGTGGAAAATCAACGTATTTCTCTTAATTGCAGTACAGCCATAATTCCTAGTGTCCACAGAAAAGACATGATACACAAGACTTGCAGGCACTGTGTACGTTTTTCATAAGCTTTACACAGATTATTTCTATATATTAGGTCAGTCTGGTCAAACTGGGACTGCAGCCAAGGTACTGAGTGCCTCTGTTCAGCTCACTGCCTTTTCTACAAACACTGGGAACAACTATTCAAGGACTGGGCACTCATTTACACACAAAGAAAAGCCCTTTTTGAGGCATCTCATTGCTCCTGTCCTACGCCATTATTTTAGGATGAGATGAATCATTCTCAGATGGTGTCTGGGAGCCTGGGTGACTCATATAAATCAGACAATAATCTTTAAGACTGCTAGGTAAATTGGGTATTGCTCTTAGATCCCCAAAGAAGCAAGACTACGCAATAGAGGGGACCTGGAGTTGTATCTTGTTGTGACATCTCCATCCCAGTACTTACTGCCTGCAATCAGGCAGGAGACCAGGGAGGATGATGATCACAAGACTGCTGCAGTACAATTCTGTGTCTAGAAATATATATAAACATTTATCAACCTCCTAATTACCAGTGGCACAATGTATGGAGGTAAGAATGAATTTCTGCAATAACACACAGAAAGAAAAATAACATCTGCAGTAAGACAGTGACATGATGTGGAAACAGTGAGAAGTCTTTGAAACAAAGCAAGATGTTGTCCCTGCAAGTGCAGTGGTAGTGCTTCTGTGCCTTCTTAGAAGAAGCAGGCAGTACAAACAGATGGGCTTCCATACTTCATTATACGATATTCTTCTTTTCAACTCACTCCTCTCCTGGGAATGATCTGTGGCATTGTTGGAAGGGAAATATGACAAATGAGATTGTACCTGATGACAGCCGTTCCTGAGCCGCAATCAAATCTGAACTCCACGTAACCAGCCACCATATTGATAGAGAGGAAGTCTTTGCTGTTTGTGTCATAGCTGTACAAAAGGACACCAGTCTCTAAATCTGGACGAAATGTCATCTCAAACTCCATGAAGGAAAGATAGTTCTGTGGTTCCAAGGGCCAGGGTGTGCTAGCAAACGATCTTAAGGATTCATTGAACTGAGGTATGGCCAGGGTGAGTGCTGGAAATCCAGAATACACAAGTAGGTCACTTGAGGCTCAAACGTAAGGAGTAACTAACCTACCAACCAGTATCAGTTCCCTTTATTTTGTGCTTAAAGCTAACACAAAAGGAAACAACTCAGGAATTTCGTCATCAAAATTAGAAATATTTTTTATCATAGCCAGAATCATTTAACTCCTTTATCTCTCCTTCTCCCAAGGATGCTATATGTAGTAGAAAATTTTGTGCTTTACTGTGATTAATACATCTCTGTAGACATTTACTGCAGTGTTTTTCAAAGTAATAAGCAATGCGTGGCATCATGAAAAACTGTATTCCAAACACTAATTTGGTAACTAGTTATTTTAATCTCTGCAATTTCAACATAAAATTGATATTTGGTCCTTTATATTTAGAATACAAAACTGATGCTGGTTAAAACAAAACTGTGGATTTCTTTAGGGTGATTGTGTAACTGTGGAGCTGAAAAGGGAGACTGAGAAGCTTAATTGTAGTTAATTTAAATAGTTAATTTGAATAAGAGGCCAAGTTTAAGAATCTCTGACTAAATAGAGATTGCATGTAGCCCCAGACTGAGTGTCAGGCAGGATTTCAATGTGTGATTTTAATAAGATGAAATAATATTGAGTACTTGCCTTCTATCAGTTAATAACATAAGACATCCTTGGATGTCACTATTTGGAAAAGCACGCTGAATACTAAATGACAAAAAGAAATGCAGGCAATCCAGTACACTCTCACCTTCTTCACAGTGGTGACCTTTAAATCCAAGAGGGCAAAGGCAAATGTACGAGTCTGCCTTGCTTGCAGTGCAGGTACCGCTGTTGATGCAGGATGCCTCGTCACAGATTCCACTGCTGCACTCACCTAAATACAGCACCACAGTAATGATTTATCAGAGAAGTTTGTCAAAGATTTACTTAATTGTTGGTCATTGCAACTAACCAATACAATTTGCTCTCCATCCCAGATTCTTCCCCCATTTGTAAAACTATACATAGTTCAGCCAAAGTAGCTCGCTTTTAGCACTGGCTTTATACTAGACCTTAAAATTAGCAGAAATAAGTCCTCATTAGCAAATCATGACAGTCAAGTCTTTCAATAATTCCCCAGAATACTTTTCTTCCACCCTCATTCCTATCTTTGTTTTCTCTTAAGTGTTAATTGAAAACTGTATAGATCGTTCAGAAACACTGTGATTTGTTTTATTTCAAATACTGTAAGTGCTTCTTTGTTCACTGTAAGTTTGTGCCTTTGTAAGCCTGGGAGGTGTAATGAGCACTGTCCCCCAGGGGTCTGTCTTGGGACCAGTGCTCTTTAACATCTTTATCAATTACATCGATGATGGAATCGAGTGCACTCTCAGCAAGTTTGCTGATGACACCAAGCTGAGTGGTGCAGTTGACACGGTGGAAGGAAGGGATGCCATTCAGAGGGACCTCGAGAGGCTAGAAAGGTGGGCCTGGGTGAACCTGATGAGGTTCAACACAGCAGTGTGCAAGGTTTTGCACTTGGGCTGGAGGAATCCCAGGCATCCGTACAGGCTGGAAAGAGAGGTTCTGGAGAGCAGCCCTGCAGGGAAGGATCTGGGGTCTTGACAGATGAAAAGCTTAACATGAGCCAGCAGTGTGCTGTTGCAGCTCAGAAAGCAAATGGTATCCTGGGCTCCATCAGAAGAGGGGTGGCCAGCAGGGACAGGGAGGTGATTGTTCCCCTCTACTCTGCTCTTGTGAGGCCCCATCTGCAGTACTGTATCCAGGTCTGGAGACCACAGTACAAAAAAGACAGGGAGCTGTTGGAGAGGGACCAGAGGAGAGCCACAAAGATGATCAGGGGGCTGGCACACCTCCCCTATGAAGACAGGCTGAGGGAGCTGGGCTTGTTCAGCCTGGAGAAAAGAAGGCTGCTGGGTGACCTCATTGCAGCCTTTCAGTACCTAAAGGGAGGCTACAGACAGGAGGGGAATCAACTCTTTGAAAGGGTAGATAACAGCAGGACAAGGGGAAATGGTTTTAAGTTGGGAGACAGAAGATTTAGGTTGGATGTCAGGGGGAAGTTCCTTATAGAGAGAGTGGTGAGGTGCTGGAACAGGCTGCCCAGATAGGTTGTGGATGCCCTGTCCCTGGAGGTGTTCAAGGCCAGATTGGATGGGACCCTGGGCAACCTAGTCTGGTATTAAATGTGGAGGTTGGTGGCCCTGCACGTGGCTGGAGTGTTGGAGATTCATGATTCATGATCCTTGAGGTCCCTTCCAACCCTGGTCATTCTGTGATTCTGTGATTCTGGGATATCACCCCTGAGATGACACAGGTGTGCTCAGGCAGTGCTAACAATGCTATCCAATGGTAATATGACATGGACCTAAACGGTCCATGTCATATTGCACTGAGGCCTGAGTGCAGCCCTCACTAGACAGGGTCTAGGGATTCAACCAAGGAGCATAACCGAAGCACACTGGAAGGGAACAAATTCTCCTCCTGTTGCAACAAGACGATTACCTTTCAAAATGGCTGCCCCACACCCAGCTGTGCGATGCTCATTTAGCCATCATTTCCCTTTCTGATTCTCAGTGTTATTACACAACAGAGAATGTTTTGTAATGATGACCTGCACCTTTCCTGAAGGTTCTCCCCAGGCCTATGATGAAGTTCTCAATGGCTACAAGAGCTCTCTGGTCTGAGAGAACTCTCATGTAGTCATCACTTTTTGCAGTGGAAACAGAAATGAGCAGTACCAGATTGGTTTTATGGATGGGAAACTGAGGCAAGATGTGGGACAACTAGAAATTCATCAAGTCTGAGACATGACTAGAAAATTCAAGCAATGCTCGTCTTTATCTGCAGTACTAACAATGCTGGTACTATTTTCAGAAAGACTGAAGTGGAATTTTTAAGTACCAGAAAAGAAAGAAGGCAGCAGCAGTGGTCAGACAAGCTGTAGGCTCTCTGGTTTGAGAGCCAGTTTGAGCTGCAGCAGTCACAGTATGTACTGCCAGGCAGCTCTCACAGCATCATGTGCTGGTGGCTTGTCCTGCACAGGGGCTGGGTGGCCCCTTTCCTGCCTGCCCTTAGTGCTGTGGTCCATAAATCACAGCATTCATGATTTATACACTGTACTAAAGAAAAAGAAACAAAAGGCAGGCTAGCAAAAGCCATCCTTAAACCTCAGTAGAGTTCACTTGAAATTTATTTATTTTAAGCTTAATGTATCATATATTGCTTGCAAATCTCTCCTGGCACAGTATCAAATAAGAGTGTGCAGCCATGTAAGGAAAGTAGGGCCCTATCACTCAGTTTTGAGTCACACATGGCAGATCCAAGCATTTATTTTCAGTGATGTTGATTGTTAATGCAGTAGCACGTGAAGCATTCCTAGATAGGAATGAAACCAGCTGCATCACAAGAGGCAATAGAGATCAGGACTTGGAGAATTTCAGCAGGGCTTTCATCTATCTATATAAATTCCACAGATTCTCACTCTGTCATGAAATTACTGTCTGCTTCCAAAGCCTTATTCTTTTATTATCTATTTCTTAGGCTGCACTATTCTCCTCCTGTGTAGGACAGAAGTTCAGTCATGTTATCTAGAGAATACAGGGTGATTGTTGGCAGGTTTCTCATTAATCACTTGCTTCATGAGAAGCCAAATGCAAAGCTATAGAAGAGAAGAAAGATGACTTTGTGGATGAAGCATGGCAGAGAGCATTCAACAATATGGGACAAATTTCCTGCCTTCATCTCTTGCTTTCTGACCTGGGGGTTACCCTTCCACTTAAACTGATCAGACTAGGATGCCATTAAAGCAAAGATTTTGTTGTTTTCTGATTGTCCATTACATGGATGAAGTAGGGATTACTAAATATATATAGAAGACAGGACTTGTTAATTAACTTCCCTACTTCTCCATCTTTTCTTCTGTGAAGGGGAAATAATGTTATACACCACCCTCCAGAGCTATTGAAAGAATTGATATATATGTATTTTTAATAGTGTGATCCTGGAACTGAAAACAATGGATGGTAAACAGGAAAGCCTATTTGCCTCAACAATAATGGGTTTTCATGGGAAAAGTCCTTTTAATGGCCAAAGCACTGCTTGGATCTGAAATATTGTTGTGTTGCTTTGGAGAAGTGAAATTATGCCTGTAGGCAAAACACATTTTGTTGCGTCCACAGTGCTTTGCACAAACTCAGTATGCATTCTATTGATTTCTGCTGGTGACTGTGTCAGTCAGTGGCATGGAAAGGTAGCCTAGAAGCTGCTGGCAAAAACACTACTGCAGAAATAACTACATCAGAAACAGTGAGTTTCATGCTTGCTTGTGGGAGTAGGCTTTACCATTGTGTTGGACAGCTACATCTACAAGGGTTTGGGGTATATTTGATTGATATTTACATGGACAGTTTGGTAAAAGCCTCCTACAACAGACCCAGCTACAGCAATGCATAAAGCACAGAGAAATATCATGCCAAAAATTAGAATCAGAACTTCCCACTCTCAAACCTATATGACTGCTCAATTTTCCTTCAGGCTAAAAAAAAACCAACAAACTGGTGAGTGGTTTAGCACTGATTAAAGACTGCACACTGTTACACTTACCTACATCAGCACCACTGAGTGCTTTCCCCAAAGGCCAGGGTCTCATATCAATCATTTTCCCATTAATGCTGAGAAACTGAACACAGCCCTGAAATCCACGGTTGGTGCCTGCAGCTCTGACCAGCCAATACACACTGGGGGCACCGCCAACATAGAAGGGAGTCCGGAAGGTAATTTTACTATATTGGCCCTGAAAGGAAAACATAACACAACATAATGTAGAACAGACAAAATACAGGGTAACTTAAGCTACACTGTATGTAATCAATGAAAATTTGTTCCAGTGGATTTACAGGCTGCTCGTTGATGTCCTTTTCATTGCTTATTCCCTTGGTCCATCTATAACTGAAAAACACTTAAAATATGCTACTTTTTGCACCTACATCCATTATGATAACATGAGCTACTTAAAGCAAAATATGAAGGTTGAAAATCACTGTATTCTAACGGAGCTTTCTGGATATCTGTCTTTTGCTGCAATTTCTTCCTTTGCTTTTGCCAACATTACTTGTCTTCTCAACTCAGCCCTGGGGGACACAGACCAATATGGTGCTGCCATTTGGACAGAACTCAGCAAATGCTGAGAGCTGAATAATAATCAAATGAAAAAAGATAACAGCAAACACCAAGACAAAACATAATCTGATACCACTAAAACTTCAGGGGGATTCTGCCCACTTTACCAGCACTAAATTTACTCCTGATCTTTTATTACTTGATCTCAACTTACCTATGGAAACCTACACATACAAGTTTCCTTGCACTACTGCAATGCATAGGAAGGAATGAAAAAAGCCTAAATGGAACCTTTTTGATCATTAATTTAAACCCTCCATAATGTGGGCAACTGAGTCATAATTCTTTTCATAAATCGATCAAAATATTTATTTTGTCTCCTACTCAAAAGCTGTTTCAAAACATCTGTGACCTCTAGAATAAAACATTTAAAATTCCTGCTTTTATTCACAGCTAGATTTTACCTAGTGTGTCCTGAGAGCTGATCACTAGCCCAGACACTTTCTGGACTTTTCAGTCTTGTTCTGCCTCCATGGTATTTATGACAATAAATCCTGTTTCCAGGGGCTACATTTTGCCAGGCTAAGTTAGCCAAGGTTATTGAGTCCATGAGCATATGCTGCACAGTACAGTGCAGAAATACATCAAATGGATCTGGATTTCAGCAGTGAAATAATTCATGGGGAGCCTGTGGTTACAGAGAGTTTGTCTATCCACAGGGTTTCATAGGTTGGCATTTTGCAGAGCTGTGGGCACACCATCCTCCTGCTCTCCTCCACTGATTTGCCAGCTCCAACAGCCTTTGATGTTTTCCTGCACAGGTCTGTCATGTTCCACCTCTTCTGGGTACTTTCAAACCTCTCCAAAGAACAGATCAGATATGACTGCCATTTGTTGACACCAGTCCAGGTAATTTTGACTTGGAAGGGCTGAGGAAGAATCAATGGAGCAATAACATTGTCAGAGCTGCAAGTTCTGGTGGAGAGCTGCAGGAGCAATTGACTATTTTTCTGGTGTATATGCAGTTAGAAAATTGTTGGTCCACTATCAAACTCTTCTGGTGATAGACTCTGTGGACCACAATCCTCCTTCTTTGCATCTCTTCCCCATCAACTTGTCTTGTGTACAGGCAACCACACGCAGTCTCACCAAAATTCTATGCAATAGCATAACTCTCTATTGGACACATCTCCGATTCACTCTGAATTACATTTGCCTTTCGCGTTGCCTTGCAGCACTGGTAACACATAGTGATACATGACACTAAAGTCCTTCTCCTCTGTCATTTTCAGCTGATGAGCACTCTATGTGAAACAGAAGTTCTTGCCATTAGGATCCAAGCACACAGCATTTATGCTGACAAGCTTCATCCCTTCCTATCATTCTAGTTCTTGATATTTTCTTTCTTTCAGAGCCTGCACATGGAAGTGTAAAGCAATAATATACTAGAAGTCCCTTTTTCAGTGCCAGGGATGGCAAGCTAATAGTTCTTATTAAAAGGAAGAGGAAAGACATCCAAACCAATTTGCAATTGTCTTTTTTTTTTTTTTTTCCTCTGTGTCTTTATTTTATTTCTCTTTTCTGATTTGGTAAGAGATGAGAAAATCAAGACAAGACAATTTCCTGCATCATATTTTATCCTAGCAGTCTCATGTGAGACTGTTGGTATTACTTTTAATCAGGGCAGAATGCCTATTTCCATTATAGTGCTTAATAGTATACGTTTATTTATACTCTACTATACAAATCTTGTGTGGCCATATGTATATTGTATATAACTACACACAAACACACATATGAGCAATCTGTTCTGGTTGAGAAAGTGGAAAAGCAGAGACTTGAAAAAGAAACTAACAGAGCCAACAGCTGTAAAACCTGGCAAATTTCTCACAGCAGATTGTTATGAAAGATGAAAGAAGTGCAGGAGTAGGGTGCAGGGCAAGGAGGGAGCATGGCAGGATAACCTGGACGGGATTCAGCATTGGGATATCTATTTACATGAATTCTAGACTACTCATGTAGAAAGGTAATTTGTGCATTGATCCTGATTCACACGAAATGCTCCAAAACTGATGATGGAAAGTGGACCTTTCAAATCTGATCAGATTTCTACTGGCAAGAAAAAAAGTCATAGCAATATTGAGAGAGCCCTAGGTCAAGCTGCAAGATTACCTACCTGAGACTTTCCCGTGACTGGAGCATCATTATCCATCCTGAGCCAGCCATTCAGCCCATCTCTGAAGAGTGTGACACTGTGCCAGTTCCCCAGTTTGATTTTGTTTTCACTTGTTATGACTGCAACTCCAGTGCCGCAGTTATACCTGGTAGTTGTAGACAGAGAGGGCAGGGTGACAATTTCTCAAGAAGCAAATACCGAATATTTTTATACTTCCGAATATTCCCTCCTCTTCTGGGAACATCTCTGTTTCTCAGCACATATTAACAGGCAACAGGAAAATTAGACAGGAGGTCTAAGTATGATTTGTTCCAGATTTCAAATTGTATTATCCTTCATGGAGAAGGTTTTGAAGTTTGCAGCTATATCAAGTGCATTGCAAAGCTTTTTCACAGCTGAAGTTCTTTCAAGATGCATGGTATTACAACCAGAGTTCCTGACATCACAGTAATTTATCTTGGGAATTTTGCTAGTTGCCTGGCAAAAGGTAGCAATGTATTAATAACACCGGGGCTCTGTACAAAACTCAAGTCTTCCAGTGCACACTGACAAGGAGACCTCCACCAGAGTTTCTGTGGAGCTGACCATGCACAGCACATTATCTCTGATTGCTGTTCAATGCAGAAGGTGAACAGAAATAGAGCTTTAACAAGCACCGTTTTGGTTTTCCCCACTTTCTAAGGAGTCAGTCTTCCAAACGAGAAGACCCTTGAGAGACTCCTTCTCACATTTCATATCAGTGGCAATGCAAGAAACTCTCTCCCTCATCATATAAAAAACCTGCATCTTCCATCCAAACAAGGAATATGGAATGAAAGCTCCAGACACCTTGCTGGCCTAATATCCTTTACTGTACTATGTGATCTGCAACTCCTTTTGCTGTGAGGCAAAAACACTGAGTATGCACTGCCCCTAAGAAAACTGATCACTGTACTTTTACACCGAGGTCTGAGTAATATTAGTTCAACAGGGCACATATTCACACACTGACTAAGGATTATAGAGGAAAATATGTAGGAACTGTACAGTGAAGCAATACTATCCATTTTGTGCACTGCATAGGACAGAAAGTCAGGAGAGTTATTTATCATTTAAAGTGTCTCAGGAGGTAGCAGTGTCCTCCTCTCTTTACATCAGACTTAGAGTAAAGATGGGCCTACTGGAAATCATTCTTCTACCTGAACTGGACACTCCGTCGGATGATTGCCAGTGACATAAAATCACCACGGCCATGTTCATTTTCCCCACAATAGAGTAGCAAACCATCTTCTGATTCAGCCTGCAATGACAGCATCAATATGAAAAATCAATAACCAAGCCTCAAAATGACAGATAATTGTACGTAGTACCGGGAGAATTTTCTTCAGAAAAGGAGTTAAATTGTAAAAACATGGTCGATCCATATGAATCCTGACTAAGAAGAGCCTAGCACACATTGTCTTAATGCTTAAATGGTTTAAGAATATCTCTTCCGTAAACAGAATGACACTATCAGATCTACCAACAGCTGTTAAGTGTAGAGACATGAGACTTGCCACACATGAATACACACACCCTTCCTCACACCCTCAGAGAATCAGATGCTTTTCAAGCCAAATAACCTGGGCAGGCAAGATTTATCCGTATCCATATGTGCATAGCAGCAGAAGCCGTGGCTTTTCACAGCCATCCTACAATCTGAGTTGACAAACTGCCAGAAAAGTGTTAGATCACCACACGAGGCAACAGGTCGCTACCGCTCCACAACAGGTTTGTATCTGGGCTGAGATGGTAGCCAGGCTGCCTTGCACAGGATGTAAACGAGAACTCATCTACAAATGCTGCCTTCTCTTCAGACAGCCCTATCAGCTCTGTCCTAATTTGGACAATAATGGACACGAACACTGTATCTAGATTACCCAAGTAGTTTGCACTCCTTGAACATGAAGACAGATCATTAGGGATGAAGCTTACATATAAGCTCAACACAGTTGCATTATGAACTGCACTGAAGAAAAGTTAGTATCCTGCTGTCCACATACAGGACACAGTACGGGATTGGAGCTCGATGATCTTAAGGTCCTCTAATCTAAACCATCCTCTGATGCTATGAATCTATGAATATCAGAATAAGTGAAAAATCCAAAGCACCAAAAAGAACATAGAATTGCTTTAACTTACCCTGAATTCAAGAGTAATTTGAAACGTCTGATAGGAGTTTTTCAGTGGTTCAAATGTAATATATGAGTAGCCATAGAACTGAGGATACTGAATAGTAATATCTGAAAAGTAATGACAGAAGCACATGATTTAGCAATTTTCTACCAACATAAAAACTTATACACATATTTAGCAGTAGGTAACATTAGGGGAAAAGGCAAGGTAGAGCTCCTCCAGAGACAGCCATTAGTCAGCAGCAGTGAACAATCAGTTAACCTACTGTCTCATCATTCCACCACCTGTTACAATTCCTCTACTCTCAAGAAGGCTGGTGAACTTGGAAAAGAGCAAGATACTTTAGGCCAAATACTGCTAAACAGCTTAAATCACTGACTTCAGAAAGTGGAACTTTCTGAATTTCATCTCTGTTTCAGGAAACAGAACCCATCTATTTACTTATCTTCATTTAAGAAACCACCCAATGCAGTGACGACAAATGAATTTTCTGTTTTACAAAAACCTAATTGGGAAATGTACACTGAGCCAGTATCCAGATACATTACTCACTGTTGCTCCATATCTGCCATATCCAGCATCTGGAAAAGTCTTGGGTGATTGCTAGGAGCCCCAAGTGCCTTTCTCCCATCAGCTCAGGGCAGAATGCTCAGGGAGGGATGGGGAGAGGAAAGTTCCTGCATCTCCCATTCCGTGGGTGCAGCAGTAACCTTCCATATTATTCATTGGATGGTGTCATCAGCCCTGGCCATTTACTATCTTATGTCAGACCACCATCTCAGCTTCAGCACAGAAAACAAGAGGGGCATGTCTTACTGCTACATTTGCAGCTAATTTTCCCAAGAAACACAGAGGATAGATGCAGTTTCAGGCCTGAATTTTTGCCACAGATGTAAGCCTAATAAGGTAGGAAGGATGAAGAGTCTTATTCCATTTTGCTGTTTGAATAGTGAGTGGATTTTTCTTGTGTACTTGGAGCTAGATACAGCTCTCACAGCTTCTTTGTTATTAAGGCAAACAAATAAAATACATCTGAGTCTGAGGTGGACAGAACTGGTGCTATAATCCTGAATCAACCAAGTAGTCAGAATTAACTCATGCCCTGATCACAAACAGCCCTGACTGGACCAAAGAGTCACTCAGCTGCTGACTGTAAAGAAAAGTCTGTTTTCATTCAGACTAATATACTATTTAAAAATACTGTCTTCTTTGGAGAATCTCAGTACAAAGCAATATTGATAGATGATGCTACTGCTTACCAGTATAAAGGAACAGAAAACTCCCTTGTGAAAAATGGTGGTTTTGGAATCACATTAACAGACTAACACTACAAGCTGTATACAGTTCAAACACATCCTTGACTTTTCATACTAGATCAAGGCCAAAAATCACATCTGCAGTTGTTCCCTGTGGCTGAGTCACAATGGACTGGTTTCAGAATGAGCTCTGTCTACTCTTGCACTGGGAGGAGAAAATAAAATACTGCAGTGCAAATGTTGCTGATGCATAATGTAGTGCATCAGGAATATTCAGAACGGGCCTGCAGAAAAAAATACATGTCCCTGGTGTTCCTTCTTAGCACGTGGGACCAGCACTATTATCAGTAATAGGACAGATCTTCAGCACCTCCCACATACATCATGAGCAATAAGACGTAAGTCGTGACACTATCCCATGAGAAGGGACAGCATTTCTCCATCAGACTCCTTGTTTATTTTTTTTGTTAGTTACCACTAATTGCAACCGTCTGTTGCAATTTCAAACACCTGCTGTCAAGAGTTTGATACTTGACTGGGAAGCGATGCTTGGGATGCTGTGTAGCAGAGAAGCAGACCTTCCTCACTGAGGGTCAACTGAGCCAGCTTTGGGTCTGGGCAGACCTAAGAGCACCACACAGGTATGTACCTCTTCCCTCCTCCCTGTGCATAGCCTCACCTCTCACTTTGCAGTTTCTGGCATTTCTGGGCCCTTGATCATCAAAGCAACAGACAAATAATTCCAGAGGGGAAAAAAAAACCAGAAGTGACTCACTGCGTGATCAGCTCTTCTCAGGGCTGGCAGAAAGGAGAGGTTTGGCCTCAGCAGAGCAAGAGTCAAAGGGGTATGAATGCCCCAAATGAAAGCTGGAGATACCACGGCTGGACACTGCGAGGCCTAGGTGCCTCTCACTCCCAAATATAGGAGGTAGGATTAATATGCCCCACATAGCTATAGGTGTCTGCATTTGTCTTTCCCAGCTTTATTAAAGACTAATTTCTTCAAACATGGTTAAGGAAAGAGAAAAAATCAAAGGAACTGATGTCTGAACAGAAACATGGAATTTTCTGCTGTCCTTAGGCACCCATTAATCCCAACCTGATACTTCAATAAATGTACTTTTGTTGTTTTACTACACAGCTGCTCCTTGCCTAAGACAAACAAAACTAGAAATCAGCCTCCGTGTGGTCTAAAAACCTGGGCCACAGCCAGGCCCTGCTGCTGCACGTGCCACTCCACAGAAGCCTCAGACATTTGGTTGGCCATCCCTGGGGGGACACCCATTGGGAAGCCATTGAGGAAGCACAGCCCTATGTACTGGCGGACAAGGAGCTCTGCACATAGAAATGTACCTTCTGTGCACATCTCCCCTCCTTTCCCCAAGTTGCAATGGCAACGTGAGCCTCCTCGGTCATAGTCATTGACACAAAAGCTGTCTGCAGAACAGATGGTCTCATCGCAGGAAAGATCAAAGAGGCGTGGGGCAGAGGACATGCTGCCCCTTCTTGTGGCCCTGGCTGTTGTAACCCTGGCCGTGGTGGAAGGTTGTGTGGTGGTGGGAGTGGAAGTGGTGGGCTCCGAAGTGGTTGTAAGGACCCGTGACAACAGCCTGGAGCTAGACCCTGGCGTGACCTTAGTTTCAACCAGAAATTTTCTGTTGCCTCCTTTGATAGCAGGAAGTGGTCTGAGCTAAAGGGAAAGAAGTAAACACAAATTAGTAAAACCTAATTTGGACACTGGCATGACATGAACAATTTCCAAGACACAGATCTGAAGTAACAAATCCATTCTCACTGAAGAAAAAGAAATTATATTATTTTATCTGAGCATATAATATCTATCTGATAAGATCAGACACTTCAAAACGTTAAGACTTAAAAGGAAACAGAAATGTCGAAGTGGAATCTTGATATTTACCTCTTCTATGTAAATGTCATAGTCTGAGTCATCCACATCAAATCCATCATCATCACCAGTGACTGTTTCTGTGATATAACGATGTCCATAACTTCCACTTCCTAACTCTTCAGAACCTGAAAAAACACAACTGGTGTACTCAGTTCATATGCTTTTTTTCTCTTTACATAAAGCAGCTCAGATGTTATCTTCCCTGACATAGAACAGTGAAATAAGAAGCAGATCACAGATGTTCATTCTGTACAGGCAACAAACGTGTCTGCCTGAAGATGGGACAGGCTGCACAAGTGACACACACCCAATTTAAAACAAAACAAGCTAAGACCTTCATGGTCTGGGTTTCCTTAACAAAGCAGGAAAAGCTCCATACTCCCACTGTAAACAGACTTCTATCTATCATTCCTCCAGTCGAATGGCTCCAACCATTTTTTCAGCATGGACCACATTTTAACAGCCATATTCGTTTAAATCAAACCCTTCCTTTTCATAAATACCCCATCACTTGTTCACCCCACTGTCAACCAAATATCCAGAAGAGCTCAGGGTTAAGAATATAAGGTTAAGAATATAAAACATATAGTAAGCAGTGAAACAATGGACATCATACATCAGCTTTCCACAAAATATGCTGAGGTCACTTAAGAACAGCACAGGTAATCCTGGCTTTGCAGAGCCTCTGAAAGGGCTGGCCATGTGTCTTTTGGCAGCCTCAACTTTCCTGTACTTTCCTGCAGGCTAGCAGATCCCTCTCACCACAACAGGCAAAGACACAAAGTCCTGTGGGGCCAGGAGTCTGCAGGAAGGAGAATTGGCAGCCCAGAGATGCCAGAGAGCCACTTAATGGCAGTGAGAGCTTCACTGATACCTCTGAACAACCTGATGCTAAGGTGAAAGATAACAAGGCCCGGCAGGTTTAATGCTATGAAATCGAGTATGTGTGAACCAGACAAAAGCACGTGCCCTGGATGGCTTGCTGGCCACCCCATTGTATGCTCCTGGGGAGCTGCTTATTGGTGGAGTTCACATGGCACACTGACACACAGAAAAAGCAGAAGCAAATGAGGAGAGTTAATGCGGCACACACATTTCCAACCAAGACAGACCAGAATAAAATATGCATAAGCTCAAACTCCACTCAAACTTTTATATCTAATCATATGTAAATAATACAATTTAACTGTATAATTTAACTGTAAGTTGAATTATTCAGCATTGAGTTCTAATAAGGCATGTAAGCAGAGAACTGATAGCTTTGTGGCTGGTAATGAGAAGAGGCAAATTGTACAAAATACAGATTATTTTTGTAGTGACAGTAACTTCACAGGCAAAGGATAACAAGTGGAGAAATAGGCTGCATGTTTTACAAACTGGTCCCAATCCTGCATTCATTATGGAAAAAAAAAAAAAAAAAAGTATTAGCAAAATGTGGCCACAAATTCATATCCCCAGTATTCACCTGATTAGTTACTAAGATTAATTGCCACCTCCAAATAATTTTACTCCAGCAAGGAAGGCAGGCTACTCCTCTTCTATCCATCCATTAATGAATCAGAATCTTATTCTTTGGCAAAAGCAATTTTCTATGACATGTATTTCTACAAAAGAATTTAAGTGTTCCCAAACTTACAAAAGTGTCTTGTGGTTTACTGGAAATTGTACTAATGAAGCAAAGCCCACCAGTAACTCAGCTGTCAGGAGATGCCCCAAGTTGCAGCTCGCTGGAATGCTCTTCCTTTCAATTCAGGTCAGTAATATTACTTCTTGCTTTTAGAATTACACTGTTCATAGTGTTTGTATTTCAGAACAAATTTAGATCTTCTAATAGATGAAACCGTAAATTATCTAAGAGTAACAGAAGTCATAAAACTTAGTTGGGGAAAAAAAAAGAAAAACCAAACATTACTGATCAGCTGTATCACAAAAAATCTAATCTGTATTCAGACTGCAATACACAAACTCAGTTTTACAATTTAGAGGGTATAAACTTTAAAACAAATGCCTGCTATAGTCTAAATTCTGCCACATTTTTTCTCTTCTCAAGCAAGTTTTCTGTTGGCTTAATGCATTCAGTAAGGACTTCAGTAAGGATGGTAGAGATGAAGTGATACAGAGAATTATGTATCTTTATAGTCATTTGTTGGAAAACATTTGGTCCTAGTTTTGCATTCCAATATGTAGACTTGCTCACATGCATTATACGAGATTTTAATGCCACACTGTTTAACACAACTGTAACTCTCTTGAGTGGAGTTATTACTAAATGACATCAATAGCCATCAGAGCACAATTAGACTTGGTAACTTAAACATGGTTCTCCAAGCATAAGGTGTGCCTCTTTCATCTGGCAAAACTAGATGTTCCATGCTTTTCCAGCAGAGGAATGTGGAATACAACATGTACACACTATTTTAAATGAGATAATGATTTCTTTTAAGCTATTTGAATTGGTATAACATTTACGTCCTGGAGAGAGCAAAGAAGGTATGGCTTACTGTGGCTGACAGAAAGGATTGCTTTGAGGCTCTTCTTCAAAGGCCTTCAAAATTTAAGTTTGGCCTCACCAGGAAAAGTGTAAGTTCAGAAAGTGCCCTGATGTCCACAGTTCTCTTAAATGGCCTAACATTCTCTTTCTCACTCTTACAGATCCATCTAAGCTTCAGATGACACATACTACATTACTTTACCTGCCACTGTGTGAGTAGTTTTGGCAACACAGTGAAGACAAAGAAGTTTGCTTCTAACTATGTTTGAATGCATACAGGTGATGAATATTCGCCTAATTGATCAGACACTATCAAACATCCACTGGCTTCTTGGTCACTCTGCTCTGCCTTACATTTGGTATTAGGTGGTTGTGACATGACACTCACACAGGACAGGATGTAACAGAACTACAAAGCAAACAGAAAGCAGAGAATCCAACAGGACTTGCTGTACAGAATCCACTGTGTTAGCCCATATTTTAAGGGCAGTGCATAGATTTGGTGGAGAGCTCACCTCATAACGGGTGGCAAACCAGGGATAATAAAGCAAAGCGATCCACTGCAAATGCCAAAAAGAAATAACTCCAGATATGCACTGTATTACTTTACATCAGTGTGTCAGTGTACAAGATGAAGCCTGTTTAAGACTCTACCAGATCTTATAATCCTGTTTTATAATTAATTAGAAAACATGTGGGTGTCTTAAACTTAAGACAGCCTCTTTCCAAGTAATCAGGGTTAAGCTATATCAAAGATATATTTTTAAAAACAAACAGAAAGCCACATAAACTTCTGTTTTACCTATTAGGTAATGAGGACCACAAGTACACCAATCAGAAGAGGCAGGAGGTTGGCCAAAGAGGGCAGGCTGCATGGAATTGTAACAGACTGATCTCCACACAGACGATCTCACAGGTCTCCATCCAGAATACATCGGGGCATTTTTATCTGAGTTTTATTCCTGCCAGTGACTCAGAGGGAAGCAAGGAGTATTGTTTGCTGGATCTCTTGCTTTTTGCTGCTTTTTGTATAACAGGGACAACAAATACAAATGTGGCCTTTGTAAAGACTTTGGAGACCTGTGGAAAGCAGACCTACAGAAAACATTCTCCACCCAGTATCTCCTAGACACATCGCCATCACTTCCATCAGTATCTGGATCCAAGGGATTGCTCCTTTCCTGCCCCGAGCCTCAGCAGGCACATTCACCCTCTGTGCAAAACAAACACTTGTGCCAATGCCTTTTTTCAGCACGAGTCAGAGCATACAGATGCTCCCATTTGCGAGAAGCTGGGTGCTGATGGCTAGGCCCAGTGGAAAGGATGTACCCAAATTAAGCGGCCACTTCTGTCATGTTTGCCATGGGGACGAGCAGGAGGGTATTTTTAACATAAGGCACTTCCTCTGTCAGTCTGGCAAAGCCCAAGGTCGGTGACCTTCCAGACACAGTGCAAACACCATCTGTTTCCCCAGGAGATTAAAGATATTTAAGTGATGCAGGTGAGGACACTTTGTTTCTTTGGGACAGTTCATTGCTTTTGTTGTTACTAAACTTGATACGTGAAAACTTTTGTTTTCAAGCAATTGTCCATGACCTTTTTGAAAGATTTGACAGACCAAAAATCCCAACAACCATATAAGTGAAACACCTACAACCTGTGTCTACAATTTAGAGAGGAAAGAAATAATAAATTGATTTATTGTATCATTTCCTTCTATTAAAAAACAAAAAAACAAAACAAAACAAAAAACAAAACAAACTAACAAAAAAAAAACTGAAGTAAATTATAAATACATGAGAAGTTTTGGGGAAACTTGCCCTCTCTTTCCTCCCTGGAAACAGACCAATGTAATATAAAACAAATATGCAATTTTTTACTAGGTAAGTGGGCAACAGCTGATAGTCAAGGCCACATGCTGTACTTGCAAGGAGGTCTGGGAGGTCTGTCACTCTAGGTGATACAGTCAGCATTCCTTCAGAGGAGTATTTTATCAAACAAAGCCAACCATTTCTTATGCTGAACTGAGTGAGGAGTACTGTAAATCCAACCACTTTTCTAGCAAAAATAAGACAATTACGTGTGAGAATGAGATAAGTCCCAGCAGAAAAAATGCCCAGGTAGTGTGGACTCTGTATCTGTGGGACTTGTTGTTTCAGTCCATTTGGAAGAACTATAATATTCGCTAAACAATGCAACATGAAGTATGGGAGCTGCATTTTGCAGTAATGCTGGGAATTCACCTTTCACTTAAAGTAAGTACTAGAATGTTATTATTTTAAAACAAGCATAAAAATCCAGGTTATGCAAGCATAAAGCTCCACATTTTCAAAATTTATACACACTAAGGATCTGAGCATCAAGACTTACATGAACAAAGCATTCAGACACTGTCTGGACTTCTGCCAGCTAAGATAATTCACGTATTTCTGAGTACTAATACCCAGGCTGTCAGAAAACAGCACCACATACCTGGGGCATGCTTCACTGCTTATCTAGGAGAACAATTGTAATGAAGATAATAATTTCTGAGATGAGTACTCTGAAAAGCAAAGATGCTCCAGTTTCAGACATGCATGCTGTCTGTCTGACACCCTTCCAGCAACAATATGACTAAGAGCTGTCTGCTTGCACTCCGAAAGATTAAGGCATCTGGTGCCATCTGAGATGCATTATGGTCCTAGAGACATCCCCAGAGGGCTGCATGTGTCTGGAAGAGGTATAGGAGGCACCTGTCCTGCAAAGACAGTCAAAAACAAGCTGGTGTAATCCAGAGGATCTCAGATACACTGAATGCCTATACCTGAACAAATGAACTGAATGATTAGGTAGGCCAAAGGTAACTACTGTCTTTCTGGCTACTGGAAGGGGGAAGGTAATTTAGTAGCTGAAGATACATAATGTAAAGTAGGAATTTTCAGTGCAGAAGCTTAGCTTTCCTTGTAATATGTAAGGTTCTCATGTATCTAGTTAGCATCACACCAGTTTGACACAGACATCGTTACTAAAGGTAAATGACGGTTTTATTCTCAGTCACATTCCTGCTTCCTAAAAGAAGAATTTATTTCTAAAGACACGTATTCTTTGTCACCTTTGTACACCATGACTCTCTCTGAAAAAGCTGGTTGTTGTGAAGACTGCTACCCAGAAAAAGAGAGCATGGTCTTTCAGGTGTGTTTGGAAGCCTATCTGTAAAGTCAGTCCTGGAAACCAACACCAGATGGGCCAAGTAACCAGATTTGCATTGTCCACTGACTACAGAATGCAGACACACATCAGAGATAAACAGGACACTGAGGAGCATGTACGTGTGGCTGAAACACAAGAAGCTGAACCTTGAGGATCCAAGGCCAAAAAATCTCACAGGGCATTACACCTTCATGATGTTTATGACTATTTTCTTCAGACGTTAAGAGTTCAGCTGCCACAACAAATATCCTCCTCTTGAACAATTGTTCAAGAGATTTCAAGAATAGCAAGGGCAAAAAAAGGATGAAAATCGCCTTACGGGATTAGAGAAGACAAGAGCTTTCAAGATAAAGAAGTAATTAAAAAAAAAATCCATATTGGGTTAAATTGATCATTGAAGACGTGGTTTCTACAACATGCTAGTTGTGCTTACAGAGCTCAACATCCTATTTGAATATCAGCTGCTAGTATTTTACCTGTTAAGTAAAGATGATTGCTGCTGAGTGTGTATGTGAGGGAAGACAAAGATCAGTCTTGTAGCTCAATTTTATAGTTCAGTAATCTACTAGAACTGCCTGCAGGCATTTTATTTTTTTCATTGCGCTCTATCCTCTGTGAATGCCTTCAGAACTGGGTTTTAAAGTACTTAAAACCACCTAAATGCAAGAAGGACAAGAAGGACTTTGGCACATTAAGGGTATAGTCTAGTTAGGTCATGTTCTCCACCATCAACTCTGCCTCCTGTATGGAGTCTGCTTTGTCACATGAGGCTGGGATTTGCTCATTTGGTGTGCTCACACACTGCACTGGCGCTGTGGGAGGTAAGGAACAACAGCACCTCTGAGTCAGCCCACAGAGACATGGGCACTGGCAGAGGATTATACTCTGAAGAAGACTGTCAGGAGATGGACCACACAGGATCTATCCTTTATTTCAATGTGCATGGCCTGCGTTGATGCTCAAATATGTGTAACATTTGTGTGCATTTCTACCCAGTATTTTCACATGTAGCTTCTGATGAAAATAGGATGCTTATCTGTATGTATCATTATTTTTGTGGTTGTGATTAGTACTTGAAAAGCCTTACTATTCAGGTAACAGTAAAGATTTGCTTTGATTTTTTATATTGCATATGTAATATACATAGTTCTTAAAACAAAACAAACAAACAAACAAACAAACAAGATGAAACAGACTTGTCTCTCATTTCTCCCCATGAGATTCACTTATCAGTTCTGCATGAAGCTGGCATAAAAGTCAGTAAGCAGCAGTCCAAAAATATCTGACAATGAAACGGTGCGAAAGTGCTTCTAGCTGGAGCTTTAACCTTCATTTGAATCTCAGTCTTCACAGAATGCTGCAAGAACCATGATCAGGAATGAGAAGTGTTGAACCAGGGTGTCTGTGAACCCTAGTTTGGAGAGGGACTCTTCCTCCAGCTGCCCACCACAGACTGCCCCCAGAATACAGTACCAATGACAAAATGGTGGCTCTACTCACTGAACGTTCGGACCACATCGCTCGGCGTGCTGGCAGGGCTGGATCCATAGGAGTTTGCTGCTCGCACTGCGAACTGGTACTTGGTATTTGGGAGAAGTCCCTTGAGCACCATAGATTCCATCTGGATCTGCTCTCTTATTACCGTCCAATTGCTGTCAAGGTCTGGCCTTCAGGGTTAAAAAGAACAAGATTGTAAATAGGTAAGGCTGGCTGTATAAATTAATTGCCTTTAAACTTTCCAGGGAAATACATAAAATAAATGAGATACAACCTGCAAAATCATGACTGAAATCCTTAATTCTTAAGAGCCAGACTGTGCAATCATTACTTAACCTGTGACATGGAAAGACTGCAGTACAAAGTGATAGAAAAGAAATATTCTGATTTTGCCTATAAAGCAAAGGAGGTGGTTTATTCGATAATTTGAAAATTAGCTTCTGTTTGTCTGTTTTTGTGGATTTGGAGCTCACAGTTTTCAAAAGAGGGGACGTCACCAGCAGGTCCCCATCTCCTCTTCCGCAGCATAATACTATTCTTTGCAATGGAAGAGGAAAACATCTGATTTATTTATAAGAGCTGTACTCTAATGCTTCAGAGACCACCTTTCAAATGTACAAAAGCATTAGCAGAATCGGAATCTAATTTTAATTTCCCAGGCAGTGAGGTTAATCTTCCCCACACTGGAAAATCTGGA
This sequence comes from Lagopus leucura, assembly GCF_019238085.1. Taxonomy (NCBI): domain Eukaryota; kingdom Metazoa; phylum Chordata; class Aves; order Galliformes; family Phasianidae; genus Lagopus; species Lagopus leucura. The sequence continues at coordinate 15,089,036 of NW_024962268.1, forward strand.
TCCAAAGTCTTCTCCCTGGAAATGACAAAAGAACTGAATAATAATGCAGAGAACCTGGCCTTTGCAAAAATATTTTCTTAGCCCTTGGGCCACACCTAGATAGGTCTTGACTCGTACTGGAAATCAGTGACCAACAAATGTCTGTTCTGTATACATTACAATCCAGCTGAAATCCGCACAACCATTCACTTGGTTTGGTCTCAGCACGAATGTAGGAAAACTAGAAATGCTTACGTTCGTCTACAAAGGGATATGTGAAGGAGAAGGCTTGCTTCAAACACCTTGAGAGAACGTTCTAAAGCTTTCACACCATTTCTGCTTTCACTAAAGGAAGTCTCGTCAAGAAGAAAATTGAATGAGAAGGTAAATGAATGTAAACAAAATCAAAACATAAACATTAAATCCAGAACACCTAAAATATTTAAATTAAAGCCTATGAAAGTAAAATAGGGAAAGAAATGACCTTTCTGAGAAAGTCATTCCAGTGCCTGTTTCTAAGATGTCCTTGTGGTATTTATTACAGGAAATAACCTCCAAGTGCTCCCTGAATCTACTGATGTTTACATAGGACTAGCTGCAAATGTTTCCAACAGCCTTCCAGTGAATATTTTAACATGAGGCAGGCATTTTGTATTTGTTTATTTGCAGCTGGAAGGAAGTGCCAAAATTAATGTATGTTTTATTTTATCAGTCAATACAAGATTTTGATCACTGAGGTTTCACTCCTTTGAGCCAGCAGGGCAAGTGTACTGATAAAGCTGTAGCACCCAGCTGCCTGACTCCTACACAGTGGCACGCTGTGCCAAATATTTTACTGTCTCACTAAAAATAAACCTAAAATAAGATAAATGTGCAAGATGCAATGATGGCTAAACAGACCATCCTCAGTCACCCTCCATCACCATTTCCTGGTAGACAGGAGGACATTGATGTTGGCCTCTCTGTCACTGTTTCCCTTTTCTGAGCTTTTGATGCCCAGGCCAAAATGAAAACTTTTAAAGTCTTTTCCAAATGAAAGCTGTTAATATCGCTTCTGTCCACATGCTCACTTTGCAGCATGTTCTCAGTTTTCCTACACACATCTTTTTTCCTGCTCTAATTGCAACAGAAAGGATTCCTGCCCATTAAAAAATGGCCTTCAAGCTGCTCTGTAATGCACCCTGCCAGTATCAGTGCCGAAATGGGAAAAGCCCAAAGGAGATACTACTGCCTTTACAGATAGAGGAGAAAATGTCACAACTTCACAAACAGCAGGCTAGTCTTCAACTTCACTGTCTTTCAAAAGACTTCGTTCTACAGAAATGAATAGCAGAGGAAATGTCTGCAAGTGTGTAAGTCTCTGCTGCTGAAGGAGAGGAAAAAAAAGAGATTTATCACTTGAACTTTGCTATTTCTCCAGAACATTCCCTGTGTGAACAAATCGGTACAAGACTATAAAATGGCAAACAGATGGAGAGAGGAACACAGTGAACTCATACTCTCAGGGCAGCCAACTCTTGTGTTTTCTAAGCTTGGAGCTTTTTGCTGAATTTCACTTCAAGTCAACTTTTACACGAGGAGGGCTCATCTTGATGCCTCTTTCTCATCATCTCACAGAGATATCTCCCCTGGGTCAGTAGAGGTTTGTCTCCAGCCAGGACCTTGCAGAGCTGTTCTGGGTGATGTCTCTGTGCACGACACATTTTCTGCTCTGGAAGTACAGCTGTGCATCTCCATACCAAAATATGATGCAATAAGAATCTGGTCAATGACAGAGTTGGAGTGGTTGGAGTGTTTTTAAAATAATAGATTTATAGGTAAAGTCATTAGGACTGAACAGATATAAACTGAGCGCGGAACTCTGTCCCAGCTATGCCCAAAAACATTTGGATTTTTGCTCTACATTGTTTGGGGATTTGTTCAGCCCAGAAAGGAAATATTTCTGATGTGGAGAACAGTAATGTTACACTCATTTGAGCTTTCTCTTAAAGATCAACTGAAAATTATTCAAGAGTGAAATGCCTGATCAATTTTAATTAAATTAATCAGTTTCACAAGGTTTTTGATTGCTTACTTGTGCCATGTTTCTATTCATGATAAGTACCATGTTCAGCCTACAAAATGTTTTTTAAGATATACCTATACATTACAGTCTTTATTTAGTATGGAAAATATTCAGTGTAGAAAATAATGCACCACATGATATTATTTTTAGTATTTATTTACCTTTGTTATGACACCTTCTATAAAACACTCTAAACAATATACCAGGTCAATTGAGGAAAATAACAAAATAAATAGACAATATTCTAGCCTTATTCTTTTGTAAAATGTTATGCTGACATCATTAAACATTTTTACTTCTACTATTTCTTTTTCTTCATTAATTATCTTTTCAGGTATTTTGCCCTTTCAGACTGTGAGGTAAGAGTAAAACCAGAAGTATCTGTTTCATGAATTAACCAGAAAAACTGTAAAAAAATAAGGGTTTTTTGCAGGGCTTTCAGAGGAGTGTCCCCATCAGAACTGTTGTTTTGGGTTCTGTGAAAGTGAAAGCAATAATTGAACAACTACAACATTCATGGTCTGGAAGTTCACAGCCAAGTTACTTAAAAATTACAATTTCTGTTGTACATAAAAGTATAACAGTCCTGTGTTCAACACTTTTCTAACTATAGGTCAAAAAGACTTGTATATTCAAAATGTTTCTACTGGGAAAGAGCCAAGCTTTGCCTTAGATGCTTTTAACAAGCTTCAGCATGAGATATTCAAATATGACAACCCAATATATTGCAGCACCAAGGACAGACAGTTCAGAGCAGAATGGATTCAAGGATAATTAGACATCTGGGTATTCAGGTGAAAATATCTGACATTTTTGAGAAAGCTCTTTTCAGTATCTTATGAATAGAAACACAAATTACATTAAAGCCCAGGATGTTGCTATGTAGACTTTCATAAGATTTTTTTTTAAAATAAAATATTTTTAGCATAAACCATTGGAAAATTTACATTGAGCTTGAAAGCATTGAGCTTCCAGCAATCCCACGAGTTCTCTCAATTTCAACATATTCTTTTATGCATTCCCCGTGAACTGTGTCGATAAGAGTAAGGCCTATATTCACATTCTGATCTTAAGCACTTAACTAAGCTGAGAGTGTGGTCTCCTTGGGATTCTCCTATAGTCAAGAGCAGAGCAGAGCTTACCCCTGCCCATAACACATCTGAAATCACCTATGGCCTTCTGCTGCCTATAGCAAACTAAAATGTGCAAAGTTTCCTCCCAGGGAAACCGCGCAAGTGCCAAAAAAAGGCCCAAATTGAGACCTCAGGCAGAAGGACACATTATCTCTGAGAGTATCCCTAGGAGAATTTATCCTTGCTTCTGATGACATTCTGGTAGGTGCAAGCAATTAACGAATTAAAGTCCGTGAGTTTTCAACACCCACTATCACAATTGTTGAAATAAAAAGACATTTCCTTCATCTCAGTCTCTCAGCATGGTTCCTATATGGTCAAAGTAATAGAAGTTGGTCCTGAGGGGCCTGAAATGATGCAAACCATATCATAGTTTCTAGAGGCTTTGCTGCATCCACAAAAAAGTTACAGATTTGCATTGTTATTAATTTTGCAGAAAAAACTCAGTGTAATATCTGAACTGTATTTCTTTAGCATCAGAAGACTTAACTCTAAATTTGTTTGCACTGTTTTGTTCTAGTTTTTCATTGGTTTGATTTCAACAGCTTTAACTCATGTTAATGCTCTTCATACTAGTTAAAACTACATGGAGCAAAATACAATGAAGCTTTAAGTTAAATCTTTATTTCTAACTGCATTAGGGCTTACAGTGCTTTGAACCTTCTCCAAATACATACTCAAGCTTCCAAGTCTAAGAGAGCATAATCCCACATTTAACAAGAATACTTTAAAACTCAAACTAAAGAGTATAATCAAAACACTGTGCTGTTAGCAAATTCTTTCCCAAAGTCTAAAAACAACAAAACACTGAAATTTCAGTACCTCATATGTCTTACTTAAATGGTGAAGCAATTTTCTGCTCTCCATCTGAACAAAAACATTTAAAGGTGTGCTTTCAACACATGAAATGGAAACAGTGATGCCCGCTTTACACATTAGTGGGCCCCTGGTTCTACGATGATGTGTAGACTCTATTTTACGGTAAGAGAACACACGTGTCTGATGTACTTGCAGTCAGAATCTAACAAAATCCCCTTCCTATCCAATGAATAGATAATCATTAAGAGATGAAGAGAAGAGAGAAATGGCTAGAAAACAATTACTGTGGAGAAATAGATATTGGAAAAATTACATGGTAATTCCTCAGCAGAGGTTACATGATGACCATAATGCATCTTCAGCCTTCATGCCCTGCATCTCACTGCAGTGAATACTGGGTGGTTTCCCAATGAGTATGAGGCATTTTGATTCCAATACAAAGTCCAACATAAGTTCACTAGTGGGTTTTCAACTTGGGAATTTTTCGCACTGTATCAGTATCTTCTAGACTGTAATCATACTTAAAGCACTGAAAACCAATGGTTTTTTTCCTGTTGGTTTTTACAACAAAAAATCTTTTTAAAAATGAGCGTCTTTTTTTGAAGAAGTACTTAATGACCTTTACCGCTTAATACAGATAAAGAAGCAATTCTCTGTTCTTGTGCAGGAACCTCAAATAAAATCTGTCATCACATGTTTGTTCAAAGTGTTAAACTTCCAAAAGCTGAATTTTGCGCTCAAAGTAGGGATAAACAGAGGAACCAGCACATGAAAATAAATAAGATTTGAATACAAATATTAGATTCCACAAGTATATGAACAGCAAGGTATACATACTTATTTATGCGTGCATATACAATCACCTGCTCCTTACCTTTTGCATGCATAAAGCAACTTGCCTAGCAGCTTTTCACAGTTTAGAACTATTACTACAAAATGTAGAGAGTTCTACATAAAAACAAAAGCAAACCAAAACAGCACAAAACACCCAGAGATTAAAGAAAAGTCAATACTTCATGGACAGTTGATCAATGCAGGGATAAAACAACAAATCAGAGTCCTGCAACTCAAGACTCTTCACACTCCTGTCAGTTAAACCAAAAAAATGAGTCTTCAGCCCCTGGATTTTTTCCTATAGCAGCCAAAGGCACATTTGCTCAGGGAGACCCCTCTGCCACAAACTCTTCACTCAGCATGATTCAACAGAAGTTGATGACAAGAGAAGCTTAAAACTTAATTTACCCAGGCTTTTATTAGATGAAATATATTAAACTAGACTTTTTTTTTCTTTCATCAGAAGATAGGACTTACTGGTGATTTTATATCAATTTTGATTATTTCTAGATTGCCTTCAAATTTTCATGGTAATTCAACACATATCGAGAGTGAAACCTAACATACTATATACAGTAATAAATAAATAACAAGAAGAATCTGTAGTCAGTTTGATAGCGCAGTTTAGGAAAAAAAAAAGACAAAACTACAGCACATCACCACTGAATTTCAGTTTCCACTGACAAACTTGCCTGATAAACTCCACCATGTAGTATTGTATGGGAGAGCTTCCTTCATTGGCCCCAGGTTTCCAGGATAATGCAACTTCTGAATCAGAAACAACAACAATCTGGGGCTGATAGGGTGGTGCAGGGGGCATGCAGTTATCTGTGCCAGAAGAAATGCAGAACAGCATTAGAGAAGTGAATTGACTTATATGCACAGCAATCCAAATTCACAGACTTAGGAATCAAATTTATATGCTTCTTCCCTCCCTTGTTGCCCCTGTAAAACTCCACATTTGTGGAAAATTAATAGCAAAGTACTGCAGTGCTGCATGTAAAAGGGACTTAGGTGCAAGTGGCCTGCTGTGTGACAGATGCGCTAGGGCTAATGCGAAAAAAAACCTTACCTTAAATGGTCTAGCAGGAATTTATTAAAGATTCATAACATCAGATGGCTATGAATCATATAGGTTGGAGAACTCCATTAAGATCACCAAGTCCAATCACCAACCTGACCTACCAAGTCCCATCACCAAGCCATGTCTCTCAGTGGCTATTTCAACACGTCTCTTAAATACCTCTGCTGACAGGGACTTGTTTCTGACCACTTTGCTGCTAATCCTGCCCCCCTGTTCACTCACTGCTTTGGGCAAATTGAGAATTTCACACAGTCAGCATTTACGGGTCAAGCTGATCCTGCCCTGACAGCTTCACAATAGAAAGCAGAGTTACCTTGGGATAAGGTTGTGACATCTCTGGGCATGCTGGGTCGTCCCTTCCCTGCCCAGCCATAGGCTCCAACACTAACGCGATGTGGGGTACCAGGTTTCAAATCTCCAATAACAACTTCCTACCAGAGTCAAGAGAAAACAAGACAAAAACAACTGCAAGAGTCAGTGGAATCTGACACGATGTTTTCCATGCAGCCTTCTGGGAGGACTGCTGCCTTCCAGCCCTGCTCTGAAAAAAAACACGAAGGTCACCATGTGCTTCCTCTCAAGCTGCATTTCCACCCCTGGGGAATCCATAGGGCAGATCTGGACCTACTTCTCAGCATAACTCTCAGGGCTGTTTGTGCCCCTTGTCATGCTTTTGCTGGTCAAGTTGAAGTCACGTACTATTCTCTCCCTTGAGCCGATTGCTGGCCTTTATTATCAGCATGGTGCATTTTTCATTTTTAAAATTTTTATTTTTTAAATTGAGACCATAGGAACTTCTGAAAATAAAGCAATTTAAAGCCGTGTGAACTGACAATCTTGAATTTCTCATAGAGCAGAGCCCAGTCTCACCGCCTCTTACGATACCCCTAGCTGGCTGTTCACTTCATGCTACCAGCCTTGACCACTCACCTTTTTTGTCCTTCTGCCATAAACACAGAAAGATTAACCTACAAACAGCTACCATGTGGAAGGCAATGCTGTCCTCCACAGGAACTTCTGCAGAATATTTTTCAAAGGAGCCTGCTAAACTCTTCCAGAAAGTAGATAATGTTATCAAAAAAATACATGCTTAAAAATACTTACATAAAAATGCAGAGTTCTTTACATGTAGCCTATCTGTAGATGAAAATCCTAGATTTATTAATTTTGACAGCACACTCAAGTAAACAGTTTATATGCCTCAGATTGCTTTGCTGTGAAAAAAATGCATTTACAGAGAATTGTACAGAGAATAATTTTTTTTCACTCTCTGATATTAAAAACATTATTCACAGAGCACGTGGAACTATCTCACTTCAAGCTCGAACAGACTTTAAATCTGCATTTCCAGTTGCAGCAAAATAGTAAACAATCCTAAAATTTTATTATCTGCTAAATGTCTTCACGACGGCCTTTTGGACAAACTTTCCCTTTCTGTTCTTTGGGGAAGATATTTCATTACTAGAACATCATTTAACAACACCCTGCCATCTGTCATTTCACTAGCCATGGTTTTGGAACTCCATCACTGATTTCCTATTAACAAAGACTGTCTGGCCATTATCCTGTTTTTCCATCCTTCACCCTTAATCTGCTTGAATGATTTGGATTCATCTGAGATGACAACAATTCTGAAAAAGTAACTTCCCCGGGAGAATTAGTGAGAACATTCAAATGAAAGTATTTATCTATTTAGCTGAAGTGACTGCAATCGTTCCAAATATGACCTGAAACGATGGCTGCTGAAAACCTGTCACCTCCGCCCACTAGCAATATTGATGATCCTGCCACTCTACCCACCTTGTCATATATACTGTCCATCTGTACTTAAATTGTGTGCACTGTGTTCCTGAAAGCACCTTATAATAAAAAATCCTCTGTTACATGTCTGATTCTCTGATTGCTTTCATGCTATTCAAGAACTTGTCCTCAGAAAATAGTGAGATATTCACATATATTTGGCTCTTAGCTATTGCTTCACAAGTCAAATGTGCAATAAACTAAACAGAACTAGCCTCATTGACTACAAAGCCAATCAAAATAAAAGTTTGACTGAGGTATTTAGGTTCAACATATTTATTCTCAAAAACCACAGTAAACTACTCTCTTCTGCTTTTACTTAGGAGAAAGGTGTTAAAGTTTGATGCATCTCGAAGGAGACAACAGCCTCACAGACAGGGAATTTTGGTGCTGTATTGAAAGGTTAGCTCACAATCATTGCATCTTATTCCTTCGCTATCTTGAGCATCTCCTGCATTTTGAAACATGACACACAAAACTGAACACTACATTCCTGATGAAGCTTTATTAACATCGACTGCACTTTCTTGTCTTACATGACACTCATACTAAAATCCTGCAGAATGATATCTGGCAGTTTCATTACAATCTCACCTTCTTTAACAGTGTGAAGCAATGTGATGCCTTTTCTGCAGCATGGGAATCAAGTGCAGGCATGGATTGTGCCCTCCCTGCCTTGTGCTCCTGCCAGCTGTGCTGAACCTTTTTGTGAGCTGCACTCGAAGTCGCTTCACAGAAACCTGGATTATAAATTATTTTCCAGATAAAGTCTATTTTCCCTTTTGTTTGGTTTTAATTTGAAAAAAATGAACCAACAAATAAGAAACAAAACCCACATGGAGTAAAGTACTGCTGAAGAAGCAGAGCTGGTTGTGATGCCATTTGGTCCTCCTACCAACCCTTCCCCACTCTCAACTGCTCACTCTCCATTTTGTACCTGTGTGTTTGGCTATCTTGTAGGTCTTACGACCTAAAAAGCTCCCACTTCTAAAGCGTGCTAATTGTCCTTGCTTTTATATATACATATATCTATGTGTGCGCACAACTTCATGTATACTGGCCCAGCAGAACAAAGCTTTAGTAAATAGTACTGCTCCAGCATTCTACAGACTGCTGTCATGTATGCATTCTATATGTTAGGATGATGCAGTGCAGATACAAGACACCATCCACTTTGCTCATGCACAGGCACATGCACACACACAAGAAGAGCCAATCTCTCTACAACAGTCTCATGGGGTCCAGAGAAGTTTCTGAGAAGGCAGCAGAATTGTACCCACACCAGCAGAGGAGGCTTAGTGATGGAAACACAAATTATGCAGACTTAACCACAAAGCTTTTGCAGATTTCTGTTGCGTTTGGTATGAATATAACAGAAAGTATTTCAGCAAGAACACCACTTCCTGGGGATTAATGACAGCTGGGAGCTGATTAATCCCAGTCAGTCACATTCTCCACATGTACCCCTCACAAGTGTTATTTTTATCAAGCAGAAAACAAGGGCCCAGCCTGGAACTTCAACTCCAAAATGCCGTAATCCAAACTCAGGATTGAACCAGACAGCCGTGTCTCAGGCGTGTCCCGAGGTCTCATCTGGACAACCTCCTCTCAGCCCAGCCTCTCTTAGTTAAGACAGTGAAAGCTGTGCCAGACCCACTGACTTCACTGGATTTCTTCATTTTTTAACAAATCTCAGGAGAAAGAAAAATGCAGGAGTTTGTTGATATTTCAGTGCTTAACTGAAATCCCTGCCTTTATCCTACACAAAGCCAAGCACCTCCTGCTAACTTCCTCCTTCACAATAAGACCAATCTGTTTATTGCTCATCGGAAGCAGAATGGACAGGGCTGGAAATAATTAATGTGAATCGCTCACCAGCTGCAAACTCATTTCAGACCTATTTTATAAGAGCTGTCGGTCTCCCAGTCCTCCTCCTGGACATCAGCACTTCTGTCCTCCCCATCTCTTCCTCCTCGCCCACTGTTGGGCTGCTGTCCTTCCCATTGTTGTGTGTCTGCCAGCCTTGCTGTCCTGGTTTCCTCTAAATTGTCACCACCTGAATATAGCTGATGTTTTCTTAAACAAGCAAAACATCAACAAACACTTTGAAAGACTGAATGAAGATTTATCTATCATTAAAAATGGAACTGCTACACCCAGTATATACAACTATATATAACTGCTATACCCAGTACATACACATGTATGTATGCTATACATACATGTGTGTATACACATTCCCCTTATTTACCTCTGGATTTTGAGCTCTAGTCACTACTTTGACTACAAAAGATCCTGTCTAAGTGCTAACTAGAACCAACATTAGAGATGAATAGGGAAATATTTTTGAGGCTGAATCTATGGAAAGCTCATAGCAGATAAGTTCTATCTTATTTTAAATCACAGCTGTGACTGAGCCTCAGGTGAAGCAATACTTACAAAAATTGCTTGTCCTTCAAGTTGACCCTAGAAAAAATGAAAACAGGATTTGTTAATGAAGTAACACACTAAAAAGAGATTGCAAATACACATAAGTAATGGGTCAGCAAACAAAAACAAGGTCAGTGCTGCATCATAAGGTGTTATTTGAGTCTATTATTTACTTGCATGAGTACAGACTCTTTTTGCAGGGAGTAAGAATTATCATTGTCAGGATAAAGACAATAAAAATGTGATGTTTGATCTTTATTGGCATTACCAGCAAGAATGCTATTTGATGGATTGAAAAAAATAAGTGAGAAATACAGAGATAAAGATGAGAAGGGAGAAAATAATGTGTTAATCAATAAATAACATATCATGGCCACAAGATACTTTCATTTGCCATGATCCCAGAAACCTACAGGAGTCAGAGCCAAAACTGAGTGACTGCTGGAAATCTGAGCAACTCTCTCCCCGATGCTTCCTACAGGGAAGACTGCTGAGCATGGCCCAACATGGGCCAAAGAGAAGCAGTGAATGTATATCATGGAACAGCAGATGGGAAGGCTAAGGAAAAGAGAGGTGAGAAAATAAAAAAGAAAGAAAATGAGAGAGGAAGAAAAAGTCAAATTGTAAATAAGAACCACAAAATCAAGACCCTGCAATGCTCTATACGCACACATAAGGTTTTGATTCCTGTGCTGGTAGTGTTGTTGTCTTGGGGACAGACTCTGCTCTTTACAGAGCGCATTGTGGAAGTGTTCCCTCACTGCATCTGCCCCAAGATGCTATTCCAACCTTTGCCTGAGCCAAGGCTGGAAAATCACTGATTCTTCCTTGTTGAGCTCAAAGAGCAGGTTCCCGCCACTGAGTGGATGCAAGTGTGCTTCATAAGATCTTTTTAAAAGCAGACAGCATTAAAACCATCTAGAAGCACAGAGGGATCGCCTTCATCTCAGCACTAATTGCAGCAGAAGAGCATGGGCAGCATTCCTTTGTGAGTGGAAATTGAAGGTCAGATTGGACAGAGAAAGCAGAGAGAAAAATAAGAATGTAGAGGGCAGATAAAAGGAAAAACAGAAAAGTAAAACAGCCAAAGAAAAGTGGAAAAATAGGAAGCAATGAGAAAAAGTGCTTGTAAGAACCAAAGAAATGGAAGCTAAGAATCTTCTATGGGAGAGATTTGCACAAATGCAACAAAACAGCATGATTAATCTTTAAATTCCATCCTTTGGGAGACAACAGTCTCACAGAGATATAAAAAGAAAACATTGAAAACTACTTGTCCCCTTTAACTCTGTGCACTCACTCGTCTGTGCCAGACGCTGCAATATACACACACTGATATACAGGCTGCACAAATCCCCCTTCCTGCACAAAAGCGCACATTTGAACTTAAAAGTTCTCTTTCAGTAGACACCAGAGGTCAGTACTAGTAAGATACCAACAACTTCCAAAATTTTATGTAGTAAGTTAGCCCAACAATGTGGAGAAAATTGTGTCGGTCCTCTGAGTGGGTTTCTGAAAAGCTTTGTGGTTTCTTTTTTGCTCAGTGCACCTATCCTCCATGGGGCTCCGATCCTCCATGTAATTCACATCAAACAGGGAGCTGCAACTTCACACTTGCACGTTCCACTGTTCTGCTCTGACTGCTGATGAACACTCACCATGCTCAGCATATCCAGGCTCAGGGGAACGTCGTGTGAGAGCTGCTTAACTGCTTTGTCACCTTCAACCTCTGAGTAGAAGACCTTGCAAAGAAGATACAGTTTAAGTGATTAATGCAATAATGCAGTACTGTACAATGATTTAAAAACAACTGCAATGTTATCACTTTCTGAACAGCAGTTAAGTCTGTGATTCCCTACACTTTCAAAACCCATGAAAAGCTAACATCCCTTAATATTACCTTAATATTTGGTAGAAATCGTCAGCATGACCAGAGGCCACCGTCTTGCAGTGTTTATGCTAATCTTATGTTAAATATGGCCCAGCTTTTGGTGCACTCTTGAGCTGATCTGTGTACCTGCTTTGGCCATGATCTATTTGGACAGCTGTTGATTTGTGGGACTGATCTGCACAAGTTTGGTGTTTTACTTCATATAAAGAAGATGTTATGTATGTATGTATGATCATGCTACTACCAAAATTGCTGTGTCATAAATGTCTTCCTTCACGTCTACTGTTGCATACAGGAGACTAATGAACCAGAAATAATTTCATTTCGTATGCAAACAGACACTGAGATGCCAGAGAGTCAAATGATAACATAAAGTGAAGAAGGTTTGCATACAGCACAATTAATACTAGGTTTGTCATTGCTTTCGTTATTAGATCATGCATGAGCTCAAGAGTTAAAAATAAACTGGGACATAAATATTTCATCTACTAAATGAATAGTGAAAAATACAATTTGTGATACGGAGTTCTGTTAGTACTGCTTTGAAAAATATTGCGACTTAGAGAACCATCACTTAAACTGGCAGAATTTGCAAGTAGTCAGAGTCCCTTTTTTGGAGCTGACACCTGAACTATTAGCAATATTCTCACACTCACCTCTTCTGCGACTTCCACAGTTCTGTGTGCTGCATTATGAGCATCTTCCTAACTATAGAAACAGCTCTACAATTGGATTGGATTAGTGTCATCTACATGACCATGTGATGAAGGGGATGTGTATCAAAAATAACAGTTTCTAGAAATTCACTCACTCTCCTATTGTATGTTACTACTAAGGTTCACCATGTATGCTTTGTGTAAAACTGAGTATTGTGTTCTGTTCACTTTTACTGAAAAATCTGAATCTCTTCACTGACAAAACAAATAAAAAGTTCCAATCTTTTTCATGCTAATTCCTCTCTGATTAACATCTGTTTGGCTACTGAGTTTCATTGCCCTGGAATAGCAATTGAAGGAAAATCCAATGAACCTCTTTTTTGTTGAGAAAATGAATGGCAATTTGTGCCCATTGTTTTCTGTTTGCACTTTCAAATAGTGCCCAGTTTAGGCTAGCCACTCTGTTACTGCTCAGTGTGCAGAGGGGAACTGGGAAAGGGTCTGAAAGCTCCAGAACTGCCGGCTGAAACAGGAAAACCAACAGCTTCTCTGAGAGAGAAGGGTAAAGAGGTAAAGAGGCAAAGAGACAGATTCTGGAATAGTGAGTGCTGCTAAAGTACTGCTCAGGCTGGAGGTACAAACCTATGGATCCAAACAGTCCTAAAATCACCACAGACCTCCTTTCATTTGCACAGTGTAGTATTGACCTGCTCTGCTGTACTTCATTGCTTTATCAGCTGCAGAGAGCATCGAGACGCTTTCATGGAAGCCACTAAAGGAAAGCAATCTATACCCAGTATAAGCCGCTGGCAGCCAACCCAAATTCCCATCATAGCTCCCTTTGAACATGCAAACTGCCTGTTTCTTAAAGTTACAGTTCCATCAGTCACCCGTTCCCTGAACACCTTCCTGGCAATAGCATTATTTTTGGAGAGCAGGCTGTCATGCTTTGCTCTGCTGTGCATGTGCAGTTTTGAGGCTGCTCTCTGCTAACAGCATAAGGGATCACTTACTGTATATCCTGTGATGGTGCTTGCGTGCTGCTTTGGCATCCTCCATTGCACACTGAAAGCTGTGCAGTTCAGCGAATCCAGCAGTATGTCTAGAGGAGGTCCCAGTCTATCTGCTGAAAACGAAAAGACATTATGTAAGAATCCATAAGGCAGAAAAATGATCACGTGGCATCAACTATTCATAAAGAGTCGTGTGCTGCCTTCTTTAAAAACTGCTAGACATGAACTGCTATTTGTGTGTCACAGAATCACATAATCACGGAGTCACAGAATCTCAGAATGGTTTGGGTTGGCAGGATAGTAGAGTCCACCCAGTTCCATCCCCTTGCTGTGTGCTGGCTGCCCCCACCAGCTCAGGCTGCCCATGGCCCCATCCAACCCGCCCTTGAGCACTGCCAGGCGTTGGGCACTTCAGCTCTCTGGGCAGCAGTGTCAGCGCCTCACCGCTCTCTGAGTAAAGAAGCTCCTTGTAACATCCAACCTTGATATCCCTTCTTTTAGTTTAAAAACATTGCCCCTTGTCGTGTCACTATGTGTCTGTATAAAAAGTCAGTCTCCCTCCTGTTTATAAGCTCCCCTTAAGTACTAGAAGGCCTTCTGACAGGGTGCACCCTTTCCCTTGCCCCAAGGCAGCAAGGAATGAAAGGACTGAGGAGGGGGGAGGACATCCCCTGTTTGTGCTAAGCATCTTTTCTCACCTCAGAACATCTTGTGGACACCTCATCCACCAGGCCTCATATTCCCACATGTTCTAGTATGGGAAAAACTAAACCAAGACCAAACCATGCCCCATCCTCAGCCCTTTTCTGTTTTAGCACAGGCTGAGAAACCTTCCTTATGGGCCATCAAGAAATCTCCTGATGACTACCAACCTCTGATGCCTCAGTCCCTCAGTCATCAGCTACAGATAGGAAAGCCAATTGCTTAAGCAAGAAGCTAAGTTTATAAGAAAAGCACAAATATGCCCTCAGTTCCTCCCAGTCCCTAAGCTATAGCGGTTGGTTCGCTCCTCTTGAACCTCTCAATATTGTCATATGGCTATTCCGATCTCACAGGACCTCTCCATATCCTTCTCTTTTCTTTGCACGCTTTGGCCTTTCAGTACACTGGCAAATTTGGCTGCTTTAAAGAAAACACTGGAAGATCAGAAAACCCTGAGATACATTTCTCTAGTAACACATAAATGCCTGCATTTGCTGCTTGAGAAAGGGACAGGCAGAGATGGTTGTCTGCTCTGCAGCCAGAGCAAATGTGGCTCAACACAAACCTCACGCTGCTACACAGGGGACCAAGGCACTCCTCTAGAAGTTCCCAGTTTTCAAATACATACAGTTTCTTTGGTGGAACTGTCAAAAACTCTTATCAATTAACTGAAGATAATTAGCTTTAAAGAAAAATAAATAAAAGCACATGATCACTAAGAGCAGCTTTGAGGAGAAACTCTCCTATTTCTCATCAGGCTGGGGACATCTCAGTTCAGTGTGGGCAGAGCAAATTATGAGGGTGCTGCAAACATGGAGCAGGGCATGCCAAAAAATAAAAAATCCTAAAATGTCCCAGAGAAAGCAGCAGCAGCAGGATACCTTTCCTGGCTGATGAGATACAGACATGTGTTCGGAAGCCGCCATAACACTCATCTTGTGATCTAAGGCAGCAACCTCCCAGCCGGAGCTTGTTGACAATGAGAATTGTGCAGTGCATGCAACAGGTTACCAGGATCAAGGATTTTAACACAAACTGTCCCAACTGCTATCATTCGTGGGCTTGAAACCAAACTCATGAAACAAACAGCTGCAACAGAGAATTGATTTAAATTTTAATGTTTTAAATGTTTTAATGGCAGCTCCATGTTTTCATAGGCAATGGTTTTTACTTTACTTATGTTTTTGTATGCCCTTACTTAAACAAACTGTAATTAAAGGGCATCTTTTTTTCCCCACTAATTCTGATAAAAAATCAAGAACAATCAAGCTATTGTAAAGGTAATTTTTAGATGGGAAGCACGCCTACAACTGATTTGTCATTCCCACCAACATATTTGATTTGAACTAGAATACAAAACATAGCAGCTTACAATCTCTGCAGAGTATCAATCAACATCAATACCTGAGAAGTTAAACCAAAAGCAGACCTGATAGTCTTGCCCTTTTCATGCTGACTCTCTATTTTCCCTTGATATGAAAAGCTGTTTTACAGTTTTAGTCTGAATGAACAAGTACGACCAGGTTAATATTTGGTTAACATCAAAAGCTCATTGTTTTCAAGTTCCCCATTACTTTCAAGTTACCTATAACTTTCAAGTTACCAAGTTACTCTTCTCCAGTAAAAAAACCCAAGACAATGTTGGTACGATCATGAAAGGATAACTATAAATGAAGCTTAAGAGAGCCATCCTTCTTTCCCTGTTCATTCCTTACACCTGAAGCTTTAGGTATTCTTAGTGGAAAATAAATCCCAAGGACTCCCGGTGGTTATGTCCCGGGCAAAACTGCACAAAAACTTCTACACTGGGACCACACTAAGAAATTTTCTTTTACTATTGAAACTATACAGGAAAAGAAATACCAACCAACCAAATGAACAAACATACAGCTTCAGGAAAAGGCACAAGCCAGTTGTATGTTACTGGCTTACATCTCCTACGCGCCTAAGGATCTTGCTTCTCAATAAATCCTGAAAACGAAAATGCTCTTTAGCATCTACAAGAATGATTTAAGTTGGAAGGAACATTAAAGGCCATCTAGTTCCAAACCCCTGCTGTGGGCAGAACCACCAGCCACTAGATCACTCTACCCAGGATCCCATCCAACCTGGCCTTGAACACCATCATGGAGAAGTTCTTGTGGATGTATTAGAGCAGTGTTCCACTTGTACGATAAAGTGGGGAAACATTCTTAGCACTCTGCCTACGCTAATTGTCCTTTTTCACTGTGATGATCTAAGCACAACTAGTGGAATCATTCAAAACAGCTGCAGTCCACACTAGCAGGATCTTACTCCACAGATCCAAGCCTCCAGTCAGAACTCTGATCTCTGTCCCAGCACTTTCCATTTCCCAAGCAGCAAAACTCAGAGCTGCAGCCTCCCTCAGCAACTCTCCAGGGACATGGTGAATGTCTTCCTTCCCCAGCTTACAGGGAATGGATGTGGAACAGAGCACGTCCTGAACAAACAAACACAGTCAGCGCTTTGGGCAGTGGAGCCAAGCAACCCACAGGCTTTTAAGCTTGCTCCTGAGATGCTAAGAACTACCCAGGACACTAACGATAGACTGGACAGGCTGCCCAGGGAAGCTGGTGGAGTCACCATCCTTGTAGGTGTTCAAGAAATGTGTAGATGTGGCACAGAGGGACAAAGTTAGTGGGCATGGTGTTGATGGCCTGGACAGATGATCTTAGAGGTGATTCTGTGATTCTGTGATACATTCATATATTTTAATGGCCTGTACAGTGTCTGGCACAAGTCCAGGCTCCTAGGGAAAAGCGTGAGATGGTTTGGAGAACAGCACAAATCACAGACCATTTTCATAAGCCAGTATGTACATATTCTGGGAAGGAAAGAAGTTCAGCCATAAACATCAGTCAAGTCTTGGTATGCTACTTGCTCTCTGAGCCCTCATCTACTTTATTAGCCTAGACTCAGTCTCGTACATCTCTACTTTTCTTGGTAGCTCTGAACACATCAGTGCGTGCCACCTCTTTTTGCTTACCTCCTGCCCTCAGAGGCACTTATAAAAGACAAGAGCCTCTGTCTTAGAAACAATAGCACTGTAAGGCAGCACTGCACATTTAGAATTATCTCTTGATTCTTCACTATACTCTCTGAGGTAGATTGATATTAGAGCTGAAACAATAATAAAGGGAAACAACAACAACCCCATAACTCCAACATATTCATGCCTTCTTTGTATTTCCTGTCAGTCAGACAAGTTTGTACAGGAGGCACAGTTGCTGAAATAACAAATTTTAACCAACAATGACAAATATTCAAACAAGGCAAGCTTCAAATTAATGTTCTAAACACACTATAGGCCCATAAAATTATATTAATAGTTAATAGAATATATTAATTACATTAATATATTAATAAAATATTAAAAAGTATTTGGTGAATAATTTGGAATAACAAATACATTTGAAAAAAATGCAGTCGATGTGCAGACTCTCTGCAAGCACAGACAGGCAACACCCGCTAATAAAGACCTGCCATGAATTATTCACCCAAACCTACCAAACACTATTATCTCCAGTTTGCAGATGATGAAAGAGACACAGAGTGCCAAATACTGATCTCAGTTACACTGGTGTGTAAACTGCCTCTGAAGGACTGAGTCCTAACTTACGACAGAGAAAACGAGAGCAAGGGGCTGCAGAAGTTAATACTTCCACTTTCTTTGCTTAATTCTCCATAAAAGAATTTCTCTAGCACTATAGACCAGCAGAAAGTGTGTTCAGGAACCAAATACCAATGCCTTCAGAGCCCAGCACTTCCCAAGGAGCGGCCCCAGCCTATGCTGAACAACGATCATAGAATAGCAGAATCACAGAATTGTTAAGGTTGGAAAAGACCCCCAAGGTCATCTAGTCCTACCAACAATCCACCACCACTACAGCCATTAACCATGTCTGTAAAAACATTCAGATATGTGAGACCATCCTACCTGGCATCGAGCTGCTCCTGACCACACGAAGCCAAGAAAAGAACCCCAGCAATGCAAAGAGAAGTATCTCATGCTGCACAGCTGTCACCACGGTTTTCCACAGCCACCCTGCAGACCTTGCAGCTTGTTGATAGGTATCTGGGGACTCAGAGGTGCTTCTTGACTGCCAGATTCCAAATTTTACACAACCCATCAGAAAGCAAAGAATTGTCCATTTCTGGACTGTAACTATCGTTCATAACCATCACAGAGGAGCCGCAGGACAGACACAAGCAATGTTTATGTCACAGAGATGCAGAAGATGTCACAGCTTCCAAACAGTCATACTGCAGCATTTTATCAGAGCAGATTGTCAACTGATCACAACTGATGCTTTTTTAAAGCAGCACTGCTTTACTATCAGATCATTTTGAGATAAATGCATGCAAGATGTTACAGGACATTGTGTAGTAGGTGCACTAAAAATTACGTTAAAACTGATCTGAACATTTATGGCTGTTTAGTACAGAGGTCCTGCTTAGATAATAAAATACACTTCGGACACTTCCAAGCCAAAGCATAAATGTTTACTGCTTCCCCTTCTCCTGCTCCTTTTACAAGACTATGTGCCACAGCTCTTCCCAGACAGAAGACTTGATCATATAATTCTTAAAGTTGGAAGGACTCTTCAAAGATAATTTAGTCCAACTTCCCTGCAATGAGCAGAGACATCCAACTTCCCTGCAATGAGCAGACACATCCACAAACAGATCAACTTGCTCAGAACATGGTCAAAACTTGAATGCCCATAGTTAGCGAGCTTCCACCACATCTCTGGGCAACCTGTTCCAGTGCCTTTTCTTACCCTCATTGTAAAAAACTTCTTCCTAATATCCAACCAGTCACTTCTCTTTAGGTTTGAAACCACTTCCCCGTGTCCTTTCACCACAGCTCTACTAAAGAGTGTTCCCTTCATTTCTGTAGCTCCCCTTCAGATACTGAAAGACTGCTTTCACATCTGTCCAGAGCCTTCTCTTTTCCAGGCTGAACAGCTCCAGCTCTCACAGCTGGTCCTTGTAGGAGAGGTATTCCATTCCTTAGAACATTTTTGAGGCCCTCCTCTGGATGTGCTGGATGTGCTCCAACAGATCAACTCAGTCCTGTTCTGAGGACTTCACATCTGGATGCAGTACTCCAGGCAAGGTTTCACCAGCACAGAGCAGAGGGACAGGATAATCCTTTCCACCCTTCTTAAAAATGGATGTCATGTTGTCTTTTTTCCAGTCAACAGGGATTTCACCTGATTGCCATGACTTTTCAAATATTACTGAGAATGGCTTCGCAAGTACATCAGCCAGTTACCTCAGAACTCTGGGATGCACCTCATCAGGACCCATAGAGTTGTGGATATTCAGGTTCCTCGGGCAGACTGCCTGTGTTATTCTCAAGTGGAGGTAACCCTCTTGGGCTTTCCCTTTCTGGTTAAGTACCTCTAAAAGCCTTTCTTGTTTATCTTGGCATTCCATGCCAAGTTCAGTTCAAGCTGGGCCCTGGCTTGCCCATCCGTACATAGCCTAACAACTTCCCTATGCTCCTCTTATGGTACGTGCTCCTGCTTCCACCATGTATTTTCTTCTTGCTCTGCAGTTTGACCACCAGGTCCCAGTTCGGCCATGTCAGACTCTTGCCTTTCTTTCCTGACTTGCTATATCTGGGGATTGAGAGCTCTTGTGCCCCGAGTAAAGCTTCCTTAAAAATCTGCTAACTCTGCTCTGCACTCTGACCCATGAGGACAGTTTCCCAGAGTGTTTTGTTGACTAACTCCTTGAAAAGCTGGAAGTTAGTTTCCCTAAAATTTAGCATCCTAATTTTACTCTTTGCCTATTTCAGTATCCCTCAGGAGCATGAACTCCACCACAGTATGATCACTCAGACAGCCTTCACTCCTAATGTCACCGATCACTTCATTTGCATTGGTGAGCAATGTATTGCATCTCCCCTGGTGGGGCCATCTATTACTTGGCTCAAAGAAGTTATCCTCAGTGAATTCCAGGACTCCCTACAGCTCACCATACTACTTTTCCAGCAGATGTCTGTGTAGCTGAAGCCCACCAGGAAGATGAGCACTTGTGACCTGCAAAGCTCCTCTGCAGTAAGATTCTGTCTATGCACAAGATAGCTTTGATAAAGAACAAGGAATCAATTTATATAAAAATAAAACGAAACATACTCTGCGTTAATACAGGTATTCTCCTTTCCAACCAAGGAGGTACAGAAAGTTTGATATTGCCCAAAATGCTTTGATGAAACCAGTGACAGAACAATGTTGAATGGGCAGTGTCACATTTAATTCTCTCCTTACAGCTATTTATTTTCTTGTTTATACACTTCTTTGGTTCTGTACTTGCAAATATATGCAAAAGCTGCCAAAACAGTGAAGAAGTCACAAAACAAGCTGTTCACTTGACCTAAAGAATACATAATCCTCTCTCTCAGCTGGAGTTAATTTAATTTAAGTTTTATTCTTCACAAAAGAAACTAATTAAAAATGGTCAAAAAAGGACATCATTATCCCAACTATAGAGTTAATAATTCTGTTGTTGCTCCTGCTGCCTCAGCCCTCATTTCAGCTCACCCTGCTTTACTGCTAGTAGAAACTCTTCCAGTAAAGTCAATATCCATTCAAAGAGTTGGCAGATTCCTAGGTATGGCATTGTGCTCCTGCTCTCTCTCACCTGTCCTGAGTGAGAACTGGGACTCTGGTAGGCTTCAGATGGTGCTGCCTGCAGGTAAGCAGAAAGATGTGAGAGAATGATGTGCCCAGCACCACTTTCCTCTCCCCTGGAAGATAAATGCCACGCAACAGCCTCTGCCCAGACATCAAATTCCTCTACACCATCACTGTGAGATCACAGTGTGTGAAGTGCCTGCTGGGAATGCTCTCCAATCTGTGCCAAGCAGCAAAATACAGTGTCTTGAGATGCCCCTCCTTATCCTGAGTCTGCCCACAGAGATTTCACTACCACTGTGATTTTAAACAAAATCAGTTTGTGTAGATAATGGGAAGATTTTAAATTACTCACACAATGTTCCAGCCCAATGAGACAGCTCTTATGCAGACATCCTCCAGCTACTGAGGGAAAACTGCTAGTGTGAACACAGACAAGTTCCTCTCAGCTCTGACGTGACCCCCAACTCTTACCAGAGGGATGAACAGTTAGTGAAAAAAAATATATATGGAAAAAACAACCTTCAAAACCAAGGTGTTTGAGGTAAGTTGAATAAACTTTGTTGGATTTTAATGGAAATTTCAAATTTTATTTTCATTCTGAATGAGACTGAAAATTTAGACTGATTGACAACAGCATTTTTTAAAAATATTCATGCATGGAATATCTGGAAAGATCAAGGTTACAATATTTCTGCTTAGCATTTTAGTATATTATATTTGGTTTTCTCTTTCCATTTTAACCATTTATGCTGTTTCAAATCATGCCATTAGTCACAGATCCTCACAACATCAAATAATGTACAAACAATAAAAAAACACAATTCACATGCAGTACTTTGATAACTCACTTTAGAGCAAAAACAGATCATTTCATCTTTAGTAGTTTGATATTCTGAAAATTATAATCTTCAGAGGTCAACAAAATGAGCTGAAATTTTCATTGTTTTATTTTTAAATCTCTGTGGGTAAGTACTAAGAGCTACTAACTGAAGGATTCTATTTTCTCTGTTGATGTGTCTCCTTTTTGTGTCCCATGAAATGAGAAATTTGCCATTGAAATGCTATCTGTCTTTAACATCATGAAATAAGGGAACAGGAATAAAAAATCATGCAAAACAATTCCAATGAATTCTGCAATAAAGTTCTTAGAACAAATCATCTCTAAAAAGAAAAATAACTTTAGACTTCTTTTGAGCCAAACATTATTTAATTTACTTCATTAATTTGTCAAAAAAAAAAAAAGGAATTTTATTAAAATGATATTTTATCACACTAAAGTTTTTGAGAAAAAAAATTACATCCATTCCTAGTGTCAAAATAAACTCTCTCGCTGAAATAATGGTGAAATTCCCATGTGTAAAACAATAAGCATCCAAAGGGCCTTTTTTCATTAATCTCCTTTTTATAGATTGGACTGGATTATGTAAATACTACAGCAGCATGAAGACAGCATGATGAACCAAAGAACATCAGGAAATCATAAATGAAAAAAACATGCCATCTTTCTATCTCTTTGAAGCATTTTTTGTTTCCCACCACTGGGTACAAAAGAAAACAAGAACCTCCCAACCACAATAATTACAGAAGATGACGACTGAAACAGGGAATTCTCAGGCAGTCTTTCTTGATCCTGCTTGTGGTACACTTAGTAGCAGCACCAATATAGAAAACTTAAAAAAACTGAGAAATTTTGGTAGTCAGTGCTCTGCACAAGTCACCTACTGAAGAGAAGCACAGGAGATGGATGCTGCATGGGGCATAGGTCAGAGCAGAGTGCTGCTGGTTCCTCTCCCAGCCATAACCCTGGCACATCCCAGATTGCAACATGGTGCATTTCCTTACCCTGCTGCTGATCCACTGGGTCCCAACAAGAGCAGATTCACTGGGTCACCTGCACATCAGCACAACCAGCACCACTGCCAAGACTGTGCCACTACTGCCCTACAGAAGCAGCGTGGTGGTTCATGTGTTGCAGTGATTAACACATTTTTGATCCATCCTTTCAAAATACTTAACAAGCCAATAGGAAACAGCAGCACCACCATAATGGCAGGCTTTGACCCATCTGACATTTTTCTGCTGCAGCCAGTATCATCTGCTATCTGTCCCAAGTACATTTAAGGTAATGGCCACTGGAGTATTTATAGCCCTAGGAAAAACAATGAAGGAAACAAAGCTAGAAACTTAAGCTATAACACAGTGCAGGGAATCCCACTAAAAACAAGCAGGCACAAGGTCACTGACAGCTTCATCATGACTTTTCCTGTGGTGGCACTGCAGGAAGGGGAAGGCTGAAATGTGGAAGCCCCACTGCTTGCATTCCTCCAGCTGGGTTCTGCTGCCAGTGGCTCTGCATGGTACAGTCACTTCCAAATGGGAGAAGGAGAAGCAGCAGCTGACTTTTTAAAGAATTGTTTAAGAACTAGAAAAAGAAAATATCTACCCAACGGATAGTTGTGCACCAGAACTGCACTGGGGGAATTCCTTCCTTCCTATTAGAAGTAGGATGAGCACTATCTCTGAGCAAAGGTTTAGCTTCTGTCCTGCCTTCATGAAAAGCTACAGACAGGGAAATCTTCAGATGTGCTGCCTGAATGGGACAAACCAAAGGAAACTCCACAGACAAGAAAAATTGTCATCAAGAGGTGTTGCCATATCTACCACAGAGACAAAGCAGCAGCTGGCTGCCTCCTTCTGCCCTACCATCTATCTAGGGCAGCTCTTTTCCCTTCTGTGCTGTCTCAGATGTCACCTATAAGAATTCAAGCTACTTGCTTAGCAAAAAAATAATGGCTATTCTCTGTTCTCTTGTTGGCAAAGTATCTGAGGAATGAAGGAACATAAACATAGGATGAGCTCCAGAGACAAAACTGGAAAAGTGGCAGGATGGCACGGACAGGACCTGGGTGGAGAAAGCAGGTGGGAAATGGCCCGTTTCCAAGATGTTCTGCTTCAAGACATAAAAAGTACAAGTTATAGGCACTGGAAACCTCTCCATAGGTGGCTACTACTGACTAAACACACAGAAAATTTAGTAATTTGGTTAGGATCATAGAATCATGGAATTATAGAATCGTGAGGGTTGGAAAAAATCTCCAAGATCATCTATTCCTACTGTCCACCTTCCACCGATATTGCCCACTAACTCACTTCCCCAAGTACCACACTCGATGTTTCATGAACACCTCCAGGGATGGTGACTCCACCACCTGGGCAGCCTGTTCCAGAGCAATAAAACTACTTCATACTAAAGTTAAAGAATGCATTATGTACCTAAATTGACCAGACTGCCTCTCCTACAGTTATTCTTTGATTTTATATTATAATGAAAGTTTCCCACAGTATACACCATGATGAAATCACCCAAATTGACAATATTCAATCTGATTATACATAATACTGAAGACATTTTTTTCCTGTTTATGAACAGTTCTGCACTGAGACACATGGTCCTCCAAACACTATTGAAAGCAGAAATCAGAGAACATGAATAAAGCTGATCACACAGCTTAAAGCCCTTAGCTGACTCTTAGGTATTCCCAGTGAAAATAAACTGTACTAAGGCGGGTAATACCATTCTGAAACGAAATGATGTGAGGATAAAGTCAACCTTCTACATTTTCTGAGTAGCTATAACATGGATAAAATGTATAGAACAATTGCATAACAAAGACTATATTAATTATAAAAAACGCAGCTATGTTATATATAGTCTATGAAAATGCTTTTCACATTTCATATAGTCTACGAAAATTTGCTTTTCTCATCAATGAGTAACACTTAAAGGAATATTTTTCAGGAGTTTGCTATCCAAAACTTACTATTTCCAATTACCATTTACATGGTAAAATGTTCATGCAACTTGAAAAATGTTCTCATTGATGCGTCTTAATCTCTTTATCTAGGACAAATTTCTCTTTCCAATTTCTTTTGAAACCAACTACAAAGCCAAACTCTTGAATAAATAGTTCACTTGCTACCAGAAACAAAATTCAAGGAGAGCTTATGGAAAAATGGAAATATGTCAGATAGAAAAACCTAAATCTCATAGATGCATAGTGTACACACATACACAAAAATTAAATTATAAAGAAGACAAAGTTGATCATGCGACAAACAGCAAATGTGCAGGATGGGGACAGGGCACGTCCACCAGCTAGCTGGCCACCATATATACTGCTGCATGAGGTTGTAGGACTTTGCATTTCCCTTCAATGAACTCCATGAGCATTCTGTCAGAGCATACTTCCAGCCTGTTTACGTCTGTTCTGTATGGCAGCCACAACCCTCTGATTTATCAGACAACTCCTCCAAGTTTTGTGTCTTCAGCAAATTTGTGGGGGTTGCACTCTGTCCCACCATCTAGGGCATTAATGTGAATGTTAAACAGTTGGACTTGCCAATAAGAACTGAGATGAATAAAGCACTGAGTGGCTCAGCCTTTGCATGCTCTTTGTCTCTGGGTGTCCTTCCATCCACTTTTTTCCTACTCTTATTTTCTGCTGGAGCAACTGCAAGAACCCTTCCTGTTGCCCTTCAAAACCTCACCAGATTCAATTCAAGTGGGCTTTGGTTTTTCTAACCACAATGTTACATGCTCAGACATTGTATTCTTTCTGGGATGCCTGCCTCTGCTTCCTCCTTTTGTATGTATGTATGAACTTCATCAGGAGTTCCCTGTGTACGCATGCAAGAATCTTGGTGCTTTTGACAGACTTTCTGCGTGACAAGATGGATCATTCTTCAGTTCGAAAACCAACCGTTTCCCCTGGACCTATGTCCCCTCTAGGGCTGTATCACGTGGAATCATTCTGAGCTGAAAGCTCGCTCTCCCAAAATGTAGCATCCATTCCCACCCTATTCTCTGGTTTTAGGATCCCATGTTTACTTAAATGCCAGCCTAACCCTTGTTAACTCACTTGGCTCTGGGACACACCTTTCTGTCCCTGACATTTCTAGTTTAAAGCTCTATGAATGAGGACAGTGGAATGGCTGACAGTGATATTTTGCCTTACATAGGTGGATCCCATGTAATCCTAGTAATCCTCAAACCCCAAAGAAGGTCTGACTATAAAAGGAAAATCTGTGATATTGACCCCAGCTATGCAAAAACATATTAGTACACTGAATCCTCCTCAAAACCATCTCTCTTATCAGCAGAACCACCAAAGGCCAGCTTGGGCCTCACACTGTAGCCAGGTAGTCATACTTGGTATGTCCAAGGTCTCCCTACGCATTCTCACTGCAAAAGCAGCAAGCCGTAATAGTCCAAGCCTGCTCTCTTCACAAAGTCCTCTATCTGAGTTCCCAACAAAGAGCAGAGGCCCCTAGATAGGGGCTTCAACTCATGTTGGAAGTTGAGGCTTCTGTGTCCCGTATCAGGGAGTCACCCACACCGCCACTCACTGCTTTCCTCAGTGCTGGTGCATGTCTTGCTGCAGATGGCTCAAGGTGCAGCACGGACTTAAGAAATCAGCTCAATTGCAAATGTCATTTTATTGCAGACTACTGGAGGCCGGGTCAGGGAGAAAATCTGGCATCTTCTCAAGAAGCAGCCATTTCTTCTCCAGATCAGTTTCTCCATAAGAATCAGGACAATTTCACTATCTTCTGCAAACATCAAGTCTTTCCATAAACTATTAACATCAGTAAAAAACAAAAACAACAACAAAACATAAAGGAAATTACTTGCATGCTATAAGTGACAGAAACAGAAATGTATTTTTAAACCTGAATCTGCACTAATACAGCAGAGGATACAGCTGTACATCAACTGTATATTAGAAGAGCTAGTATACAAGAACTGGGATGTGAAAGCAGCAAGGTTGACTGTCAAGAGACAACCTTTGCTGCACTAAAACTGAGACACTGAGACATGGAAATTTATCCCAGTGTAAGGAGACAGACCAACTCCATATGGGAACAGTAAATGACTGTGGGATAATTATAGCTGCATGCATCAGTACAGGTCAGAGGAGAACCTGCTGGAGAGAACCTTTGTGGAGAAGGACCTGGGTGTTCTGGTGGACAACAGGTTGGCAATGGGCCAGCAGTGTGCCCTTGTGGTGAAGAAGGTGGATGGTATCCTGGGGACATAAAAAGGGTGTGGCCAGCAGGTCAAGGGTGGTTATCTTCCCTTTCTGCTCTGCCCTGGTGAGGCCACATCTGGAGTACTGTGTCCAGTTCTGGGCTCCCCAGTACAAGTTCAATCACTTGCAGGTTTATATATTTTGTTCATATTTTTTTTTCTTAAAATGATCTTGTTGAAATTTCTCATGAATGTAAGAATTTAACTTATATGAGATTCTCTATAGTCTTTGCCCTTATGACTTCTTCAAAAGATTCTTGAGCTCAGCCACTCAAAACTTATGGTTAAAACCTTACACTCATAACAGTTCTTCAGACATGTTAGAAGAATTGGAATAATTTCTGTATTTGAAAGTAGCATGTCAACATCTGCAACATATTCATTTTGAACTGTACTGTAAGTTCCAAATGTGCACAGACATTGATATTTGAACCATCATTTTTGTAGGTGTCAATAATTTTAATGATTTTTAAAATCAAGAGAAGTGTGATGGACAATTTAGCTTGGGATCCTTCCATCTTGGAGATGTCTCTCTGTCAGCTATACCAGCCTGATTATCATCTGCACACACTGGAAAACTCAGAACCGCTCAGTGTCCCATTTTAGAACTGTTGTTTGTAATATGATTTTTACCAGCACTACTTAAAAAGAGTGTATTAACAACAAGGTAAGTTGAAAGTTAGCCTGGAAATACTTGATATGTGGATCACATGAAGCCAGAACTCAGTAACAACTTGACATGGTTCTTCTCTTCTAGGTCTAAATGTTTTTTGGGATAACTTTTTGCAATGCTTGAATGAAAGATCTTTTTGAGGAAACAAAAGCCCATATCTTTTGACTATGCAATTCAATGTCCATCAAGACACTAACAGAAGAAATGGCTTCTACCACAGCCTAATAACTGTATTCTTCCTGTTGGATAAAATGTTCCCTGGGACAATACTGCACATATTTCTCTTTAATTTGAAGCCAAAATCTTCAAGAACGCTCCTCATGGGCAGCCCTTGCTCCTACATCTGATTACAGAGCATTCAGTAGAAGAGCTGGTGTGAACCTGACTACACACTTCTCACCTGCAGGGTTTTATGGATCACTGCATCATTAGCTGGTTTGAGTTAGGTAACTGGTGTGAGGTAGCTTTCCCCCTAAGCCTCCAATCTTCAGAGGCTTATGCTCTTCTGAAGTAGTTACTCTCAAAGATGAATTCTGCTGTGCTTGTTCTCAGCTCAGAAGCTCTGAAAAGTCTGAAAAAATAACTTTCATCTTCTTTTCTTGTGTCCTGGATGTTCACAGCTATAAGTTATGAAGGCTTTGTTTTATACGAAAGAATTAATTTGGGTTTTACATGCAAGTATTGTTGAAAATTAAAAATAAAAAGAAATCAACCCTTCCATGTTCTTAGCCATAAGTATTTCCTTTCAGTTGAAATTAATTGTGAAGAATAGGTTTTTGTTTTTGTTTGTTTGTTTGCTTTCTCCCAAATAAGTCATTTGTTTGCATAGAACAAAATAAATAAAATAGGAAATTTGATTCAGGATCACAGTCAGCTTAGTCTCCTGCATGCCTGTTGTTTAGAAAGTCTTTTATTACATGATCACAGATCATTGCTGCACATTCACTACAAATACGCGCTGAAACTGTACATTTATTAGTGCATGAAATAAACAAATTATTAACCAGATCAATCTGGTCTGACTCAAGTCAAACAGATGTAAGGTTGAGCACTGAGATGTTCAATCTGAGAAATGAGAAACTCCCAGGTGTACTCTCAGCTAACTGATTAGTTTGTGGAGCACTGAAGAGATCTCATACACTGGAATCTTCTGTATTAAAACAGGATGTTCTTCTGATCCTCAGAATCTCTGAGATGACGAGTATTCAGAAGTCTTGCCATTACATTTAACCTTAACAATCCTCCAGAAAAAAAGAGCTTTTTTCTGCAAGGCACTCTAGAAGACAAGGAGTCACTAACATACATATAAGGTAACACACAATAAGGTAACACCTATCAGCCTTGACTAAAAAGGGGGTTCAGCTATGCTCCTAGTCCTCTTACAATCTTATGTGGCATGACTGGAGAAGAATAAAAGTGCAAAACCTCTCCATTTTTTAAAATGGGAAGCCTGCTGAGAATGACTGGCAAACCCTCAAAGCAAATCTCTGACAGCCTCAGGACAGGATGATTTCCCAAGGCTCGTCCTAATGCCTTAACTCCAACATCACTACTCTTCTACAAAGAATCACTGGGAAAACCAACCTCTTATGCAGCTATAATTTCACCCATTGTTAGCACTCTGTTGTCTAATTTTGCCTTTCTCAACACTGGTGGAAGGTGGTACAGTAGTTTTGGAAGCACTCATTCACTGAAAAGTTTCCTTTTACAGATGAAGACAGCGATTTCAGGATGGACAGAACAGAAAACATGTGATGAATAAAATCATGGAATCATAGAATTGTTTGAGTTGGAAAAGACACTTAAAGGTATCCTAGTCCTACTCCCCTGAAATGAACAGGGACACCTACAGCTAGATCAGGGTGCTCAGAGCCCTATACACCTGACATTCAGTTTCAGGGACCCGGCATCCACCACCTCTTTGGGCAACCAATTCCAGTGCTTCATTACTCTTACTGCAAAAACTTTTTACTTACATATTATTTAAATCTCCCGTCTTTTAGTTTGGAACCACTTCCCATTGTCCTGTCACAACACATTCTGCCAAACAGTCTGTCTTTTTCCTTCTTCCTGCCTGCCCTTTAGATACTGAAAGGCTACTCTCACGTCTTCCTAGAGCTGTCTTTTCTCCAGGCTGAACAGCCCATTTCCTCAGGCTGTCCTCATAGGAGAGGTGTTCCATCCCTTGGATCATTTTTGTGGCCCTCCTCTGGACACACTCCAACAGGTCCATGTCTCCTGTACTGAGGACTCCACAACGTACTTCAAAATGAGCTACTAATAGTGAGATATCAAGAAACATCTGAAGTGAAATAATTCTGTGCATTCCCTGCTAAAATTATATTTTCTTCTCCAGAGGGTATTAAGGAAATCTAGTAGCTCCCAAAGAAACACATGCACGAGGTGTCAGCGATACTGATCAAAGGCAGGAGCAATTACCAGAATATGAGCCCTAGCACTACAACACAAATCCAATCCAAAAATGCCCTACGGTGTTGTGACATAAGTTGCACCCAAACACAGTAAACAACCAACAAATCCATGCATAATTACTCCTTCTTTAAATTTATTGATGTTCAAGACACTGAACAGAATATTCTGATACCACATGCTTTGACCTATGTCAGAAACAATAAAAGAGTGATATTAATCTCCCGCCAGATATATTGTTCACAACTTCTTCACTAGTTTCAGCTCACACATATGAACCACCTCTGCCAGCAACGCAGCCCTGGCAACAGGCATCAACTTACTTTACCCTTATTTCTCTTCTTGGATAGGTTTTCTATTCAGCACCAGTTCAACCTTATCCTTTACAGGCAAGATTTCTTAAGACAGTGACTTAAAATTCATTCTAATGTTGCTCCAAAATTTGTAATAATTAAATCAACAAAACAGAAACTTTTCCCAAAGGTAGCTGCATTTTCCACATATGTAGACTGGATTGTCAAGGTACCTTGACCTATTTTGATATCTAAACAGGTCTAGATTTTCAAAAGTGTTCCACATCCAGCAGCTTTTATTATAGCCAGATTGTCTAAATAATTCTACTACTGCAGGTCAAGTCCTTTGGAAAAAAAAGTCATTTACTGTAGTGCTGACCTGTGAGCTAGGCTCTTTTGAAAATCTGACCCTGATATGAAATATCACAATCTTGTACAGTCTCCTTCAGACTTTAACACACCTGCATTCTCTGCATTCGCAGAGCTAGTCAGTGACATCTACCATTATGGGAAATTGACACAAGATAGGAAATTTTTAGCCCAGTTCTTTGTTTACACTCATCAAAAAATGTAATAATAATAATAATAATAATAATAAATCCCAAAGCATCAGAAAATAATATCTGATTTTCTCCATGCAGTCCAACTCAAGTTAAATATTTTACGGGGCTTTTGAATTTTACCCCGTGATACCAACAAAATAAAGTCACGGCATAGTGCAACAAGTTCATGCCATGAATATCCACGGGAAATCAGCTACCATTTTTTTCCTGCTATAATTCCCTAAAATCATACAACTACTAAAATCCAATGATATGTTTATATCAATAGCAGTGTTACACACTGCAGACCAGCTTTACCCTTTCCAGTCCAAGTTGACTGATTCTTGAAGCAGAAGTAGCAAGAAGCTGTTGCAGAAGGCAAAATCAAAAGAAAACAAACAAGCAAACAAACAAAAAACCCGAAAAACCAAAAAAAAGAAAACAGCACAAGTGCCAGCTTCAGGGAGAACAAGATTTAGAGAATCCCCACCTAATCTGCTCCCAACTACGCTATTCATCACACGATGTCTAAGGATTTGTTTTAAGCCCTTCCCAAAGTGTCTGGCATCCCATTTCCTTGTCTGCAGTGAATGAATCTTGTAACTGTAAATAAACGCTCAAATGAGTTTAACAGTCACCAGGATGTTATGAATTTGAGCACAACAGCTTTTTTCCTGAAGTTTAACAAACTGCATTTGTGGCAATGTTGCTATGTATTTTAACTTCACTAATACATTTCTGACTACTGCTTTCTGAAAGATTGGCCTTTGTAAGGTGAGTCCTGAATGAAAAATGTGGAAAAACAGAAGTGTATTTGACTATCTCTTCTGACACAAGAGAACTGCTGGCCAGCTCATTATTGAAGATGAACCAGTTTTATTGCATCTCTCAGTGAGACTTTTGGCTTCCACCCCAGATACTGCTCCTGTACAAGACCCACTTCCACCACGATTAAAAAGGCACAGTGAAAGCTGAATAAGAAACACACCAAACTTAAAGAACTTTCTATCTTATCTCTTCTTCATCCACTGCTGTGGGATGTGCAAATAAATCACAGCTCCGTCTTGCACTTAGCCATCCAGCATATGATCAGCAGCAGGAACAAGACAGAGATGTGAGAAACCTTGATACCTTGATACACATGTGCTCAGTGCATCAATAATAATGCAACCCAGCTGCAGGGCTCAAGGAATCCTATACATCCAACAGCCTGTGGGAGGATGCAGATGGAGTACTGCTGCACTCTGGAAGACTTTCCTCTTCAAATCTTGCTACAAGAGGATTTTCAGATGTTTACACATTTACAGTTTACATTCTGAAAAAAAACTGTTTCCAGATAAAACTGGTTACTTCTTACATGGAAAAAGAAATAGAAAAAAAATGATTGAATCAATCTGTACACATTAAGTAACATATATACACGGAGCTAACAAAAGTAAGATACACACAATGTCAGTGTGTTAAATTAATCTCCTCCACAAAACCATAAGTAATTTGTTTCCAAGCTCTAAAATAGTTTAATGCATAGGACTACGTTTCCACTAGTACTATTCAACTGTGCAAGTTGGGCTAGTATGTTAGCATAAAAACAGTTTTTAAATTATTTAAAAGTCTTTAAATATAGTTTACACTTTTCCATGCCCAGCTTCACAAGCCCAGTACTTTAATACAAGCTGCTAATCATCTCATTGACAGCTACCTTCCACCTAATTTTCTTAAGTAGTTAATTGTGGCTATTATGACAACCAAGGATCATGGGACTAGATCCCTAAGAGACAAGGTCAGACCAGTAAAATTAGCCATCTGTCCAGTAAGCGCTTTAAGATCAGGCTGTATTTAAGTATTAAGTTTCCAGCTGCACTGGCATATTGTTGTGTTTGTTGTTTTTATTCCACAAGAGCAAAAGAATGCACAGCACTGATTCTGAAAAGAAAGACAGAAAGACAGAAAGACAGAAAGACAGAAAGACAGAAAGACAGAAAGACAGAAAGAAAGAAAGAAAGAAAGAAAGAAAGAAAAAACACCAACACAGAATGCAAAACGGGTCTGATTCTGTGATTTTGTCAGCTGAGGCAAAATTCACTAAACTTATTAAATTTCCCGCTGATCTTATCCTGGTAAAATCAGTGATAAGATCAGCACTGACCCCAAAGACTGCACTATAGTCTCCAACTTTGAGACCTTTTGGAGCATCAGCATTTCCCCTAAGCAACACCATTTCTGAGTATCAGAATGCCTGACTTCACCACTCTCCATGTCCCATCTCAATGTTTACATCTCGCTTCGCTGTTTCACAGGCTGCAGACTGCAGGGGCTAAAAACGCCGCTCAGAGCCCAGGCTCCGAGCTTTCGAACGCTAACGACTACTTTGATTAAAGTGCAAAACCCTTTTGACACCAGCGGCAACTCCCTGGTTGGGTCGCAGTTAGCGCTCGGCCAGAGAGGCAGCATCGTGAAGAACCCAATGACGCACTCAGTACACAATAAAGTACAGCTTTCTGATAAAATTACTGCTTCCTCAGCTATTTTCTCTCGCATACTCTAGTCTTTGTCACACACACACTTTATCTACCACAGTCCCTGCCACAGCCAGAGGACAGCCCTGCAGCCAGAAGGACAGCACTGGGCAACCGCCTCCCACCTCTGCAAGCAGGTTGAGGGCTCCGGCTAACACAAGCAGCGTTTAGCTCATGGCTTCAGCCGGGTCTCGGTCAGTAAACTGAGTTATCGTACGGAAAATAAGAGAGAAGGGGTCGCTGATCCCGCCACTTCCCCGATGGGGAGGGCAGGTCGGGGAGCAGGACGAGGCTCGGGGCAGCACTCCGGCTTCTTTCAGTGCTCGGAGTCGCCCGACTGGACGCTCCCGCCCGGCCCAAGGGAAGGGTGCTCCAAGGAACGCCAGTTGTAAAGGGACCCGAAACTTCGCGGAGCGCTCAAGCCGAAGCTCTCGGAGCTCTCGGAGCAGTCTGTCTCCCTCCGCGAGCACCCGCCGCATCCCCGGCGGGAATCCCTACCTTGCCGCCGGGGGATGCTCCTCCGCGGCGCGGCCGTGCAGCCGATGCACGAAGCCAGCAGCAGCAGCAGCGAGGCAAGGCGACAGCGGCCCGGCACCTCCATGTGCTCCACGTTCCCCCGCCGCCCAGGCCGGGGGCCGAGGCCGGCGTCCCCTCTGCGCGGCAGCCGGACGGGGAGCAGGGCCAGGAGGGCGCGGCGCGCAGCGGAGCGGCTTTTACCCTCTCGGGGAGCAGGGTCGGGAAGGGAAGCGGGGGAGGAGGAGGCCGGGGCCGGCCCTTTGATAGGATTACAGCCGCCCCCGGGGTGGGCGGCGGCGCGAGGCTCGGCTCGCACCTCCCCGCGGGACGACGTCGGTCCGTGGCCCGGAGAGCTCCGAGCTCCCGAGCCCCGCGACGCCGCGGTGCCGTCCCTCGCCCGGCGCCCCGCGGGGCCACGCGGAACCCCGCCCCTGAGCCTGGGATGTCCTCGGCCCTCTGCTCTCCTCCGAGACCCCGGTTTGGCTGTTCGTCGCTCCGGAGGTCCGTTGACGCTTAGGGTTCCTGCCCGGATTCCCTGCGAGGGATGGGGTTGGAGGGGTAGCCGAGTACTGGAGCAAGATAAGCAGAGGATTCGATGAGGAAGTTGTTGTTGAGGTAAGAAGATAAATTAAGTTTAATCACCCCAGATGGAGGCTGAGACCTATCCCAGCCACTCAGACTAATATAGACACTCGATGGAGATTAGAGGGATGAAGTGAGGAAGGCAAGGGGAAGTCATGGAGTTTGAAGATCCAGGGGGAAAAGACAGGAGAAACTGAGCAGGAAACAGTCAGACACCCTTTTTGGAGCAATACTGTTCATGGGACAAAAACCCAAATCCATTTATTCCAGTAAATCTTTTTTGGACACTTGACAAATAGAGGAAGTTGCAAGAAACTTTGCCTTAGGCAGATGTAGGATTACCTGCACTCTGCTTTAGGTCTCATCCTAATCCTCGTTAGTTTAAACCCTGAAACATCAGAGTTGTTACGTCTGTAGGGTTTGTGTAGGCTTTGTTTTTGAAATGAACTTGAGTTATTTGTTTTGCTCTTCACTTTGATAACTTTGACTGGTTTGGGTGTCCATATAAATTATGCATATTCATTCAGTCTCTTTCTGAACGTTATTCAATTTCTAACACTAATACTTTGTTTAGTGAGTTCCAGTCTCTAATTTTATGACATAGGGTGGGAGGAGGGAGAGGAAAAATGTAAGAGATTGGAAGAAAAGTTCTGCAGGAATAATGCTGAGACAGGAGAAGAAGGAAAGCTGTAACCTTTCAAGATATGAGGACAGACAAGGAAACAGCGATGAAGCCCTTTTGGACAGAACATCAGAGAAAGGGAGTTGGTGCACACGTCCTTTAAAAACTCAATGAGAGCTTCAAGAAGTTGTTTGAGGGGGGAAATCAAAGTTGTCACTAGAGGTGGTGGAGAGGACATCTCCTGCCTACTCCAGGGATGAGGTAAGGAGACAGAAGGCTGGTCCCCATGGAGAGCACAGTATGTGAATTTTGGAAAGATCCCCATAGGGAGAGCATGTCCAAGGCTGTAAGAGACTGAAGATGAAGAATAGCTCTGCTTGCGTATTTGAGATGCCACATGCTCTTATCATCCAGCCTTCCTATGCAGAGCTGGAGGAATCACAGCATGTATAAAAGTGCAGGACCCAATGGCAGAAATTCCCTTTTGGTTTGCACTTCACATGATAGAAAATGAACTCTGTCTTTCTCTATTTCTGTGAACCTTACTGTGGACACATCAAGTCTTAGGACAACAAAATTTTTAGCAGTGATCTACACGGTTATCCATTCATAACATAAATAAAAATAAATAAAGAAAAACCCTACAATTATTTTCAACATCTGATTTAACAGTAAATCCCTGAGAAAGCAATTTTATGCTAAGAAAAGATAAAACAGGATGTCAATCCAAAGGCTCTTTAGTTCAAGTATGGAATTCTTTCTCTGTGGGCAGTTAAGTGAGGTTAGCAGGCTTTTCCATTGTGATTCATGGGGAAAAAAACATGTCTTTGTTCTAGGCCTTGTCTTCATTTGAAAGATATTTGCAATAAAAGGAGTGTATGAATTTATAGCATTTTCCAGGGAAGTTCCATATGTGGAAATATGTGGTCCAGAATAAGATTAAAAGAAAATCATTGAAGTCTTCTGGACTAAAAATAAAGAAAAGGGAGCATTTATGAAGGTATATAAGATTTTACTCCTTTATAGATGTTTCCATGATGATACTGTAACTCAGTTAAGGAACTTAAGAATAATGTATGTGCATATTTTCATAATTGTGAAACATGGATTTTTCTCTCTTCAAATGAAGTCTCAAAAATTTTGTTATTTTTTTTCTTCATGATCTACAGTTTTTGAAAAGCCAAATTCTGAAAATGCAGCATTGTGTCTAATCAACCATAATATATTGTTGATTTTCGTTAAGTGTTTTTCATGGATTTCACAGAATCATAGAATCACAGACTGGTTTAGCTTAACTTAAAGATCGCCTGGTTCCAACCCATCTGATCAGGAGGGTTTGCCACCCACCATATCAGGCTGCCCAGGATGCCATTCTACACGGCCTTAAAGGTCTCCAGAGGTGGGGCATCCACAATTTCTTTGGGCAATATGTTCCAGTGCATCTTCATCCTCTGAGGAGTAAGTTTCTTCCTAACATCCACCCTAAATTTCCCTTCTTTTAGTTTAAAGCCATTCCCCCTTATCACTATCAGATCATACAAAAAGTCTTATAAGCTCTCCTCAAGAATTGGAAGGCCACAATAAGTCTCTGCAGAGCCTTCTCCATTGTAAACAAGCCCAGCTTCCTCCACCTTTCTTCACAGCACAGAAGAGGTGCTCCAGCATTTTGGTCATCTTTGTGGCCTGCTCTAGACCCGCTCCAACCACTCCATGTCTTTCCTGTGCTGAGGGCTCCAGACCTGGATGCAGGGCCCAGATGGGACCTAACAAGGGCAGAGCAAAGGGGGAAGGTCACCTCCTTCTCCCTACTACCACCCCTGCTGATGCAGTCCAAGATGCAGTTGGCTTTCTGAGCTGCAAGTGCACACTGTTGGCTCATATTAAGTTTTCCATCTACCAAGATCCTCAAGTCCTTTTCTGCAGGGCTGCTCTCAGTGAGTTCTCCCAGTTTGTACACATATCTGAGATTGCCTCAACCCAAGTGCAACACCTTGTACTCGGTCTTTTTGAACCTCACATGTGGGCCTGCTTTTCAACTCTGTCCAGCTCCCTCTGTATAGCATCTCTTCCTTCTTTTGTGTCAACTACACCACTCAGCTCAGCATTGTCCACAAACTTTGTACGGGTAC
Source organism: Lagopus leucura (assembly GCF_019238085.1). NCBI lineage: Eukaryota > Metazoa > Chordata > Aves > Galliformes > Phasianidae > Lagopus > Lagopus leucura. The sequence goes on from NW_024962268.1 coordinate 15,126,501, forward strand.
ACTCAATTCCAATATCTGTGTCATTGACAAAGTTGTTGAAGAGCATAAGTCTGAAGCTGCAACCCTGAGGGACACCACTCATCACTGGCCTGCACCTGAACGTAGAGTCACTGACTACAACCCCACAGCTGTGATCATCAAACCGATTCTTTATTCACCTAATAGTCCAGACTTGAAATCTTTACCTCTCCAAGTTAAAGGCATTGCAGAAGCCTGCGGAGATGGCATTAGTTGCCCTTCCTTCAGGACCTTGGGATGCATGTAGTTCAGCCCCATGGACTTGCACACATTCTGTCTCATAAGTTAGTCTCTGATTTGCTCTGTTCTTATAATTGAGGTGGATAGGCCTCTCTTAACTCCAGCCTAGAAGTTCAGAGATGTGAGAGGCATGGAACACCTGACTGCTGATGAAGTCTGACGCAAAGAACTTGTTGAGTGCCTCAGCCATCTCCGTGTCTGTTGAAGCCAGTTCTCCCTTTTCATTTATCAAAGGAAGTATTCTCTCCTTTGCCTGTCTGATCAGTGTAGTACCTTCTTTTTATTTTGGACCCTTCACCAAGTATGGTTCCACCTGCACTTTGTCTTTACTGATCACATTTCTGAATATCCAGACAGCATCCCTGTATTATTCCTAGGCTGCTTGTTCCTGCTTCCACCTCATGAACTGTTGTAAAATTGTATAATTTCATCATCCCCTTCTTTTGATCAGCAGAACCTTACTCAGCCATAATAGTTTCTTGCCTCCTCTGCTTGATTTCTTATGGTTTGGATGGAGAGCTCTAATGCTCACAGAAAAGTATTCTTAAAGAGCTGCCAGCTCTGTTCTGCTCCTGTGTCCCTAAGGATCATTTCTGAGTGGATCTCATCCATAAATTTCCTAAACAACCTGAAGTTTGCTCGCTGAAGTTAAGGATCCTGCCTCTGCTCTTTGCTGGGCCCGTATTCCTCGAGATCATGAACTCAGCTAGGGCATGGTCACTCAGCCCAAACTGCCTCTGATCTTTACCTTTTTCATGATCTCCTCCATATTGGTGAGCATTAGGTCCAGTAATGCTTCACTCTGATTGGTCTGTCCAGTACCTGGAACAGAAAGTGCATAAAAGAAGTGCATAAAGCTCTCAGAGACTGCAGGAAACATTCAGCATGTACACATTTTCTCTTGGACTTTAAATATGATAGGAAATACCAAAGGATAACCTAAAATAAGGTACTCTGGGTGTCATTGTTGCAGTTTCTTCTTATATGTAACCTAGTCAATTATCTCATAGTTCTTTCTGCAGCTTATCTTTCCCTCTCACTCTCTCTCTATCTATATTTTTACTTTTACTCCATCCTGATTAGATTTGAAGAAAGTTGTGTTGGAACCTCTCCAGTAAAACTCTCTGAGGGTACCAAAATCCAAGCAGAACTTATTAATGGCATTTGCATAGAAATTTCAATGCAAATTTTACCTCTTTGAGCTTTTAAGGTGTGCTAAGGTAATTTACATATTTCACCATCATGATAATAACTCTAACATGAAATATTAAATATGTGTTATATCATCATATGCATGTGCTGACATTTAATATTATATGGACCTGGGGATTTATTTGTTGAATATAGCAACTTGATAAATGCATGGTAATAGAAGAACCATTAGCTTACCAGTTTTCAGATACAAGTTTAAAAAATGTAAACATCACTTAAAACAAGCAAACTTTATTTTGACAACTCACATTTAGTTTTATAACAAAAACAAACAAATCACAGTGGTTTGTATCTTATTATAATTCAATTAGAAAACAGTAATTTTTCATGAATGTGTATATTCTTTGCATCTACTACTAATCATTATAATAAATGCTTGCCTAACTGGTAAAAACAAAAAACAAAAAACAACAAAACAAATAAGTAATTACTTATCTTGCAATACCGTAGCTGTTTATGCTTATTATTTCATTTATCTCTTACATAATGGCACAGATGTGCAAAGAGTGCATATTACAATATGCTGCCTAAAGTCATAACTTTTCTGCATACAGTTTCCCTTTGGCTTAACAAATGGACTGTTTTATATAGGCCTATTTTTTGCATAGAAGATGGTAGACAGTATTTAAGAGATCTTTGTTGCCCAGGGTACAAGAGAAGTCCACAGCACAAACAAAGAGGATCTCCAGTATTCTGCTTTTTTTTTTTTAAGAAGGAAAAGAGGCTCTGTTGAGCAGCTCAAGCTTCCCAACAAACCTAAGGAGTAAGGTTTGCGGAAACGCTTGTCTTCCTGCAGAATTAGTATGGTTTCTTTTTAGGATACTGGTAGAGAATCACATAGAGCAGAAGTAACTTGAAATGATGAAGGGCTGAATTTATCCTATTAGGTTCTTAACTTCTGACACCATCTACTGATTTTAGATCTGGATCTGAATTGAGCCCCTAAGGTTCTTTCCCTGAGGATTAGTCATAGGATAACACTTTGTCAAGAATCAGCACAATTTTTAAATTAAAAATTAGTATTCATTATACTTTAAAAACAATAGTATTGGCCAGGATAAACATTTAGTGCTTCTTCCTTTCACTTGTGGGCCCAATTCAATACTTGTTCATAATTTAAACTAAATGTGTTATGAGCAGTGAGCACAGTCACTCTTTTGTGCCAGCACTCCAAAGTGGATGTTGTAGTCTGTGTGTTCCAAAGCTAAAATTTTATCCCAAAAACTCATTTAATATTTATGTTCATAAGTAATATTATATAAATTACTTGCATAACAAATAATTTTACATCGCATCAACCATGGGTTATGATGGCACTATGCTAAAAATTCCTAAAGATATGTTCCAAAGATCTCCCAGCCTGAGTAAACTTAATCTCAGGATAGGCAGAACTGTAACACAAGGAGGCACATTGCAATAGGGCTAGCAACATGAGCAATAGCTTGTAAAAGCCAAACCTTATGCTTGCGGTTTATGATAAAGTTGTTGGCCTATTCTTTCTATCAGAGTTGTTTAAAGATTTATAGTTTCCAGTTTTAATAACTTTGCTTTCCTTCTCTTTTTGTCTGCTATTGTTTTGTTTAGGTAAGATGGAGAATGCATTGTCTTGAGCTCAGAAAGCTCTTTATGTTGACATTTATTCAGCTCTCAAAGAAATAACAGAAGCACAAAGATCCAAATTAAAAAAATTATCACCGAAACATCTAAGTGTAATGTTATACATCTCTCTCACCAACTCCTCTCAGGTCAATTATTTACAAGTTATGTTCCTTGTGATTTAACAAAGCACATTCTTCTTGTTAGTAAGTGAATTCTTGCCAGACTTGGGACCTATGATAAATGTAATGAAAAGAAGTGGAAAGAACAAATGAGCTATTTTACAAATCTAAGCATAGCTTTAGACACAAAGCTTGCTGGCATTAGCATTACATATTCAGTATTTGCAAGACTGGGAGATGTTGGGAGAATGATGCATTGCCCAGTGTCAGCTTTTCTTTCTTCCCAGTTTATGATGATGATACAGAAAAAAAAATGAATGATTCACAGTGCTTTGGAGATTTCAGAATATCATCTTTGTATTTATTTTCCCATTTCTTCACACTGCTCTCAAAAAAAATAAGACTTCAAAGAGTTACTTTCATTGTTTTTCTATTTTATGTATATTTAACACACATATATGCTCTTCTCTTCCTCTCATGTGTAAGTTTCACAGACCAGCATGTAGTTCCTGCTTTCCCGCTTATGACATGATTTCCTGGGGGTATTCCTCCTAATTTCCTGATACAGATTTCAGAGTGAGGAAAGAAGAGACAGATCATAAAGCCAGACATCAAAGACAGATCACCTATCCATATTTTACATCAAAATCTATTAATGGACTTGCTGGATTTTTTTGCAGTTAATAAGGAGGTGAGTTCTGCAGAAACAAGTCATAAAAAATGCCACAAATTGTAACTTTTTCAAACTTGCTTTAATTCCTGTTCTGCAGGAAGAGGTGCACATACACTAGAGACAAGTGTGCTGCTGCCCACTTCTACTTCATGTGCAGAAGTATTATGACTTTCATTAATCTCTATTAGGGAAAAATAAAGATTAAAGGAGAGAATACTGCCCCCAGTTTATCACTTCACCCTTACACTGATGTCATTTCTGTGATGCAAATCACAACTTTATTTGGTTTATGTGGCAAAGTTTTGTAGCAGGAGGCTGCAGTGATCGGTTCTGTGAGCAGAGCCCAGCACTGCCCCATGTCAGAGCGGAGTCAGCTCTCCTGTTCCAAAGGGGACTCACTGCTGCCAGAACTGAGCCATGAGCCACACTGGGTGTGCTTTGGGAAAGCAGAAAAACTGCTGTGCAACAGCAGTTGGGAGAGAGGAGTGACAAAGTGAGAGAAGCAGCCAGCTCTTCAGGCACCAAGGTCAGTGCAGAAGGAGGGCAAGAGGTGCTCTGGGTGTGGAGCAGAAGTTCCCTGCAGTACAGGAGAGGCCCAAGGTGGAGCAGCTTGTCCCCTGCAGCCCATGGGCACCACACACAGCAGAACTCTACACACAGCCAACGGAGGGGCCCATGGTGCAGCAGAGGAGGAGGTCTGTAGGAGGCTGCAGCCAATGGAGAGCCCCTGCAGGAGCAGTCCTGAGTAGGAGCTGCAGCCCATGGCGAGCAGTCTGCTGTGGGGCAGGTAGGCTGGGGGAGCTGCTGCCGACCAAGAGCAGTGCTGGAAAAGTGCGTGAAGGGTGGTCCCTGTGGTATGGAGCTGTGCTGGGGCAGTGCTTTGAGAGCTGCCACGTGTGGAAAGCCCATGAAAATCAGATGGGGAAGGACAGTATTTTGTAGGAGTGATCCATGCAACAGGGGCTTAGTGACCATGGGGGAGCTGCAGAGATGAAGCATTATGGACTGATCATAGCCCCATCCCCCTGTGCCTCTCAGAGGGATGAGGTAGGTGAGGGTAGATAGGGGCAAGGCATCATTTTTAGTTTGCTTTTAGTTTTCACTGCGATAAATTACATTAATCTCCCTATGCTAAGCCTGTTTTGCCCACAGTAGTAATTGGTGAGTGTCCTTATCTCAATGCTTGAGCCCTTTTGCATTGTGTTTTCTCTTCAGAGGAAGAACGAGGGTAAGAGAGCAACTGTAGTAGAGTTTAGCTGACCATCAGGGTGAAACCACAACAGATAAGAAGAGTAAATGTATGAAGCCTCATTTCTGTTGCTCATCTGTGGGGCCTGTTCAGTAACACCACGTCCCAGGGAATTACTTAATTTTCCACTTCATGTTCACCTCTTCAACGTGCAGAAAAGAGACATAAAGGATGGATCTGCAGAAAGAATAACACTTCTGTTAAGGCCAGTCAAGAAGAGGAAGACCACAAGTTCTTGTAGCTTGGTCAGTCTCTTTTGCTTCTTCCATCAGGAGCAAATAGTGTTGGAGGAAATAGAGAAACTTTGAAGAAGATGAATTTTCTTTCTAAGTCAGATGATTTACAGATCCACAGAATGAGCACTACATACATTGTGGGAACCCAGTCATGCTCTTGAAGTCTTTGTTTCTGAACACAAAATCACCTCATATGCAACACTATCACATTCCACTTTACCTAAGACTGAATATTAAAAAACTTCTAGGCATCACATGGTCTTGCAAGTTTCAGTAACATAAAAGACAAGAGATCTCCAAGTAATTCTTCTCAGTGATGTCTCAATGTTTCTCCTTTTTCCAGAGATCACTGAAAAGTTCATTTGCCACAAAATAACTCAGTGTCTCAGAAACACAAAAATAACCATGTAGAGGTAGTTCCAGCTATCTTTGAGTATGATAAGATTCTATGGAGCTTCTGAAAACTCATAAAACTTTAAAAATATCTTTAAAAGTAGTTTTTCATGATTGCTCTAACAGAGCAATACTTCTTTAAATATAGCAGGTAGCAAAATCCAATCAGTAGGCCATTAAGATACTGACAGAACCAGGATAGGATTGCATGGTGAAGAAAATAAGAGATCTTTATTTTTTAGACAAGAAAACACAAGAAAATTGCATTATTTATTTCAGAAACCTAACTTGAAATGATTTTATCTTCTTCTTGCCAGGAGAATTTTCCCACCCACCACCCCTTCTCTCATATATAAATGTGATACTAGTGAGTTAATGATAGGCTGAGTTTATCATAAAATCATTATTCTTACTATTTGGGCTACAAGATATTTTGCAGAGTATAACAGCTTTCTTTTGTTTCATCTACATGAGGTAATACTAATTTCATCAAATTCTTGAGTGACAAGTTCATCTTTGGTTATTAAACATGATGGTTTGCAGGCCATCACTAGCACACTAATTGATGAGGCTGTTAATAAATCAAAGCTGGGAGACTTTATTTACCATGAGACCACAAATGAATATGTTAGTAGCAGATTATATGGACAAGGTAAGTACATCGTCCATTTTCACTTTTATTTACAATGTTTATGCAGTGGATTCATGTTTCAAGCTTAAACTCTTTTGATTTGCAGCAAAACTGTATGTGGAAAATACTGCCACTCTGTAATGTATTTCCATAAGAACAGGGTACCATTCTGTTAGCTTAATAGGTTTGAAGTTGATCAATGTACAGGGCAGCTGTCATGTGCAATGATGTCATGATATCATGTGCAATGTTCAGTCTAGTGCATTTAAAGCTGCCTAAGTGTTGGTCAGCTGTCCTGCTCTCTGGCCTGTTTTTGCATCTCAATTTCCTTAGACTCAGTCTTTGAAATACAAGGCCAGATGCTCCCAGGACATATTTCTAATGCTAAGGATTGGTTCTGGGGCATGTATTTCCACTCAGCGTTCAAATCATGGTGTGAGGTGGTGTGATACAGCCCACCAATGCATCTTGAGCTTATTTTCCACAAAACTTAACTCTCTGGCATCAACAGTGACATTCCTGCCCTTAGCTTCTCTTCTGCTGCCTGCTGAGAAACAAGGCATACTAAGAGCAAGTGTAACTCTCTGTGAAGGAGTGGTTTTGAACCAAAAGCTACACATGAAATTTCAGAAGAACATTCAGTCACCTCCCAGCATCAAACTACTGCCTGTCCCCATCCGTACAAAAACGCCACAGAGCACAGCAAGAAACTTCCTCACTGAGTGAGAATGTGAGCTGAGATGTGATAAGCGAGCAGCTCCCTCTTCCAGCTCCTCATCTTCAAACTGCTCATTTTCTCATCCATCAGAGAAAACGGATGGAAAGTAATTTAAATGTGAGTTCTACCTTTCTCTGGATTAGTATTTGTTATTGCTGATCTGATATGAATAAGACACATTGTAACTCAGAGCACATACTTCTGCAGACCTTACTATTGCAATAGCCTTACTGTGCTTGATTGAAAGCCAGCGCAGTTTGTGGAAATACTTCTAGTGGCTTCAGAGGATACTGCATTTGTCTTGTCAGTGGTAAGGATTTAGGTCATAATTTATAGCAACTCTCTGCGTGAGACTACAAGAAGCTGCAACCACTGTTTCCATTGTAATTGAATGAAGGCAGAAGGGGCAGCTGCTGTAATTGAGGAACTTCCCATTTTATGATTGGCACAAACGCAGAACTTTCTATTGAGCTACCTAACAGTATGAATGTCTCTGAACAACACTGCTTTCGGCGCAGCATTTAGCGTGGCAAGTCTTAGTGAGTTCAGAAATCTCACATGAACGCTAGAAGAAGAACACATCAGATTTATTTTCTACTACAGAATTCAAAGGCAGTGAATTATGCTTGAGCTTATGAAGACAAGAGAGGGAGAAGTTGATTGCGACTGGCCTCCTACTGACTGCTCTGTTCAGTTATCTGAGCAGGAATCAAGTGGATGGGGGCAGGCTCTTCTCAATGGTGCCCAGAGACTGAACAAGGGGTAATGGGCACAATCTAGAAATATGAAGTTCTATCTGAACATGAGGAAAAAAACTATTTACTTTGAGGGTGACAGAGCACTGGAACAGGCTACTCAGAGATGTTGTGGAGTCTCCTTCTCCAGAGACATTCAGAACCCTCCTGGAGGCTTTCTTGTGCAACCCACTGTAAAGGAATCTGCTTTAGCAGGGGAGTTGCACTGGATCATCTCTAGAAGTCCCTTCCAGCCCCTATGATTCTGTGGGTCTGTGATTCATCAGGTGCATGTGCTACAGATTAATAGGCCCTCTTCTTCAGTAGTAACATCTGCGCAGATATGCAACAAGGATGGTAACGTTAAGGATTAACTAAATCAGTGGCAACAGAATCACAGAATCACAGAATTGTAGGGGTTGGAAGGGACCTCCAGAGATTGAGTCCAACCCCCCCTGCCAAAGCAGGTTCCCTACACCAGCAGGAACACTAAAAATAAATGATTAAAGGGGAAAAAATATCTTTCTTTTTTCTTTTAATATTTCATATTCTAAGGCCTGAGAACTTTACATTCATGAGGGACTTCCTTAAAATATGTCACATCTTTTTAAAATTAATTTGTTTTACAAAACTTTGTAATATAAATACTTAATCTGTACAATTGCGTTTTTAAGCAGATTTTCCTTTCCGAAGCACGTACACAAGAATCCTAGAAAATGTGCAAAAGCTCTTAAATTCTGCCCAGACAAAATTTCCAGACAGAAGAAGAAAATCCAGACAAATGGTTGCCCTAACTATATCTAACAGCAACCTACTTCATGTTTATGTTCTAGTAAGTGATTAGTTCTATCAGAAATTAGATAAATTACCTTCTTTGGAGAAGGAAGTAAGTACGGACCTTTACGCTGCTTGAAAAATTAAAATACCACAGCTTGTACCCATAGTAATCTATACATGTCTAACTGTATCAATGGAGCTATACTGGATTTATACTACCATTTTTCAGTTTAAAATCAGGTTCAAGACAGAGGAGTGATAAAGAGCATAAAAATAACTACAGAGTAAGTGCAAAGAACCAGGTTGTTTTCCAGTATTCTAGTTTCTAAATGACATTATTAGCCTTTTTATCTTTTTTTTATTTTTTCTATTTTTTATTTGTTTCTTTTTTTTTTTTTTTTACAAAAGAGCCCTACACATAAATGAATCAAATCTCATGGCTGCTGGATGCAGAAAATCCATGGATGTTATAAAGAGGAGATACCGAGTCATTTTTTGCTAAATAACTTACCAGCTTGTGGCTTTATCTAGATTTGCAGCAATTACTACAAATGTCATGATTCTACATCCACCATTTAAGATGTCAGCATTGCTGCTGCTGAATGGACAGATGGCCAGTAAGGATATAAACATATGAAGGTTACGCTGAAAGTTATGGCTACTACTCTACCTGCTGAGTGCTGTGTCTTGAACTTTTCCTTTGATGGGGAATTCCCATGTTGCCATTCATAAACAGCCAGTTTGATTCCTGCTCATCATGATAACATCATGTCTCATCACTGCTAATGATGCGATCCAGAAAATTGCCACCTTCAGCCCCACACTGAGTCAATAGGTCCTGACAAGCATGCACACTGCACTCTTTCTGTTGCAGTGTGAGAACAACTTGATTTGCCTGGCACAAACTTTGTGATATTCCAGCTTTGCCACCATTGTTTCTGAGGTACTGAGGTTATTATTCAGCTCCATACATAGTTCCCTAGAAGTAATCTTTTGATTCACATGGACAAGCTGATCAAGATATTCCTCATTTTGTTGTGTGACAGCTGTCCATGGCTGTCCAGAATGTGGCTTGTCTTTCCTGTCTCTGTCACCACTGCTGAAAAGCACCACCCATTACCTCACTGTGTTCACATCATAAACACCATAAACATTTGGCAAGTGTTGATGAATGTCAGTGAGTGCCACGTTTCTCACATGGAGGCATTCAGTGACACACCTTTGCTTCATATGCACTTTCATGTCAGATGCCATTCTGTCAGATTGCCCCTCTGCTGCCATCTGTCACACAGTAACAAAATGTGATGGGATATTGGTAGGAAGGTTCAGACTCCACTGCCATCCCATCAAAATCTGCCATTGATGTTGTGGGCCAACAATGAAACAGGGCATTAGTTCCACAGCACCCATATGTGCCCTCTGTAACATCAACCATACCATCTTTTGTAGTATGTTAAGTCAGATCCTCTGTGAGTTGACGCCGTGACAGCTTCAGAAAAAACAGCCTTCTCCAGTGACCAGGGGTTTGGTCTACAGCAGTGTGGGAAATAGAAATTAATAGCCTATACATGTAATAATGTTCTCATGTGAGTATTGTTAGTGTTTTCCAAGCCTTTCCACAAGACTCTCAAGCCTTATTCTCTCATCTGATCCAGGTGGAAGGCAATGATGATTATATCTTCCTATTACTAAAAGTATTCTATTGTGATATTTTACACTACGTATTATTTTTTTACTTTACAGAGAGAAGATATATATTTGTTTGTTCTCTCTTTGACTTTTACTTATGTTAATGTGTGTATATATATATATATATATAATGAAGAAAAAAGTACAAAACAAAGAAATTTCTATAAAATCATGTCAAATATTTACAGGCTCCCAGACATACTTTACTAGCAAAAAGAACAGATAGAAGTCTGTATCCATTGTATTGTACCTGTGAGACATCACACCGGTTCTTGGATGAAACCAGTTTAAAATGTATTGATCCATGCTTTGCTGGTATATTCAGGTCTCTACCCTCAAGAACTGCTTTGTAGCTTTCCTGGAAGAATCATTTTTCTTTGATTTGTTTCTATTCCTGTAAGTAAGCTATGCTATTTTCTGCTGAGAGAGAAACATAGATCTGTCTAATACTGTTCTTTTCACATGCAATAAAATTCTAGTTACCCCAGGCTCACTGTTCTAATCTCTCTGCGCAACAAGAGGCATATGCCTCTCCCTTCCATAGCCTGACCGTTCTTCAAGATCTTGCTTAACCCCATCTACCAGGTGTTGCACAAGTGGCACATAACTGGGAGAATAACATGGTTTCATCTTAATTTGGAGAAGTTTTACATCAGTATTTACTGCTGAAAACCAATACTACAACCTTTCCACTCATTATTAAACTGATAATGATTTTGATGCAGACTTTAATTCTCATTTTACTACTATTTTCTCTGTCCAACACAATCAAAAAGCCGCAGGAGCAGGGTGTCTGCGTGCTCTGCCTCCTCTGATGTCCCTGGCATTGCACTGCCCTTATCTTCAAGCTGCAACTCACAGTCACCCTGCAGAACCACTTGCTGCCAATGCCCAGAACCCACACCCAAAAATTCGCACAAACACAACCACACGACAGTAAGCTGTTCTTTAAAGCAGTTACAGCAGCACTGATATCTGAACCCAATTAGTAGGACTCTGACCTTCAAGTGCAATAGACTTGGTGACTATGGCTGTGGCAATCCTTCTAGACATGCTCAGCATATGTTTACAATCACATGCTGTAACCACTTTTCTTGTTATTTGCAAACCCATTGTTTCTAAGTGCTAGAAAAACAAAAAATAAAATTGTTTTAGGGGTAAAACTTTGAATAATCATCTTACTCTGAACAAGAAGGATTTCAAATTAAAAAAAAAAAAAAGGGAATCTGAGAATGTAATCATGCAGTTTGGTATGGGCTCATGGATTCTCTTTCTCACTAAAAGCTACCCAGACATGTTATAAGTATTTAAATTCTCTACTCATGTTCTAAGTACACAAGATACTTCATATGTCATCCAGAGCAATTAGAAATTAAACTGTGAACAGATCTTTTCAGTTAGCTTCAGCCAGAGCCTCAGAAGTGATCATGCTAGGGTGTAGGGATTTGTTAAAGCTGGAGACGGTTTGGGTCTATTTATTTACTTACTGTTGTGACGTGCTGCTTAAGAGCTAAATTTTCACCACCACAACTCAAAGGTCCAAGTAAATAAAAATAATTTCATTTTTCCAATATCATAAGCATTCAGAGTTGGGCTCGGTGGGACTTTGGGCAATCTGGTCTAGTGCGAGGTGTCCCTGCCTATAGCAGGGGGTTGGAACAAGATGATCTTGAAGGTCTCTTGCAACACAAACCATTCTATGATTCTATAAGATAAAAAGCTGTGTCCTATATATGCAAGGAAAGCAGCAGAAGGAGAGTGGAGAAAAAAAGATTTCCTCTAATTCCTGAGCAAGCCAGCCACCTCAGGGGGATGAAGACAGACAGGGTAAAAAATTACACATAGAAAAAATACAGATACATGTTTTTCCAGAACATGGCAGAAGAAGGGGAGCAGGAAGTAAGGCTGAAGTCTACACACTGGTCTTCAACCAGAGTGAAGCTTTCCTCTTGTCCAGCTTAGTGGAGATTGGACAGCCCTAGGGAGGCTGCGCTGTTTTCTTGGAGCTGATGAGTCAGGTAGGGTCTGTTGTGGAAAACTTTGGAGAATAATAACCAACTTAAAACTGTGAGGAAGTGAACCCCAGAAAATAACTACAACAGAAAAGGAAAGCACACATAAATAGTTAGCAATTTGTTAGCTGCAAGCAAGTGGAACATTTGCCTTTTCAAAAGCAGTTCTGCTAAACAAAGGGACTGCAACCATCCACTCACTCTTATCTGTGTAAATAAATTAAATGGGAAGGCTGCAGTTTCTCCCTGGCTCAAGATCTGGCACCAGCTGGCAACTATAGCTGATGCTGCCCTTGTTCCTGCCCTCCAGCTCAGAGTGTTGCAACCAAGTTAGATATGAAGTACCCACTGTAATGGCTGCTTTTCCTCACATGCAACCAGGCAGAGATGAGAAACCATATTTTTTCCATTTGCAAGGAAGGAATTGCTAAAGAAAAAAGTAATGGCAGCAGTGTTCCTCTTTTTCTTCCCAACATAACAGAGAACCAGGATTTTGATTAGATTTTAATAGTTAATTTTGCCACACTTGTAGGGTATCTCAGTGGAAAGACATTCTTCATCCACTGTACATACATCAGTTTTCACTACTGTTTTTAAAAATTGATTTAAATTCAGTTGGTGGAGATGTGTAACATATAACTTCTAGTGACTGAATGAGCATACCAAGTTAGTCAATTAAACAGTGCATGAAAATACACTTAATTAACAATTGACATGGGAAATTCATTCTCAAGCTAATTCCATAGCCAATATGATTCACAAGGAGAAAAGAAGAAAAAGAAATATTAGTGGAGGCTGCATGCAAGAAAGCAGTGCTGGCATTTACATCTTAATATTATGGTTATACAGCATTCATCACAGGGAATCAGAAAATTCTTTTCGGAGGGAAGTCCAAGAAAATTCTACACAGATAATCTCTTTTTTATCCTTAGTAATAAAGAAGGGAAAAGGAAAAGGAGAGAGGGAGGATAAGAAAAGGGAAAGAAAAAGGGAAATGGAAAAAGGAAGCGAAAGGGAAAAAGGGAAAGGAATAAGCAGAAGGGGAAGAGGAAGTTAAGGTCAGAGGACATTGATCAAGGCTAGGGAGACTGCTGGAAAGAAGAAGGTTCTTTCTGATTTGATTTAAGATGAGGGTAAAGGAACCAGCTCAGAATTACAGTTCTTTGGAGAAGATACACTCTCTGGTTCACAGTTCTTAAAAGAAACATTTATGGGAAGCCATAAAGACTGAATATCAAAGTTACTTGAAGTGTTCAATTAACATATGTTTTAGCAAAGAAAAGGAATACATGCAGAGCAGTGAATTAGTAGTTCTCTCATTTTCTATGAAAGATTATATTAGCAGTGACTTTTTTTGAGCTTGCTAAGGAGATCAGCATCCTGATTTTCAACTGAAATCAATCTGGATGGAAAAAGAGACTGATTTGTTTGGGGTAGAGAAAAGGAGCATTAACCACCCAAATGAGGGTAGTTTTGATACAGTGGAAGGCTCAGTGCTACTCTACACAATAAAGCTCAGTAGAGAGACAACAGATTCTTTGTAGGAGTCTTTTTTAACTTTTCTTGTGCCATGACCTTATAACAGTATTTTTAACGTACCTTTTTTTGTTTGTTTGTTTGTTTGTTTGTTTGTTTTCGGTAGGAAGCGCCAGACAGCTGTGTCCTTCAGCAACAAACCAGAGATCAACTCTCTCTCTGCTCACCCAAGGCTCAAGAGTTTTCATTTTGCCTTTGCCTGGCCTGGAGAGAATGAAAGGGTTTTTACTTTTTTCAAATGAAGTCTACTCTCGTGTTTGCCAGCCTATCCCTCTTGTTTATGTGCACTGTAAAGCTGCAGCTCCTGGAGTTGTCAAATACATGAAGAATTAAGGAATTCATTTTGAAACACATTTGCTGTAGTTTTAATTGCAGAAAATACATATATATATATGTGTGTGTCCTAAGGAACCCAACAACAAAAAAAAATCAGTGGAGAGCAAAATGATTATTTGGGATATTTCCTGCATGATTTTCAGGCCAATATTACTATATCTGAACTTCCATTGTTCCCCCACCTTCCCTGCCTCTCTTTGCAAACTGTCCCACAGGAGAGCCAGAAGAAACTCTTCACAGCTCAACAAAGGCTGCAGTGGTCTCACCTGTTGTTATGACAATGAGTTTAATGGTGTTTTACATTGGAATAAAAAAATATATATTGTAAAGAAATTAATCTGGTAGAAATATGGGATATGCTGAAAGACCACAATGTCAATTAGGGAAATAACACCCTGAAAAACAATGTTTTTATATTGGTTTTCTTTTCTCCTTTTTTTTGTGCTTGTATGTTTGTTTGTTTTTGTTGATGATAGTTTTTTATATACATATTTTTTTTGCAGGACACACCACTTTCTTATTAGAAGATGCTCATTAATCTTCTTTTGTAAAAATGTAAAGACATCTACACATGCTTTGTAAAACATATATGTAGTGCCATCTGGAGGGGTGTGTAATTGGCAGCCTCAACACTAGAGATATCTTAAAGTACACTGAGATATCAAGTTCTTTATATTTTATCAAATAAAACAGCCAGAAAGACATTTATTTTAATATTAGCTGCAAGATCAGTTTCAAGTTGCCTGTCGTGGTAACCTTGCACAGCTATCTTTCTCAGACTGCAAATGAAATACAAAATAGGTAAAAACAGAGTATCCCTTATTTAAATATATATTTCTAGATTTTAAAAATGCCCTTCTTTTTTTTCCCTGCCTATTGACTTTCCTCAAGAAGTTTAGAGACTTTCCTGTTCTAAACTGCTGTTTAAATAAACAAATATTACAGAGCTTCCTTAAGTATGTAAAGTACTGGAGAACTCTGAAGAGTGAAATGGTCTTTACTTTCCACCACCAGTATTTGAAAAGCCTTTTTGGCATGCTGTCAGTGACAAGTTCCCCATGAGATGCACAATAAATACCATTTGAATACAACAGCCACACACAAACTTGGATTCTTGAGATCATCCCTTTTTGAGAAGGAGGACAATGGGTGCCACAATGGAAATTCGCCATGCGTGTGTGCCTGTGATGCACTGGGGAGGAAGTGGGAGTCCACACAGGCATGCTGAACATGTGTAATGGAGCCCTGAGAGCTGAAGTCCAGCTGCACGTGTCTGCACTCTGCTTTCACACACAGGGCAAGATGACAGCGAAGTCCTGAAAATTGAGCCTTCTCCCATTGCCTGAAAAATTATTGCACGATGTCTGCAGCAATTGTCAATTCCATCTGCTTCTCAGTGTTCTCCAGGATAAAAAATCTTATTTTCTACTTGACTACCAGCATCAGCTGCTACTAATAAAAAAACAAATAAGGTCTGGACTTGTGATTTCATGCTGCAACAGGGCAAAGCCTGCAAGACAACACCTAAAGGAAAGAGACAGATGATTCCAGGTGAAGTTTAAGTTCTCCTATGAACCAGACAGTTAATACTGGCTTCTAGGATATAATGAACAGCAAGGCCCAGAAAACTTTTGTACAAATCTTTATATGTATATTCTTAGAAACAGCAAATATGTACTTAGATATAAGTCAGGATGACCACCCTTGAAACAGCTAGGGTGATTAAGTGGGACCACAGAATTATAGAACCATAAAATCACAGAATATTCCAAGTTAGAAAGGATCCATAAGGACCATTGAGTCCAACACTAGGCTCCACAAAGGACCATCCTAAAAGTTAAACCTTACGTCTGAGAGTGCTGTACACACACTTCCTGAAATCTCGCAGCTCAGTGCCGTGCCCGCTGCCCTGGGCAGGCTGTTCCGTGCCCACCGCCCTCTGGCGCAGAGCCTTTCCCCACCCCTGGCCCTCCCCTGGCGCAGCTCCGTGCCGTTCCCTCGGGCCTGTCGCTATCGCACAGAGCAGAGCTCAGCGCTGCCCTCCGCTCCATGAGGAGCTGCAGCTGCCACGAGGCTCCCCTCAGATCTGGGCTCATTACACCCAGGGCCCTCAGCCACTTCTCACAACTCTTGCTCTCCAGCCCCTTCATCTTTTTTGCAGCCCTCCTTTGGACGTTCTCTGATAGTTTTATATCCTTTCATAATGTAGTGCCCAAATGTGCACACAGTGCTGGAGGCGCACAGCTCAGAGCAGAGCAGGACAATGTAGCTAATAATGCCATGCTGGATGCACTGCAGGATACAGTTAGCCTCCTGGCTGCCTGACAGGCTGCTTGACACGCTCAACTTGTTGTCAGCCAAGACCCCCACATCGCTTTCAGCAGGGCTGCTCTCCAGGCTATCATTCCCCAGCCAAACATATAGCCAGGAGAGAAAATCAAGTAACTGTTGATCACAGTGCAATGACTAAACTTGCCTTTGAAGATAAGAGCATCCTTAAAAAACATGCCATTAATTAGCATGTCTAGCTAGTCTGCAGGTTAGGAGATTAGCTGTATCTTTAATCAATTGTAGGCCAGATGCTGTATCAGGGTAGTGGTCAAATAATAAAAAATAGGCATGGAAAGACATCACGAAAGTCCTAGGATAAACTAGCCTTGTGGAAGACCACCCAGTGCCCAAACTCACATAGCTTTGCAAAATCAGTATCTCATCGATGTGTATGTGGTTGGCTTACTGCATACCAGGTAACAAACCCCCCGCTTCGGACAAAAGGGACAAAGCACACTTCATATCAGTCCATTGATGTTTAGGGATGAGGGAGATAAGGAGCAGGATGAGAAAAGGCTTTAGATATCTAAGCTTAAATGTGTAGGGTAAGGGAGGAACAAAATAGAGGATATGGGAAAAAGACAGCAGCAGTGGCTGCAGGGCAGCTGTAAGGAGCCTAGTGCCAGTTCAGGACACAACACAAGGAGACTAAGTTCACTTGAAGCATGAATGCTTTTCACTTCAAGAAGATCTGCAGAAAATCACACTCAGAGAAGTGATGGTCTTGATGAGAGGCATGAAACATATTAGACATCAGTGTTCCAAGCTACAAATGCAGAAGTTTGGAACGTGCTGTAGAAAAGGAAAAGCTCCTAGGGGTTTTTTGCTAAGCGTGAGGAAAAGAATGGTAGGCTAAAGTGCTCTAAGTTACCTCAGCAGGGCATAGATGAAAGCTCTGTGCTTTGATACATTAAATGCTGAAGTGAACAGAGGTAAACACTTTATTTTTGACTGTGCTGTGGCAGAAATCAGGATATCTTTACCCTTAACACTGCACAGATGTATACTCTTCTTCTGTTCCTGCTCTTAAAAGCTTTGCAAAATGCAGCAAATGCACAATATGAAATGTTGTGCAGATGGAGACATACACTAAAATTTATTCTTTCTATCCATTTAATTTTCTTTTAGAGACCTGCCTCAGCTTGTTTTTCAAAAATCAAGTGGATGAATGGGCATTGGAGAAAGGTTTCCTGCATTTGTTAATGTAAAGAGTTCCCTCTCCTGGGAACACCTCAATTTTGGGAAAATATTTAAATTTTCCAAAACAACATTTTGAAACTATCCAAAATACCTCATTTAAAAATGTCAGTGCTTAGTTTGCAATTGCTCTTTCAACTTGGGCTGCCATTTAAATATCACTGTCTGAGGAAACATTGACTTAAAATCAAATGCTTTGGTCCAGATTAGAATTTCTGGAGGATTGGTAGCAACTAGAGGGGACAGTCTATCTTACAAAGGACAAATATATCAGCATCAGCCCAAAATGTGATGGTACTGTTGCAAATCCTGAAAAACTTCAACGATTAAAAATCCTGATTGTAATTTCTCTTTGATTCCTTTAATGGGAGACTCCCAGAGGGAAAAAGTCTTTTCTTGATCTTCAGTTGTGCAGAAATCTCCTTAAAAGTGAACTGTAAGGATATTTTACAGTTCAAAGTCTCTTACAGTTTCCACAATATATTATTAGATTTCATGTTAAAATTTGTCTCCTTGTTATTTCTTTTCCCCTTCTAACGTTTATTCTACACAGTGATAAGTCAACAGTAATTTCTTTAACCTAAAAGGCAAACACAGGTTTAGATTAAAGCCAGCAGGAAGCATGCTATCAGTGTAGATAAAGGCAAGGTGCAACCTCAGATTTATTGCTGTAACATATTTACTCTACCAGTGTGGTTCAGTTCAGGGTGTGAACATCACCCAGCTTACCAAGAAATTGATGCCAGGTGTGAAGATTCCACCATTCTCTTAAATTCAATCCATCAAACTCTGAATTCATCAGGGAAAACCAATTAATGTAGTGACTGAATTTAAATTACTAGGAAAAAATGTGTGTTTTCTTATTAAGAATTAATAAGAAGCGTGAGCCTAGGAATATGATCAGTCTATCTGTTCCAGTAAAGCATTTGCTGTGATTATGCTTTACTTCTCATATGCCAGAAATCAACTCTTTTCTTTCATGCTCTGAGGTAGTAATGCTATACAAACCTCATCTGTCTCATACCATCGATTGTCATTTCTTTTGTTATTGCACTGTATTTTATATTCTGTATTCCCAGATAAAGTAGGTGAGATAGAGGCAAAAACAGTGAATTCTAGCCTCAATCTTTTCAGTGAGGGCCAGGCAAAGGGCCAGCAAGTTGTAGATGCTATAATTATATTTATAATTTAAAAAACAAAGAAAATAGATGAGAAATGCTATTGCTGAACAAATACTTGCTGTTGCAGATGTTTAATATTTTCCTCCAAATTTTCTTTTCTATTTTTATTCTACCTCCAAGCCAAAGTAAAAGAAACGCATAAACACATATGTGAACACACACAGTCATGTAAAGAGCCCATGACTGTTCAAAATAAATAAATAAATAAAGTAAGTAAGGATGATAGTACTTTCCTGCAATAGTAGTATAGGCTTCAGCTGACTCACCCAAATGTTGATCAGTGTTTCCATACATCTTTCTTAGATTCTCTGAATTTCCAGATGTTAAAATGCACCAAGATAACAAGTAGTGCAACTCCTGACACAAGGATATAAAAAGAAGCTTCAGTACTTGGGGCAGGATCTGTTTTCTCCTCTCCTTGCTTCTCCTCTAAAGATGAGACATGATCTTGGGTCTTCAACTTTGCACCTCAGCAGAAGGGTTCTGTCCTCCTGTGCACAGATGCTGGGAGGCTCAATTTGTTGCAGTCTGCAGCTGTTGCTGCACTGTAACAGTGAGAAACAAAGAAAAAAGTACATGCGAAGCCCAGTTGACATAAGTTGCTTTCACAGACAGGGAGGGATGGTGGGCTTTTGGACATACAGGAGGAGTGTCACTTTCTTACTCCACCTGGAAAAGCCCTAGTACTGCAGCTGAGAGAAGGTGCAGCATGACTGCACCAAAATAGGACTGCTGAGGAGTGCCCTGCTGCCAGGACTTGCCTGCACACAACCCCTTTTGCCACCCACAAGCAAATGTCTCTATGGGTGCTTGTATTGCAATCTGATATTACCTTCTGGAACAGTTCTCAGATGGAAAGCAAATCATCAAATAGCAATGGAAATTCAGGAACATTTCTGATGAAAGGTGGTCACCCTGATGTCTTCAGTCACAGGTTCTTGCCCAGGATTTGAGAAAAAACGAGACTCCCAAAAACATCTCCTTTCTCACATGATAAAGGGAACATTTAGATTAGATGTCAGGGAGAAACATTTTAATCAGGGTGCTGTGAGGCACTGGTATTTGCTGGAGATGGCCCCATCCTGGAGGTGTTCAGGACCAGGTTGGATGGGGCTCCGGGCAGCCTGATCTGGTGGGTGGCAATGAGCCCACAGCAGAGGGGTTGGAACTAGATGACCTGCAAGTTATCTTCCAACCCAAGCCATTCCATGATTTGTGTAGCTCTGGTGCAGAGGCAGAAATTATTTCTGTGGAATGAGTGTGAAAGCCTATCATTAAATGTGTGCACTATATTACAACCCTACACATACACTGGATTGATCATCCTTTCTGAGAAAGGCAATTCCACACAGTTCCATATCCTATCAGTCTGCTGCAGATTTCTCAGAAATCTCTGTACAGGCACTATTTCCAGGGCTACTGTACTGCAGAGGGATTAAAAGCTGTGTTGTATCCAATTTATCATGTGGTAAATAGCATAGATGTGTATACTTTTCTTGTCAGAACACTTCCTGCTATGCATTTTTGGGGCCACTGCCCTCACTGAATGGATCTCTGCATGCTGAGATCAGCTGGTAAAAGATTTGGTCTCTGTATCTAAGAACTAAGTTCTGTTCTCAGACTGACTTTCCATGCCCCACACCCTTTCGACTGTCGCCTATAGTTGGTAAAGCTCATACTTCTGTTCTGTTAAACAGCGCCTGCACACAGCCTTACTTTGTGTTCTGCATGTCTATAGGCATTGCCTGATGAGAAGGGGCATTGTGTCACTGAGAGCTGCTGTCTGGAAAAATATTCTGATCATGTGTAGTGCTATTGTTCAATATTGCTGCCTGATTGGCAAAGCTGTATCCTAAATTCTGGTACAATATTCAAGGGAAATATATATTTTAGCTAGGGAACTGGGCCTCCAAAACCTCCAAAGGCTTCAGGGCTAGGAATGAGAGAGCTCTGTAAAAAATGGAAAGTTAACCCTCTTTCAAGGAAATAGTGCAGAATAAGGTCTAGGAGAAGTAAGACTTTCTGTTTCCTTTTCTGTAAACTTCATATCATTACTGGGAAGGCATTTGAAATGCAGTTTAATACTTGACTACAGGTGTAGAAATAAGTCTCCTGGGAGAGATGTGGAAAAGACTGCAGCAATACTCTCTGGAAGTCATTGAGGGACAGAAAGGCAGATGAGAACAAAGGCTGAAGTCATAAGGCAAGTTCTTGGAATTTATTTCAAACCGAGGGTGAGATGTTTGTATGATTGGGGTGAACAAGAAGGAACCCTTGGAAGAGTGGTTAAGCTTAGCAAGGAGTGAACACTTTTGAAGGAATTATACCAGCAAAAACAGAACTCACTGAAATTCCCTGCCCTCCAAAAACTACCAATTCGCCTGATCTTCATTTGTCCTCTTAGAGTATAATTACAGTCCCACAATGAGAGCCTCATGTTCTGGAATCTTGAGATTAACTCAGCAATGCAGATTACACTGAAAAGCAGTAAGTTCTTAACCTACACAGTCTAAAGGAAAGCTTAAAAATTCAGCTGACAGTAAGTGATACTAATTATCAGAAATAATATTAATGAAGTGTATGAGCTATTCTTATATTTTAATGGCAGTCTTTATTTTAGACCCCACTGAGTGCAGCAGGAAATAGCATCCTGGGATGCTGCAGGACAAGGCTCCTCAGGATGGAGGTTTGTAGAACTGGGAGGAATCCACTGTGTTATTTTTCTCTGCATATGGTAGACAGCCTTAAAAAAAGACTTCTGCATGATAACACCAATGAGAACAACTCCACAGGTTGTGAGAATCCGGCTTTCCCTTCACAGAATCATAGAGTCACAGAATGGCCAGGGTTGGAAGGGACCTCAAGGATCATGAATCTCCAACCCCCCTGCCACACGCAGGGCCGTGTGGCCTTGCCAGCACTGAAGATGACAGACACCAAGTCAATCCTTTGAAAGGAAGATATTTGTTACACACTTTACATTGCTCTTAAAATTGCCTCTGTTTTCTTTCGTCTAGCTGTACTAAAAAACTTACTCATATCAGTTATGATGTTAAGCTGTCAGAGAGTATCTTCAGCTGTTTTCACAGGTCTGCTTTATTTGCAGTCTTTACCTGCAAGATCACTAAAATATGGTGGATATAGTGTCATGTGGCACTGCAGTATTGACAGTCCCCAGTTCCTAGATCACAGTCAGAAGAGATGAAATTATTTTACGGGGAAGAGTGTGACTTTTACACCCACAAAACTAGTGACAAACTGAGCTCTAGAGAAATGGCCTTTCAGAGGCAGCTAAACCGTACAGGGTAAAAACTACTTAGTACAGTCCAGTATTTGGGGTCTTGTCTGGATGTCCCCTTTTCCACTTCTTTGCCAAAGGAGAAGTTCCATGCATCACAAAGGACATTTCTGAATCTGTTCTTTATTGCACTGAGATCTCATCATTTGTATTTCTAGATTCAAAGCAAAACAGGTGCTGCAAATTGTTAATACAAGTAATTTGTATTCTTTACTGGCTGTAGCTGAATGCAAGATTTCTACTGACTGGAGAGTCACTAAAAATTATGCTTCAGTCCATTATTATGACCCTAGGCATATCTCTTTTCCCTTTCTACTCCTTTAAAACTGACTATATAACTATTTTGATAGTAAAACCTCAAATCGTCTTTTCAGGAAAGGTAATGAAGGCTAGGTGAGACCATATTTATAAAAAAGAAAGAGAGAGAAAGAGAGAGAGAAAGAGAAAGAGAAAGGGAAAGGGAAAGGGAAAGAAAAAGAAAAAGAAAAAGAAAAAGAAAAAGAAA